>NW_006921614.1:6332112-6334859 GCF_000298275.1 Orycteropus afer afer | reverse complement strand
TAGGGGAAGATTAAGAATAATAATAAAAAGGACAAAATTATTAATAATATTGGTTGTTTTAAAACAGACAAATACAAGCAAACTAATTACCAGAAAAAAGAAAGCAAAAAAGAAAAAAATAAAAATAAAAAAGAGTAAGAAAAAAAAATCAGTGGAGGACAGGGATGGGCACCCAAGCTCCGTCTGAGGACAGAGACTGTGATGGAGTTTCTGTGGGCCCAGAAGATAGGTGGTAGTGGGGATTGGCCACACCTCCATTCCCCAAGTGGGTGTAGGGTACTAGAGTAATAAGAGGAACGTTGTACCTTTTCAGTCTTGCAGGTCCCGAGTGTCCTTGGGGTTGCTGGAAAGCAGAACGTGTTCTTAAGCTCCAGGAATCTGCGAGAGTTCTGTTTCTTTAAATATCCAAAATAGTCAAGCCGCTTTTTAAACCTTCAAAATGACGGTGCCCTCTGGAGTGGCAAAAGTCCACAGTTCAGCCCATCTTTCTCTTCACCTTCTCTGTTTGTTCCCCAGCCACCGTGCACAGTCCTATGTGCAGTCCCTGGCTAGCAGGGTGATTTTTAGGTTAATTCTTAGGTCCTACCACCACTCGGAAATCTCCAAGCTGTCTGTGCCGTCAGGATCGCTCAGCAATGCTGCCAGACCACAGCTCCATATGTCTCCTTTTTTGGTATTTTCATGCAAATTATTCTGCTACTTAGGGTTTAGTCCACTTTTATATCCTTCCCTTTAAGGCTCAGCGATCCAAGATTATCTTCTGTGTCTGTGTTAATTGGTTTCCCTTTCCTTTGTTGGAGAGGGTCTATGCAGTCTTTCTGCCTAGTCCACCATCTTGCTGGAGTCTCCAAATATATATAAGTTTATATAGGTTTAACAGAGAATATTTCTCCAAATGTATTTATATATGTGCAGCAAAAATATCCATGAATATATAACACATACAGGGGGCAAAGTTATGAAAACTTCTTAGTCACAATCAGACACCTTGAGGGAATCAGTCCCTGGGCATGGGGTTTCAAGACTGTAGTCATAGCTGAAAGTTGAGCCATGGCATGAATTCAGTTCCAGGCTTGAACAGGAACTAAGGACCAGAGTCTTAGGGATTCTATCAGTCTCTCAGACCAACAAGCCTTGTCTTATTAAAATTGTAATTGTAATTTGTGTTAGAGTTTACAGAGCAAATTGGTTGTCCACTAAACAATTCATACACATTTTGTTTTGTAACATTCATTGCAATCCCTACAATGTATCAGCACTCTTCACACTTCTTCCTTATGTTTGCCATTTCCCTTCATCCCTCTTTCCTATTCCTTTCTGCCTTCCTAGCTTTATCCCTGGGCAAATGCTGCCATGTTGATCTCTTATGTGTGATTGTTCTAATGAGTGTATACGTCTCTGGTATTATAATTCCCCTTGTAGGCCTATCTGTCATTGGGTGAAATTTGAGCTACAGGAGTGAGTTCAGTTGCAGACTTGAAGGATGTCTAAGGGCCATATAGTGAGGGGTTCCACCAATCTCTATTAGATCAGTAAGCATGGTACATCTTATGATTTTGAGTTTTGTTCCACATTTTCTCCCACTCTATGTGGGGCCTCCTATTGTGATCCCTTTCAGGGTGGTCAGCAGTGGTGGCCAGGCACCATCTAGTTCTTCTGGCTTCAGAGTCAAGGAAGCTGAGGTTCACATGATCCTTTAGTCCTTTGGGCTAATTGTTTCTATGCATCTTTGATTTTCTTCA
Organism: Orycteropus afer afer; assembly: GCF_000298275.1. Classification (NCBI taxonomy): domain Eukaryota; kingdom Metazoa; phylum Chordata; class Mammalia; order Tubulidentata; family Orycteropodidae; genus Orycteropus; species Orycteropus afer. The sequence continues at coordinate 6,333,117 of NW_006921614.1, read as the reverse complement.
CTCTTCTTTGCACCAGATGGGGAGAGACCAATAGTTTCACCTCAGATGACCAATCACAAGCTTTTAAGACCTCAGTTGCTACTGACCAAAGTTGGAGGTAGAATATTTTCTTTGTGGACTATGTATGCTAATTGTCCTTGATGTCCCCTGAGACTATGGCATTGAGACCCCATGCCCAGGGACTGATTCCATCAAGGTGTTTGATTGTGACTGAGACGTTTTCATAACTTTTTCTCCTGTATGTTCTACTATATTCTTGGATATTTTTGCTGCACATACAAATACATTTGTAGAAATATTCTCTGTCAAACCTATATAAACTTATACATATTTGCAAGTGTAGTCCCAATAACCTTCCCACATTTCTTCAACTTTTGTGTCTATCTATATGTCCACTCATAGATTGTTATTATTAATGTTATTGCAGGGTTTTGTATGTAATAACATTTACTTTGTTGCCTTTAACTCTTGTGTTCCACCCAGCACCTTCCTTTGCCTTGATCATTTTGTCCTCTTTATTAATACTTTTTTCTTCACCCAAGTTCTATGTGTCTATCCTCTAGTTTGAAATTTACACTGCCTTCCCCTCCCACCCCTGGTAATCTTCAAAGAATGTTTCTTTCTGTTTTCTGGACTTTTTATAGTAGTGGTCTCACACAATATTTATCCTTTTGTGCTTTACTAATTTTACTTAGCATAATGTCCTCTAGGTTCATCCATGTTATAAGATGTTTCAGAGACTCATCATTTTTCTTTTTTCTTGAATGTTGTGTAATATTGCATTGTATATATATTCCATAGCTTATCCTTTGATGTGCACTTAGATTGTTTCCATTTTTCACTATTGAGAAGAGGGCTGCAATGGACATGAGTATGCATATATCTATTTGTGTCATGGGTCTTATTTCTGTAGGATATATACTTCCTAGTGGAATTCTTAGGAGCTCTGGTAGCATAGTGGCTAAAGCACTTGACTGCTAACCAGAAGGCTGGCGGTTCAAACCC
>NW_006921614.1:6306211-6332012 GCF_000298275.1 Orycteropus afer afer | reverse complement strand
CTGCTAACCAGAAGGCTGGCGGTTCAAACCCACCAGCCACTCCTCGGAAGGAAGGTTGGGCAATTCTACTTCCGTAGTGATACTGCCTCGGAAACCCAAGGAGGGGTCGCTATGAGTCGGGGCTGACTCGACAGCACATAACAACAACAACAGTGGAATTCTTGGATCATATGGCACAAAACAACACAACAACAACAACATGGTATTTCTATTTCTAAATTTTTGAAAAGGCTCAATACCATTTTCCACAGTGGTTGCATCATTTTACAGTCCCATCAACAGTGTCTGAGGGTTCTGGTTTCTCCACATTTTCAACAGCATTTGTTGTTTTCTGTTTTCTTGAACTTAACTATTATTTCTGGTGTGAGATGATAACTCAATGTTTGATTTGCATCTCTGTAATGACTAATGATTGTGAGGAGCTCTTCATGTGTTTCTTGGCCACCTGAATGTCTTCTTTAGTGAACTGTCTATGTTCTCTGCCTATTTTTCAATTGGATTGTTTGTCCTTTGGTTGTTGAAGTGTTGATGTTTTCTATATATTTTAGAAATTAGTCTCTTTTTGATACATTGTTGCCCAATCCTTTTCATACTCTGTACATTTTCTTTTTACTCTTTTGATGAAGTTGTTTGATGTGCATAAGTGTTTAATTTTTAAGAGGTCCCATTCATCTAGTTTGTCTTCTGCTATTTGTATGATTTCAGCTATATGTGGTAGTGTATTTATGCCATGTATTAGAGTCTCTAGGAGTTCTGGTAGCATACTGCTTAAGGCATTTGACTGTTAACCAGAAGCCTGACAGTTCAAACCCTACTAGCCACTCCTTGGAAGCAAGGTTGGGCAATCTACTTCCATAGTGATACTGCCTTGGAAACCCAAGGAGGAGTCTCTATTAGCTGGATCCAACTCGATTGCAGTGAGGATTGGAGCCTCTTAGTTTGCCTTTGTATTCTTTTGATGATCTTTATAGTTCTAGGTTTTACTTTTAGGTGTTTAAATACATCTTGATTTAGTCTTTGTATATGGTGAGAGATAGGAATCCTGTTTCATTTTTCTGCAAATGGATATCCAGTTTTATCAGCACTATTTGTTAAAGATACCATTTCCCATTAGTAAAGAGAGTGCTGCTAATCCATGGCATGAGATGGCAAAATTAATATAAAATAGCAACACCAATAGGTCAAATATTGGTGAGTCGTGAGGCTCTTTGTGATCACATGTTTGATACTTTTCTGCAATTTTCTCAGAATAAGAAGTATAAGGAAACTGGTTTGTTGGTCCTACTTATGCTAGACAAAGTGGTGAAAGAATGAGATGAATTTAGGGCTTCAGAGACAGCTAAAATGCTGCATAAAAGACCTCAATGTTTCCAATTGCGCCCTGAAGGAAAGCCTTATTTCGTGTAGTAACAGAGCTGAAATTGCTGAAAACCAAACCCAGAGTCTTATCCTAAGTGTAGCTAAATTATAACACCAATTGAATTGCCTACCCAGAATGGCGTCTGAAAGTAAAGTGAGGACTTTGATTGGGAAGAGATGGGATCCTGAATCCTGGAATGGGGACATAGGGGTAGACTATCAGAAAGATGGGGACATGGAGCCCCTAAATTCTCTTGAATCCCTCCTGCCAACACCGCTCCTTCCATCTGAAGAGATTACTACATCTTTGTTTATTATGCCACTCTCACTAGTAAAATCCTTGTCCTTTTCACTTTCATTTGATAGAATTAACACAGCTTTGTCTGTTGAGTCGTTGTCTGAGAGATATCACCTAGGGTGGTGCCTAGGGTTTTGCCTAAGGTAGATGCCCTGCAAGACTTTGCTGAATGTTCCCAGGAACCACTTCAACCATCCACTGTTATTTCTAGCCCTATAACTAGATTTAAGTCTAAGTGATCCCCAAAAGGTGAAGTAAAAAGTGTGACTGAGGAAGAGGTACTCTATACCGGAAAAGAACTGCTTGATTAAGCACAAACAGAAACCAGAAGAATATGTGTGGGAATGGCTATTAAGGATGTGGAATAATGGTGCAAGGAATGTAATGTTGGATCAGTTTGAGTTTATTGATTTGGGCACATTAAGCATAGAGTCTTCATTAAATATTACAGCTCAAGAGATTAGGAAAGGATCTAATAGTTATTTAGTTGGCTTACTGAAGCATGGATTGTATGATTACTTATGTTAGGTCAAGTTGAAGTACTGGACCTGCCTTGTTGTAATGTAGAAGAAGATATCTAAAGGCTTAGGGGAGTTGTATGTTAGAATGGATTTTTATCAGATTAGACCCAGAAATGGAATGCCCAGAGGACACACCTTTTACCATTACAGTGAGGAACAAACAGATTTGTGAAGGGAGCCCCAGCATCCTTGAAGACTGCTGTGATTGCTATTTTATGTAGGCTGGATTAGACAGTGGGAACTACCCTAATTGAATTAAGACACTAACTACAATGGGGCTGATTGGACCCCGTGGTGGTAGGGACCAAGTGGTAGCAGTTAATCAACAAAGACAAAATGGGTGTGGTTACAGTATTGCAGGCAGGGTCAAAACAGTAATCGTGTGGGTTTATGACTTTGGCTACTTAGATATGGTGTCCCTAGGAGTGAAATAGGAGTTCTGGTGGTATAGTGCCTAAGGCATTTGACTGCTAATCAGAAGCCTGACAATTCAAACCCACCAACCACTCCTCAGAAGGAAGACTGGGCAATCTACTTCCGTAGAGATACTGCCTCGGAAACCCAAGGGGGTTTGGTATGAGTCAGGACTGACTCTATGGCAGTGAGTGTGGTTCTTTGGTTAGGAATGAAATAGATGGAAAATCTAATATTCACTTGATCTAATATTCACTAACATTAGAATAATCTAATATTCACTAGAAGTGGAAGAATTTTAGGTCAAGTGAACAGCAGTCTAAATTGAATTGCCAGAATACAGAGTCACAGCTCATCGATCAATTTCCAGACTTGAGCCAGTTTATAGACCCATAACCCCTTGAATGAAGGGGAGGCTGGGTCCTCTTGAAGAAGGACCCCACTACACTGCCAAAATTTATTCTGTTAATCTTCCTCCCAGCCTTTCCCAAAGAGATCTAAGGCTTTTTATGAGAGTGAGTGTTCATTGGGGAAAAGGAAAAATCAGACTTTTCTGGGATTATTGGATACTGGATCTGAATTGACACTAACTCCAGGAGACCCAGGAGCTGTGGTAGCGTAGTGCCTAAGGCGCTTGACTGCTAACCAGAAGGCTGGTGGTTCAAACCCACCAGACACTCCTCAGAAGGAAGATGGAGCAATCTACTTCCACAGTGATACTGCCTCGGAAACCCAAGGATGGGTTGCTATGAGTCGAGTCTGACTCGACGGCACATAATAACAACAACAACCAGGAGACCCAAAACATCACTGTGGCCTACCAGTCTGGGTGGGGGCATGTGGAAGTCAAGTTTTTAATGGAGTTCAGGTCTGTCTCTTAGTGCATCCAGTGGGTGTCCAACCCATCCTGTAGTGATTTCTCCAGTTCCAGAATCCATAATTGGAATAGATAAACTCAGCATTGGCTGAACCCCCACTTTGGATCCCTGACATGTGAAGTAAGGGCTATTATGGTAGGAAAAGACAAATGAAAGCTACTGGAACTGCCCTTACTTAGAAAAATAGTAAACCAAAGCAATACCACATTCCTGGAGGGATTGCAGAAATTGGTGCCACGTTCAAACCATTTTGGCCAGGACTATTTTTTTGTTGGGAGTTTTTATTCCAGCCTATTCAATTTCTTTTTTTTGGGTCTTCTGATGGCTCTGTTCAAATTTTCTACCTTAGGTTATATTAGTTTGGATAGGTAGTGTGTTTATAGAAATTTATTTATTTCTTCTAGGTTTTCAAAATTTTTGGAGTACAGTTCTTCATAGTGTTCTATTATTCAAGAATTTTTTAAAATTTGGGACACAGCAAAAGCAGTGCTCACAGGACAACTGATAACAATAATTGCATACTTGAAAAAAGAAAAAAGAACCAAGATGAACACCTTATCCCAACATCTCCAACTATTAGAGAAAGAACAGCCAAAAAAAAAAAAAAAAAGCCTATAGTAACTAGGAGAAAGGAAATAATAAAGATTCAAGCGGAAATAAATGAAACAGAAGACTGAAAAACAATAGAGAGAATCAACAAGACTAGTAGTTGGTTCTTTGAAAAGATTAATAAAATTGACAAACCACTGGGAAATTTAACAAAGGAAAAAAAGGAGAAGATGCAAATATCATGACTAAGAAATGAAATAGATAATACATCACAACAGAAATAAAAATTTGGATATGTTATGTTTTCATTCTCATTTCCTTATGTTTAATTCTCAAGGAATTAATTCATCTTTTATTTTTTCTATTAACCAGTAATTTTTAAGTACAGTGTCATTTAGTTTCCATGTATTTGATTATTTTTCCTTGATCTGCTGATTTCTGATTTTATAGCATTGTGATCTAAGAAGATGCTGTGTAATATTGTGATGTTTTAAAATGTATTGAGGCTTACTTTGTGGCCTAATTTATGATCTATTCTGGAGAATGTTTCATATGTACTGGAAAAGAATGCGTATTTTGCTGTTGTTGGGTGGAGTGTTCTGTATATGTCTATGAGGTCTAGTTGGTTGATTGTGTTATATCTTTTGTATCTTTGTTGATAGGAACTCTGGTAGCATAATGCCTAAGGCACTTGACTGCTAACCAGAAGGCTGGCAGTTAAAAGCCACCAGCCACTCCTCAGAAGGAAGGTTTGGCAATCTACTTCTGTAGTGATACTGCCTTGGAAACCCAAGGAGGAGTTGCTATGAGTCGGGTCCTACTTGACAGCAAACAACAACAACAACAACAACATCTTTGTTGAGTTTCTTTCTAGTTGTCCTGTCCTTCATTGAAGGAGTGTGTTAAACTTTCCTACTATTATTGTGGAGTTGTCTATTTCTTTCAATTCTATTAAAGTTTATGTATTTTGGGGCTCTTTCATTGTGTGTATAGATACCATTATGGTTATGTACTCTTGTTGGATTGAGTCTTTAGTCATGATATAATGTCTTTCCTTGTCTCTTCTGCTCTGGTGCTTTTTTCGTTAAAGTATATTTAATCACAAATTCATATTACCACTCCTGCTTTTTTTGATTTGCTTGGCATATGTTTTTCCATTCCTTGATTTTTAGCTTATTTTTTCCTTTGTGTATAAGGGGTGTCCCTTGTAGACAGCATATTGATAAGTCATATTTTCTTATCCATTTTTCTACTATCTGTCTCTTGATTAGTGCATTTAATCTACTTACATTCAGTGTAACTATCAATAGGTATGAAATTACTGTTGTTATTTTTCTGTGTGTGTGTGTGTGTGTGTGTTTGGTGTGTATATGGTGTTGATGGTTTCTTTGATATATTTTTCTGTGCTAAGTTCATTTTGTTTACAGATTTTCTTAAAATTTCCTTTGTTGGTGTTATTTTAGTGTTTACTGAGTCTTTCTAAATTTCTTCTTTTTTCACTGTGGTGAAAAGGTTTATAAATTTTCATTGGTGTTGCCCTCAAGGAAATTAATTTTTATTAATGTAATTTATTATTCTCTTTCCAATTTTAAAACAGTTGTTCTATCTTGATATTGTCTTGACTCTCTATTGGAAAGTTCTGTAACTACAACATTTATTACCACATTTTGCTTTGTAGTTGTCATCATTTACAAATTGACATGTCTGGTTTCCTATTTTCAATCTTGTAGACTTAGTTTATTTTTGATACATCTATATCTGAGTTTATTTCTAGGTTGTGTTGTTGTGTGTATTAATCTCAGGTTGTCTACCATTGTTGGTTTTATGTCAAAAGGATTCTCTTTAGCATCTCGTGTAAGGTTGATCTGATTTTTACCAATTTCCTTAATTTCTGTTTATCTGGAAATGTGCTAATTTCTCCATTGTATTTGAGGGACAATTTTACTGAATACATAATTTTTGGTTGGCAGTTTTTTTGTTTCAGTGTTATATATGTCATCCCATTGCCATCTTGCCTGCATGGCCTTTGCCAAGAAATCAGGACTTCGTCTTACTGGTTTTCCTTAGTAGGTAACTTTGTTTTTTTGGGAGCTCTGGTGGCATAGTACCTAAGCCCATTTGGTAACCAGAAGGCTGGTGGTTCAAAACCCCCAGCCACTCCTCGGAAGGAAGGTTGGGAAATTTACTTCTGTAGTAATACCACCTTGGAAACCCAAGGAGGGGTTGCTATGAGTCGAGTCCAACTTGATGGCAGTTGTTTGGTTTTGGTTTGTTTCTCTTGAGCTGCTTTCAGGATTCTTTCTTTATCTTTGGTTTTGGAAAGTTTGATTAGAATATGTCTTGGTGATTTTCTTTTTGAGTCTATCTCATTTTGGGTTCATTGAGCTTCTTGAATGCATATCTTCTTGTCTTTCATGATATTAGAGAAGTTTTCTTTCAGCAAATCTTTGACTTTTCTCTGTGCTGTTTTGTCTCTTCCTTTTCCACAGTTCTGATCACACATAAATTACTCCTCTTGACAGTGTCTTTTCCATTCTTTTTTCTCTTTGTTCTTCTAACAGACTAGCATTAAAATTTCTTCAGTTTCAGTAAATCTGTCTTCCATTGATTGAATTTTACTCCTTTACTCTTCCACTATGTGATCTACTTCTGACATTTTTTTAAATTAATCTTTTAGATTTCTATTTGCTGTTTTGTAAGGTTTCTTATTTTCTGATTATTTCATCAATTTGTTGTAGTGTTGTTTTCCTGAGTTTTGACTGTTTTTTCCTTGATTTTGTCTGTGATGTCTTTGTTGGTGATGTCTTTATTTTCCTCGATCGCTTTCTTAATCTATTAAAAGATGCTAAGTATAATTATTTTTAATACTTTATCATGCAGTTAAATACCATCACTGCCTCCAGAAGATCTTCTGATCCTGTATTTTGGTCACCAGCTTGAGCCATCTCATATATATTTTTTTTTTATGTGTGTTTGTATGATTTGAAATTGTCCTTTATTTCTGACACATTGTGGTGTTGTATTTATTTTTTATTGTATGTGGATTTGTTTCACCCTGATTTTTTGTTTTATTTTGCTTTAATATATCCAGGCAATGGGTTGGGTGTGCTCCTCTCCCTGCCAGTTTGGCAGCATTGAAATGCTTACCACTTGTCTCTGGGTAAATTGGTAGTGGGTGTGAATGTGGGCACATGCCTTTGATCACTGGTCACATAGAGCAACTGAGGCCAGGCTGGGCAGGTGTTGGCTACAATTTGTTGTTGATCCAGTGGTGCTGAGTGGTGGTGACACTAACCCAGTGGGTAGGGCAGCAGGTGTGGTGAATATTACTTGGTAGAGTTTCTGGCTCTCAGCTAATGGGAGGGATGTGAGAAAGAGGAAGAAATAAAGGAAAGGAAAAAATTTGAGAAAGAAGGTAAGAGGGAAGAAATAATAATAATAAGAAAAACGAATAAGTAAAAGAAAGAGAGAGAAAAAAAAAGGGCTTAGCACCAGCCCAAGCTCTAGCTCCAGAAGCCAAGCACATAGGTGTGGTCAATATGGCTGTGTAGAGTTGCTGGCTCCTGTCTGATGAGGAATAAGTAGAAGAAGGATTTTAAAAAGGGGGGGATGGGGAAGAAGAAGGAAAAAAAGAGAGAAAATAAAAAAGAGAAGAAAGAAGAAGAAAAAACAAAAGGAAAGAAAACGAAAGGGGGAAAAAAGTGACACAGGACCAGTGCAAGCTCCAGGTGTTAAACGCACATGTGTGGTGGTGGGCATGGCTCCCATTTGATGAGGAAAAAGAAATAAAAGGGGGAACAGGAAGAAAAATATGAAAAGAAAAAAGAGGGAGAATAGGGAAGAAATATGAAGAAAAAAAGAGAATGAAAAAATTAAAAGACAAGGAATGGAAGACAAAAAGTGGCATAGCACCAGTGTGAGCTCTAGCTGCAGGTGTCTGAGGTGGTGGGAAAGCAGCACTTGTTCTGCTGGAGCCTGCCTTGAGCTGCCAGGGGAGTGGAGGGAAAAGTGGGGGTTGCATGGGTGGAAGGGGAAGAGGGTTTGGTGGAACACCAGATGGGGGAAGGGCAGTAGGAAGTGCTTGGCTAGATGCCAAGTGGGTTTGAGAGTGGGGGGGCTTGCACCTCTATGGTCATCAGGAGATTGTGTAGGGTAAAGTAGGCAATCATATCTTTCCAGTTGCTAGACACCCGTATGGGTGCTGGTGCAGTTCTGAGTGAGTTGAGCCAGTTATATGGTTCCTGCCCCAATCGGAATTCTACTTACAGTAATTCAAAATGGCTGTGCTGTTTCAAGCCAGCTAATAGTTCTATTGTCTCCTTGTACACATTTTGTTCAGTTTCCTTTTGTTCAGTTTTTTCCTTGTCTCCTTTTGTTCAGCTTCTTCTAATTGGTATTTGATATACTTGTTTATCCTTTCTTTTGAGCTTGGGGTTCCAGGATTGTCACCAAGTCTGTTTCACTTATTTTCTCAGGTCTTTGTTGTAGAAGGTGTGGCTAGTATATCTCCCTTGTCTGCCATCTCAGTCATCCCTCCTATGCATAACTTTTTAAATGCATACATATTTTTCATCTGGCTTGGGTTGAATTGTCTTGGAGTAGAATTACTGGGTCACAAGGAATATATATATTTATCATTAAGAGAAACTTCTAGACTCATTTCTGAATTGGCAGTACAATTTCAAAATCATACCTTCAGTATGTGAGAGTTCCAGTACCTCTACATCCTTGTCAGTATTTGGTGTTGTCAGTCTATTTATTTTTAGCTACTTTCATGGGTATGTGGCAGTATGTTAGAGTACCTGGGTGGTGCAAATGGTTAATGCCCTCAGCTCCTAACAGAGAGGTTGCAGGTTCACACCCACCCAGAGGTGCCTTGGAAGAAAGGTCTGGAGATATACATATGGAGAGTCAGCTATTGAAAACTCTATGAAGCTTAGTTCTACTCTACTATGTATGAGATTGCCATGAGTTACAATCAACTTGGTGCGAGCTGGTTGGTAGCAGTACCTCATTGTAGGTTTTTTCTTTCTTTCTTTCTTTTTATTTTTTTAACCTTTGCTTTTCAGTTTGGGAAGTTTCTATTGACATGCTTTCAGTTCACTGATATTTTTCTCCACCATATCTAGTCTACTGGAAAACTCACTGCCATTAAGTCAATTCCAACTTATAGTGTTTCTAAGGCTGTAAATCTTTACAGAAGCAGACTGCCTCATCTTTCTCCCATGGAGCAACTGGTGAAGAGCCTACTAAAAGTAGTTTTTATTTCTGTTACCATGTGTTTGATTTCTAGCATTTCCTTTTGATGTCTGATTTTACCACATCTCTCTACTTTTATTTTCCATCTATCATTGCACATTGTCCACTTTTTACTTTTTCCATCTGAATTTATTAATCATGGTGATTTAAAATTTCCGGTCTGATAAGTCCAAAATTTCTGCTATATCTGAGTCTTGTTTGAATGCTTTGTTTGTTTCTTCAGATTGTCTTTTGCCTTTTTAGCCTGCTTTTAAATTTTTTTTGAAAGCTGTATGTGATGTATAAAGTAATGGGATCTGAAGTAAATATACTTTTCTGAGGTTTTATGTTAATCTTTCTAGAAATTAGGAATACTAATTAGTAAATTAGTATTTAATGCTCACTGTTGCTGCAGGTGTCAGAGACTAAGATTTCCCTTATTGTCTTTGTTTTTGTCTCCCCTGTTGTCTTTAAGCTTCTCTAGAGACTATTTCTTAAGTAGAGTATGAGCTTTGCAGTTCTTTCAGTTGTAATCTCTTGTTATAATACAGAAGCTCCATTGTAGTGGAGGTGGTGGTAAGGTGTAGGAGAAAGAGATACATTCTAAAATCCTATGATTACAGTTCAGTCTTTTAGTGGGCCTATGACCCTGCACTGTGCCTTTTCCAAGTGCTTCTCGGTACCTCCCACTCAAACACCTTAGGTGAGACATGAAGGCTAGAGGATACTAGAGTAAGATATTTCTCTTCCACCAAATAGGTGAAGCTTTGCTAAAATGCGGTTTGAGTAGGCTCTGGAAAAATAGTTTCTTTTGAGGGCAGTCCTTTGGTAAGGAAAACAGAATGTTCTGGGTATATTTCAAAATGGTTACTGTCTTCCATCCTGTGAAGGAAGCAAAAAGGGATTTTTCTCAGATAATACCCTGAGAACCTGGTGAGGCTCCTGGAGCTAAAACTCATAAAAGTATAGAGATCTTCCTAAGGCTGAATCCTCAGGAGTCTTTTTTTCTCTCAAGCTAGTTCACGTTTAATGTCTTAAAATTATTAATCACTTTTCAAATTTTCCTATGTGATGCTGATTTCAGTAGTGGTTTCTTTTCCTAGCAAACTGAAATTCTTTCTATTTGCCTTCTCTCCACTTTTGTAGGAATTTGTCCTTTGATTTGACCTATGACCTCAATTTTCAAATAAATCTAAGAGTTGTTGGCTTTTAGTTTTTTTTTTATTCAGCTATTTTTTTCTTGTTGTGAGGATGGGAGTGATGGCTTCCAAGGTCTTTATGTATGCAGCTGGCAAGTAGTTTCTATTAATTTTTTTTTAATTGTGTTTACCTATTTTATTGTGATTTGGGTGAAAGTTTACAGAGCAAATTCATTTTCCATACAACAGTTCATATACATTTTGTTTCATGACATTGATTGCAATCCCCATAATATAACAGTTCTCTTCCCACTTCCTCCCTGTGGTTACTTTCTCCCTGTGTCCTTCTTTCCTACGCATTCCTGCCCTCTGAGCTATCTCTCTGTGCAAATACTGCCCTTCTCATCTTCCATGTTTGATTGTTCTAAGGAGTATATCTCCCTGGTGTACCTGTTCACCTTATATGCCTGTGTATTGTTTGGCTGGAAGCCATGGGAGTGAGTTCAATTCCAGGCCAGAAGGGTGACTAGGGGCCATAGTCTTGGGGGTTTCATCAGCCTCTATCAGATCAGTAAGCCTGGTGTTATTAATGATTTTGAGTTCTGTTCTACATTATTCTCCCCCTCCAGGCTCTCCCATTTTGATCCCTTTCTGAGTGGTTACCAGTGGTAGCCAGGCACAATCTAGTTCTTCTAGTCTTGAGGTTATGTTGGCTGAGGTTTGCATAGTCCACTAATCCCCTGGACTAATTGATTCCATGTGTCTTTGGCTTTCTTCATTCTTCTTTGTTCCAGATGAGGAGAGACCATTGCTCCCTCTTAGATGGCTGCTTGCAAGCTTTTAAGAACCTAGTCACTACTCACCAAAGTAGGATATAGAGCAATGTTTTTGTGTAGTATATTATGCTTGTTGAGCTTGATGTCTGTGTGACCATAGTTGTTAAACTATGGGCCCAGCGACTCACTCTCCCAGGGCATTTGGCTGTGGCTAGTTGTTTAGCTATAGCTAAGAAGTTATCATAACTTTGCCTCATTAGCCCTATTATATCTATGAACATTCTTACACACAAACAAATATATATGAAGATATATCATCTGCCAAACTTATATATGGTTATGGGTATATCCTCCCTTGCCTAGACATAGCTGATCATTTAGCCTGTCTACCTATGTATCTACCCATAGATTAATGTTTGTTATTACTGATGGTGCAGTATTGTGTATGTGAAACTATTTATTTTTGTTGTCTGTACTCCTTCAACACTTTTCTTTGTCTTCCTTTTCCTTAGTTTTATTGTGTTGGTCACTTTCTGTTGGTATATTGCCTTTCCCTTCACCCAAATCAATATTTGTCTCTTACCTATCTAGCAATATCCTCTCTCCTCTCCTCCCATCCCTGGCAACCAACAAAGAAAATTTCCTTCCATATGTAAACCTTTCCTTGACTTTTTACAATAGTGGACTAATACAATATTTGTCCTTCTGCAATTGATTTATTTCACTTAGCATAATGTCCTTTAGATTCTCTAATGTTATGAGGTGTTTCACAGATTCATTGTTATTCTTTGACATTGCATAGTATTCCACTGTGTGTGTGTGTGTGTACCATAGTGTGTTTTTCCACCTCTCCATTGATGGGTACTTAAGTTGTTTCCTTTTTACTATTGTGAATACTCCTGCAATGAACATGGATGTGCATATATCTATTCATGTCCTGGCTCTCACTTCTTTAGGATATATACCTAGTAATGGGATTGCTGGATCAAATGCTGTTTCCATTTCCAATTCCAAATTTTTAAGGAATTACCATACCTCTATTAATTTTTAATAGCATTTTAATTTGTATATTTTTTGGACAAATGATGATAGACAGTGTTACATGGGCTTTTGGTCATATGTATACACTTCTTTGTGAATTACCCTTTCTATTCAGACCTATTGTGAAGTACAACACTGTCAGTGATAGAATAATATCTATATGTCTACAAGGAAGACCAATAAATACAACTATTATCCAAATTTATGCCCCAATCACTAATGCAAAAAATGAAGTACTTGAAGAATTATACCATCTTCTGAGGTCTGAAATCGACAAAATATGCAATCAAGATACATTGAAATTACTTGCGATTGGAATGTGAAGGTTGAAAACAAAAAAAGAAGGATCAGTAATTGGAAAATATGGCAAAGATGATAGAAATGATGCTGGAAACAACATAATAGAATTTTGGAAGACCAAAGACAAATTCATTGGAAATATTTTTTTTCAACAACATAAATGGTGACTATACACAGAACTCAACAGATGGAATTCACAGGAATCAAATAAATTACATATGTGGAAGGAGACAATGGAGAAGCTCAATATCATCAGTCAGAACAAGGCAGGGGTCAACTGTGGAATAAACCATAACTGCTCCTTTGTAAGTTCAAATTGAAGTTGAAGAAAATTAAAACAAATCCATAAGAGTCAAAGTACAACCTTGTGTATATAGCACTTGAATTTAGAAATTATCTCAAGAATAGATCTGATGCATTGGACCCTAATGGCTGAAGACCAGATGAGTTGTGGTATGATATCAAGGACATCATACATGAAGAAACCAAAAGGTCATTAAACAGACAGGAAAGAAAGAAAAGACAAGAATGGATGGCAGAAGAGATTGAAACTTGCTCTTGAACATAGAATAGAAAAGTGAATGGAAAAAATGGTAAAGTAAAAGAGCCCAACAGAGGATTTAAATGGGTGGCTTAAGAGGACAAAGTAAAGTATTATAATGAAATGTGCAAAGACCTGAAGTTAGAAAGCCAAAAGGGAAGAACACACTTGGCATTTCAAGCCAGGAGTTGCAATATTAGATTCTATGGGCAAATCCATCACTTCTATGTCAGTTTGTCATACTGTGGTGGCTTGTATGTTGTTGTAAGGCTGGAGGCTATGCTACTAGTATTTCAAATACCAGCAGGGTCACCCATGGTGGACAGGTTTCAGCAGAGCTTTCAGACTAAGACTGGGAAGAAGGAAGGGACCATCCACTTCTCAAAGAATTGGCCAGTGAAAATGTTATGAATTGCAGTAAAACACTGTCTGATATATTACTGGAAAGCTTTATGAATATCCCTGAAACATTGTCTGATATAGCACTGGAAGATGAGCCCCTCAGGTTGGAAGGCACTTAAAATATGACTGTGGAAGAGCTACATCCTCAAAGTAGAGCCAACCTTAACAACATGGATGGAGTAAAGCTTTTGGGACCTCCATTTGCTGATGGGGTATGACTCAAAATGTGAAGAAACAGCTGCAAACATTTGTTAATATTTGGAACATGGAATGTATGAAGCATGAATGTACTTTTCAATTGGAAGTAGTAAAAAATGAAGTGTAATGAATAAAAATCAATATCCTATGCATTAGAGAGGAGCTCTGGTAGCATAGTGGCTAAGGCACTTGACTGCTAATGAGAAGGCTGGTGGTTCAAACCCACTAGCCACTCCTCAGAAGGAAGGTTGGGCAATCTACTTCCATAGTGATACTGCCTGGGAAACCCAAGGAGGGGTCATTATGAGTCTGTCTGACTCGATGGCACATAACAACAACAACATGCATTAGAGAGCTGAAATGGACTGATTTGGGCCATTTTAAATCAGACAGTCATATGCTGTATTATGGCAGGAATGACAAATTGAAGAGGAATGACATGGCATTCATCATCACAAAGAATATTTCAAGTTCTATCCTGAACTACAATGCTGTCAGTGATAGGATAATATCCATATGCCTTTAAGGAAGACCAGTTGATACCATTAATATTCAAATTTATGCACCAACCATGAAAGTCAAAGATGAGAAAATGAAGATTTTTACCAACTTCTGCAGTCTGAAATTGACCAAACATGCAATCAAGATGTATTGATTATTACTGATGATTGGAATGAGAAAGTTGCAAATAAAGAAGAATCACCAGTAGTTGGAAAATATAGCCTTCATGATAGAAATTATGCCAGAGTTTGCATGATAGAATTTTGCGAGACCAATGACTTACTCATTGCAAATACCTTTCCTCAACAATATGAACAGGAGCTATACACGTGGACCTGCCTGATGGAATAAAAAGGAATCACATGGACTACATCTGTGGAAAGAGGCAATGGAGAATCTCAATATCATTAGCCAAAACAAAGCCAGGATCAGTCTGTGGAACAGACTATCAACTGACAATATGCAAGGTCCAGTTGAAGCTGAGAAAATTAGAACAAGTCCACAGGATCAAAAATATGACCTTGATTACATCCCACCTGAATTTGGAGACCATCTGAAGAATAGATTTGATGCGTTGAACACCAATGACCAAAAACCATATAAATTGTGGGATGATATCAAGAACATTGTGCATGAAGAAAACAAAAGGTCAGTAAAAAGACAGAAAAGAAAGAAAAGACCAAAATGGATGTCAGAAGAGACTCTGAAACTTGCTCTTGAGTGGAGAGTAGCTAAAGCAAATGGAAGAAATGACAAGATAAAAAAGCTGAACAGAAGATTTCAAAGAGTAGCTCAAGAACACAAAGTCAATTATTATAACGCAATGTGTGAAAACCTGGAGTTAGAAAACCAAAAGGGAAGAACATGCTCAGCATTTCTCCAGCTGAAAGAACTGAAGAAAAAAAATCCCAGCCTTAAGTAGCAATATTGAAAGATTCTATGGACAAAATATTGAATGGTGCAGGAAGCAACAGAGGAAGATGGAGGGAATACACAGAGTCATTATACAAAAAAGAATTGGTTAATATTCATCCATTTTAGGAGGAAAGATATGATCAAGAACCAATGTTATTGAAGGAAGAACTTGAAGCTGCACTGAAGGAATTGATGAAAAACGAGACTCCAGGAATTGATGGGATACCCATTGAGATATTTTAACAAACGGATGCCAGCCCAACTGGGGACACTTACTCATCTGTGCCAAGACAGCTCCCTGGCCAAGTGACTGAAAGAGATCCATATTTATACCCGTTCTAAAGAAAGGTGATCTCACAGAATGTAGAAATTACTGAACAATATCATTAATATCACATACATGTAAAATTATGTTGAAGATAATTCAAAAATGGTTGCAATAGTATATTGACAGGGAACTTCCAGAAATGCAAGCTGGATTGAAAAGAGGACATGGAATGAGGGATAGCATTGCTAATGTCAGACGGATCTTGGCTAAAAGCAAAAAATACCAGAAAAATGTTTATCTGTATTTTATTGACTGTGCAAAAGCATTCAATTTTGTGGATAACAACAAATTATGGATAAGATTGAGAAGAATGGGAATTCCAGGACAGTTAATTGTGTTCCCAAGGAACCTGTACATAGACCAGGAGGCAGTTGTTCGAATATACATGGTCTAAAATCAGGAAGGGTGTGTGTCAGCGTTGTATCCTTTCACCATACTTATTCAATCTGTATGCTGAGCAAATAATTCAAGAAGCTGTACTGTATGAAGAAGAATGGGGCATCATGATTGGAGGAAGACTCATTAACAACATGCAATGTGCAGATTACACAACATTGCTTGATGAAAGTGAAAATGACTTGAAGCATTTACTGATAAAGATTAAAAACTACAGTATGCAGTATGGATTACATCTCAACATAAGGAAAATGATAATCCTCAGGATTGCAGCAATCATCAGCATCATGGTAAATGGAAAAGAGATTGAAGTTGTCAAAGATTTCATATTACTTGGATCCACAATCAACACTAACGGAAGGCAGTCAAGCAATGAGACACTGTATTGCACTGAGAAAATCTGCTGCAAAAGACTTCTTTAATATGCTGAAGAGCAAAGATGTCTGTGATAGTTGGTATTGTGTGTCAGCTTGGCTGGACCATGATTCTGAATGGTTTAAGCAGCTGTGAAGTGGGTTATTCCCATTATGAGATCGGATGTATATGTTTTGAGCAGTCAATCAGTTGAAAGGGAGCTTCCCTAGCAGTGTGGTGTGCTTCCAATATATTTACAGACATCCTGGGAAAATGAGACACTCTTCTGTGGATCTGGATCCTGTTGTGCTGCCTACAACTGTCCGTGAGCAAACAACCCACCATTTGGCCTGGTGATCTTGGATTCGTCATTCGTTGGTGTCAACAGCCGGTATGCTGCCTGCCAACCTTGAGCTCATCAGCCCCTGCAGCTACATGAGTCAGGAAAAGCCTCCAGCTTGACATTTGATCCAAGAACTTGGCACTCACCAGCTTCTATAAGTGTGTGAGCCATTTTCCTAACATAAATTTCTCTCTCTAAGCTTTACTGATTTTGCTTCTCTAGATACCCCAGCCTAACACAATGTCTCTTTGAAAACTAAGATGCACCTGACCCAAGCTCTAGTATTTTCAATTGCCTCATATGCATGTGAAAACTAGACAATGAATAAGGAAGACTGTAGAAGGTTGATGCTTTTGAGTTGTGGTGTTGATCAAGAAGACTGAAAGTACCACACACTGCCCAAAGTATGAACAAATCTGTCCTGGAGGAAGGGCAGCCAGAATGCTCTTTAGAAGCGAGAATGGCCAGACTTCATCTCATCTACCTTTGTCATGTTGCCAAAAGTGACCATTCCCTGAAGATACATATTATGCTTGGTAAAATAGAGGGTCAGTGAAAAAGGGGAAGACCCTCAATGAGATGGATTGACATAGTAGTTGCAACGATGAGCTCAGGTATAGCAAGGATTGTGGGTATGGTTCATGACTGGGCAGTGTTTCTCTCTGTTATGCATAGGGTCTCTATGAGTTGGAGCTGACCTGATGGCACCTAAGAACAACAACAACAACATGGGCAAATAATTGAATGATGAAGGAAGTATCAAAAAAGATGAAAGGAATACACAGAGTCACTGCATCAAAAAGAATCTGTCGATGTTCAATCATTTCAGGAGACAGCATATGATTAAGAACTAGTACTGAAGGAAGAAATCCAAACTCCACTGAAGGCATTAGCACATAACGAGTCTCCAGGAATTGACAGTTTACTAATTGGAATATTTCAACAAGTGGACACAATCCTGGAAATGCTCATTTGTTTATGCATAGAAATTTGGAAGAAAGCTACCTAGACATTTGACTAGAAGATATTCATATATGTGCCTCTCCCAAAGAAAGGTGATCCAAGGGAATGTGAATATTATCAAACAATATCATTAATATCACATGAAAACAAATTTTGCTGAAAGGCTTTCAAAAATGGTTGCAGTAGTGCATCAACACTGGATTCCAGAAATTCAAGCTTGAATGAAGGATATCCTTGCTGGTGCTAAATAAAACTTGGCTGAAAGCAGAGGATTCTAGAGAGATGTTTTCCTGTGTTTTA
Organism: Orycteropus afer afer; assembly: GCF_000298275.1. Lineage (NCBI taxonomy): Eukaryota > Metazoa > Chordata > Mammalia > Tubulidentata > Orycteropodidae > Orycteropus > Orycteropus afer. The sequence goes on along the minus strand of NW_006921614.1, from coordinate 6,314,258 downwards.
TTGACTATGCAAAGGCATTCATCCATGTGTATTAAAAAAAATTTTGCAAAAAATAGGAATTCCAAAACACTTAATTGTGCTTATGTGGAATCTGTACATAGGTCAAGAGGGAGTTGTTTGAGCAGAACAAAGGGATATTGCATGGTTTAAAACAAGGGAAAGCATGTAACAGGGTTGTATGCTTTTACCAAACTTATTCAGTCTGTATCCTGAGTAAACAATCCAAGAAGCTGTATTATATGAAGAAAAATGTAGTGTTAGGATTTGAGGAAGACTTATTAATAACCTGTGATATGCAGATGACACAACCTTGCTTTCTGAAAGCAAAGAGGAGTTGAAGCACTTCCTAGTAATGAAATATAAAGAAAACAAAAATCTTCACAAATGGACCAATAAAAAACATCATGTTAAATGGAAAAAAAATTGAAGTTGTCAAGGGTTGCATTTTACATGGATTCACTATCAATACCCATGGAAGCAGCAACCAAGAAATCAAATGATGTGTTTAATTGAGCAAATATGCAGCAAAAGTCCTCCTTAAAGTGTTGAAAAGCAAAGATAGCACTTTGAAAACTAAGGTGCGTTTGATCCAAGCCATGGTATTCCCATTAGCCTCATATTCATGGGAAAGCTGGACAATGAACAAGGAAAATGAAGAATTGATGAATTTGAATTGTGGTGTTAGCAAAGAATATTATAGACTGGCAGAGAACAAACAAATCTGTCTTGGAAGTGGTACAGCCAGAATACTCCTTAGAAGAGAAGTGGCAAGACTTCTTCTCATGTGCTTTGTATGTGTTATCAGGAGTGACAAGTTTCTGGAGAAGGGCATTATTATTGGTAAAGTAGAGGGTCAGAGAAAAAGAGGAAGATCTTCAATGAGATGGATTGACCCAGTGGCTGTAACAATGGGCTAAAGTATAGCAATGTTGTGAAGATAGTGCAGAACTGGGCAGTGTTTTGATCTATTCACATAGGATCACTATGAATCAGAACTGATTTGATGGTAACTAGAGACAACAATAACACCACCATTCTTCACTCATTTTTAAATTGGACAGATTATCTTTTTATTATTGAGTTGGAGAGTTTTTTTTATATACTCTGGATACAAGTTCCTTATAAAATATATGCATTTTTAATATTTTTGCTTGTTGCTTCCTTTATAACTTTATTAATAATGTCTTTTATGAGCATAAGTTTTAAGTCCAGTTATTCAATTGTTTTTGTGGTTTGCTCTTTCTCGGTCTTATTTAAGAAATCTGCTTATCACAAAGTAATCAGGATATTCTTTTATGAACAATTATTGTTTGAGCTCTTTAACAATTGTGATCTATCTCCAATTACTTTTTGTGCATTTTGTGAAGTATGAGTCAAAGGCCATTTTTTCCTACATGGATATCCAGTGGTTTCAATATCATTTGTTGAAAAGGCTTTACTTTCTCTATTGCATTGGTAAAATATCAATTGAAGATACAATATGGGTCTATTTCTGGACTTCCAGCAGTATTGCATAGATCTACATGTTAACAATGTATTTTCATACCAATATGTTGATTACTATAGCTAGATGATAAACCTTGACCTCTATAGTAATATAGTAAGGCTTGAAATCAGCCTTTTTGAAAGATTGTTTTGGATATTTTAGGTTCTTTAACTTGCCTATAAATCTTATAATTCTGTCAATTTCTAAATGATGTGTTTTGGGATTTTGATTGGAATTGGAATGACTCCCTATATAAATCTGAGGATAGTTGATATTTAACAATATTGAGACTTACAAAGAATGTACACTGTATATCTCTGTTTATTTAGGTATTTAATTTCTCTTAGTGTTTTATGGAGCTCTGGTAGCATAGTGCCTAAGGCACTTGACTGCTAACCAGAAGGCTGGCGGTTCAAACCCACCAGCCACTCCTTGGAAGGAAGGTTGGGCAATCTACTTCCATAGTGATACTGCCTCGGAAACCCAAGGAGGGGTCGCTATGAGTCGGGGCCAACTGGATGGCACATAACAACAACAACAACGAAAGTGTTTTATGGTTTTCAGTATAGAACAATTACAATATTACTTTACACTTCAGAAATAACGGTAAATAGAATTCTAAAATACTTTATTTTCCAATTATTTGCTGCTACTGTATAGCCACTCCTCGGAAGGAAGGTTGGGCAATCTACTTCCGTAGTGATACTGCCTCGGGAACCCAAGGAGGGTCGCTATGAGTCAGGTCCGACTCCACGGCACATAACAACAACAACATATAGAAGTATATTTGATTTTTTGGATAATGGTCTTGTATCTCATGACTGTGATAAATTCACTTATTAGAGCTAGTAGTTTTTTTTGAAGACTTATTGGGATTTTGCAGTAGAGATTATGTCATCTGTGAGTACAGTCAGTTTTACTTCTTTCTTTTTGACTTGCTTTTTATTATTGTTATCTTTTCTTATTGCTCTAGTTACAGCTTCCATTTAAATTTTGAATAGAAATGATGTGAGAGGACATGCTTTCCTTGCTCCCAATCATAATAGGGGAGAGTTCAGTTTTTCACTATAAAGTATGTTCCATTACAGTATTGTAGATGCCCTTTTTTTTAAGGCTAAGGAAGTTCTTTCCATTTCAAGTTTGTTGAGAATTTTTTTGTCATCACTAGATGTTGGAACTCATCAAATGCCTTTTATTTTTTTGCCTCCACTGAAATGATCATATGATTTTTTGTTTATTCTATAATGTGTAGACTTTTATTCATTTATTTTCAAATGTTAAACTGACTTTGCATTCCTTGAATTTGATTTCATATTTTGTTAAGGATTTTTGTATCTGTATTAGTGATACTTTATTCTAAAATTTAATTTTTTAAAAAAAATTTCCTTGTTTTTGTTACCAAAGCATTGCTAATCTCATAAGATTAAATAAAAAGTGGTTCCTCTTCTTCCAATTTTCTAGAAGAGTTTGTATAGAAGTCTTGAATGTTTCATAAAATTCAGCAGTGAAATCAACTCTTCTGGATTTCTTTGTGGGAAGGTTTTTACTTAAAATTCAATTTCTTGAGAAAATACAGGATTATTCATATTTTCTATTGCTTCTTGAGTCAGTTTTTAGAATTTATGTGTTTTGATGTATTTGTTTCATTTAAATTATTGAATTTATTGTGATAAAGTTTTTCTTAATACTTCTTTATTATCCTTTTAATATCTCTTGGATCTTTAATAATGTGCCCACTTTCAATAACTCTAAATATTTCTTTAAGCACTTATTGAGCTGTATTCCACAAATCTTGGTATGCTGTATTTGGATTATCATTAAGTTTAAAAGATTTTCTCCTTTTTCTTTTGGTCTCTTCTTTGACGTTGGGGTCGTTTAAAGAAGTATTTCTTAATTTCTAAGTATTTGAGGGTATTTCCTGATTTTTTTTTGTTTCCTTGTTGGGAGTGTATCGGTTCCGATTTTCTTTATTCCTTCTCTTGTCATTTTTATTATTTATGTTCTCTTGATTACCTTTATTCTTTTCCATATATTCCTGATACTGACTTTCTGAGATTTAGTTTCCATTGTCATAATTTGGCTATAATTTTTTTAAAATGATATTTTATTGCATTTTTCATTGAAGCTTTACATGGCAGTTTAGATTTCCATTCAACAATTTCCACACAAATTGTTCAGTGGCATTGGTTATGTTCTTCACAATGTATGACCATTCTCATTATTTCCACTCTGGTTGTTCCATTTCCATTAATCTATTTTCTCTTCCTCCTTACATTCTCATCTTTGCTGTTAAGTAAATGTGGACAATTAAATTACATATAGGTGATTTTTAAAAGGAGGACAGTAGTTGTTGGTGATATTTATTATTTTTGAGCCAGTTAGCTACAAAGTGACTTCAAGGGTTAGTTTTCGTTCAAGGTTTGAAGAGCATCTCAGGTCAATAGACTCGGAAAGCTCTCTGGTCTCAACCAGCTCGGTAGGTCTGTTTTTTTTTTTTTTTTTCCTAAAGGGATTTGTGGTTCTATTTCACATTTTTCTCTCATTCTATCAGGGTACATCTATTGTGGCCCTGCTTAAAGTGTTGGTAATGGTAGCCGGGCATCATCTAATTCAGGTCTCAGGGGCCATGGTTCAGGTAGACTATTTGTCGTATAGACAAGTCTCTTCTTTGAGTCTTTGGTTTTCTTTCTCTTTTGCTTCAGAGTAGAGAAAATTTACCATAATTTCAAACTGAAAGAAAAGTTGAAAGCATAATTAAAAACCTTCATTTTCCCTAAGAATTTCATCATCAGTTGCTGATATGATACCTAACCAGGTCCCAAATACTTTGGAATGCATTTCTGATATACAAAGTCATTCATCTACAAAATTGCCAAAGAACCATCAATATCAGAAAACTCATATTGATATATTGTTGTTGTTGTTAGGTGCCATTGGTTTCAAGTCAGATCGACCCTAGGTGCAACAGAACAAAACATTACCTGGTCTGTGCCATCCATACAACAATTGCCATGTTTGACCCCATTGTGGCAGCCACTGTGTCAGTCTATCTCATTGAAATTCTTCCTTTTTTTCACTGACCCTCTGCTTTACCTAGCCTGCTGTTCTTCTCCACGGACTGATCCCTCCTGACAATATATCCAAAGTACATGAGATGAAGTCTCTCCATCCTCACTTCAAAGGGACATTCTGGCTGTACTCCTTCCAAGATAGATTTGTTTGCTCTTCTAGCAGTCCATGGTATATTTAATATTCTGTGGTGGTTATGTTTGTGTGTCAACTTGGCTGGGCCTGGTTGAGTGGCTGGGCATGATGAGACTGGCAATCAATTCCATGGTGGAATCTACCACAGGCAGCTGAGTAACTGCCTTTGGGATGTGGTCTGCTTCCTGTGTATAAGGAGAAGCCTTGGGAATGGTCTCTAGCCTATGGCACACTTGTACCCTCCATGTATCCATGTTGTTGCTCAGCAGCCTGCCATGCTCTGCTGACCTTGGGACTTACAATGGACTTAAGTTAATGGCCTACCGTGTGGTTTGGTAACATCAGGACTGTGCCTTTTTACTTGTCAACTTTGGGGCTTCTCAGCCTCAGCAGCCAGCAAATGTCTGAGTGAAGAAAAGCCTTTAGCTCCAGTGGGCCAGGAGCAGGAGACAGAGCTAGAACCCAAGGTTGGGGGGCTTTCACCCAGCCCCTAGAGCCTGGCACTTTGAACTTGGGCTTAAAGCCTCCAAATTGTAATAATAAACTCCTGTTTGTTAAGGCCATCCCATTTGTGGTGCATTCCTGTCAGAGCGGCACTAGGTAACCAGAATATATTCTTTGTCAACACCATAATTCAATTGCATCAATTCTTCTTTATCTCCCTTATTCATCGTTCAGCTTTCACATGCATATAAAACAACTGAAAATACCATGACTTGGGTCAGGTGCCCATTAATCCTCAAAGTGACTTCTTTTTTTTTTTAATACTCTAAAAAAGTCTTTTGCAGCACATTTGCCCAATGCAATAAAACGTGTGATTTCTTGACTGCTGTTTCCGTAGGCATTGATTGTGGAGCCAAGTAAAATGAAATCCCTGACAACTTCAATCTTTTCTCTGTTTATAATGATACTGGTACAGTTGTGAAGATTTATTTTTATTTTTTTTATTTTGAGGTGCAATCCATACTGAAGGCTATAGTCTTTGATCTTCACCAGTAAGTGCTTCCAGTCCTCTTCACTTTCAGCAAGCAAGGCTGTATCATCTGCATAATGCAGGTTGTTAATGAGTCTTCCTCCAATCCTGATATGGCATTTTTTTTTTTTTTCATGTATTGCAGCTTCTTGGATTATTTGCTCAGTATACAGATTGAATAAGTATGGTGAGAAGATACAACCCCAATGCACATCTTCAGTGGCTAAATCATTGGACTCATAACTAAAATGTCGGTGGTTGAACTCACCAGTTGGTCTGTGGGAGAAAGATGAAGGAGTCTACTTCTGTAAGGATTTACAACCTTGGAAATCCTTTGGGGCAGTTCTACTCTACTATGGGGTCACTATAGGGAGGTATGAATGAGAATCAACTTGTTGATGGTAGGTTTGGTTTTTGGGTTTATATTCCCTTGTTCTGTTTAATGACTGCTTCTTGGTCTGTGCACAGATTCTGCATAAGTACAATTAAGTATTCTGGAATTCCTATTCTTTGCAAGGTTATCCATAATTTTTTATGATACAAACACTCGAATGCCTTTGCCTTGTCAATAAAATACAGGTAAACCTCATTCTGGTATGCTCTCTTTCAGCTAAGCTCCACCTGACATCAGCAGTGATAACATTCATTCCACATCCTTTTCTTAATCCAGTTGAATTTCTGGTAGTTCCCTGTTAATATACTGCAGCAACTGTTTTTGCATTATCTTCAGGATAATTTTACTTAGATGTAGTATTAATAATATTGTGTGATAATTTGCACATTTCCTTGGATTGCCTTTCTTTGGAATAGGAATGTATATGGATCGCTTTCTGTTGGTTGAGCAGGTAGCCATCTTCTAAATTTCTTGACATAAATGAGTGAGAACTTTCAGTATTGCATCCGTTTGTTGAAATACGCTAATTGGTATTCTGTCAGTTCCCAGACTCTTGTTTTTTGCCAGTGCCTTCAATGCAGATCAGACTTCTTCCTTCAGTACCATTGGTTCTTAATCATATGCTATTTTCTGAAATAGTTGAGCATCAAACAATTCTTTTTGATGCAGTGACTCTGTGTATTCCTTCTATCTTCCTTTGATACTTCCTTTGTTGTTCAACTATTTGCCCATAGAATTCTTCAATATTGCAATGCCAGGCTTAAATTTCCTCTTCAGTTCATTCATCTTAAAAAATGCCAAGCATGTTTTTCCCTTTTGTTTTTCTAACTTTGGGTTTTTTCACATTTCATTGTAAGATTTTACTTTGTCTTCTTGAACCATCCTTTGACAGCTGTTAAGATCTTTTACTCCATCATTTCTTCCATCTGCTTTAGCTACTCTATGTTCAAGAGCAAGTTTGAGTCTCTTTGGACATCTATTTTGGTCTTTTCTTTCTTTCCTGTCCTTTTAATGACTTTTTGCTTTCTTCACTTAGGATGTCCTTGGTATCAACCCGCAACTCATCTGGTCTTCAGTAATTAGTGTTAAATACATCAAATCTATTCTTGAGATGTTTTCTAAATTCAGGTGGGTGTATACACAAGTTTACATTTTGCTCTTGTGAAGTTGTTTTAATTTTCTTCAGCTTCAACTTGAACTTGCATATGAGCAATTGATGGTCTTTTCCACAGTTGACCCCTGCCCTTGTTCTAACTGATGATATTGAATTTCTCCATTGTCTCTTTCTACACATGTAGTTGTTTTGATTCCTGTGTATTCCATCTAGTCAGGTCTACGTATATAGTCATTGTTTATGTTGCTGGAAAAAGGTATTTACAATGAATAAACTGTTCGTTTTGCACAGTTCTATGATGCAGTCACCAGCAGTATTTCTTTCATCAAGACTATTATTTCCAACACTAACCCTTTTTGCTTCCAACTTTCACATTATATATTGATATATATATATATAACTGTACTCACTGCCATTGAGGAGTCAATTCCAACTCAGTGACCCTGATTGGGTTCTCAATGCTGTAAATCTTATTTATTATTTTTAATTGTGATTTGGGTGAAAATTTACAGAGCAAATTCACTTTCTATACAGCAGTTCACATACACTTTGTCTCATGACATTGACCACAATTTACCTCAATGCAACATCTCCCCAACAACTTCCTCCCCATAGTTACCTCTTCCCTGTGTCCTTTCCTCCGTGTACTCTTGCCCCCTGAGCTGTCTCCCTGTGCATAAGCAGCCCTTCTTTTTCCCATGATTGTTCTCTCCAAGGAGTATCTACCTCAGGTAAGTGTTCAACTCATATGCCTGTCTTTTGTTTGGCTGGAAACCACAGGTGTGGGCTCAGTTCCAGACCTGAAGGGCAGCTAGGGGCCATAGTCTCAACGGTTCCACCAGGCTCTATCAGACCAGCAAACCTGGTCCCCCCGCC
>NW_006921614.1:6282549-6292484 GCF_000298275.1 Orycteropus afer afer | reverse complement strand
TTGTCTCATATGGTGGTTTTTGTCTTAAAGTCAATTTGATCAGAAATTAATATTGCCACCCCTGCTCTCTTACAGTTGCCAGTTGCTTGATATATTTTTTTCCAACCTTGGATTTTTAGTCTATTTTTGTCTTTATCTCTAAGGTGTATCTCTTGTCGGCTGCATATTGATGGGTTTTGTTTTCTTATCCAATCTGCAACTCTCCGTCTCTTGAGTGGTGCATTAAATCCGTTAACATTCAGTGTAAGTATTGACAAGTATGAATTGGGTGCTGTCATTTTGGTATGTGTTTTTTTATGGTATCCCTGGTTTCTTTGTTCCATACTATTTTCTGTGCTGAGCTCGTTATGTTTATGAATCATGTTATCATTTTCTTTGTTGCTGTTGTTTTAGTATATGCTGAATATTTGTGCTTGTCCTCTTTTTTATTGTGATGTGAAGGTTTATAATTTTTCTTTGAGGTTTCCCTATGATTTATAATTTAGCTCCAAGTTTAGAACAGTCCGTTCTATCTTGCAACTCTCTTAACTTCCTCGCCATTTAGAAGTTCTATGACTACACAGTCTTTTCCCTCTTGTAGTTGTCCTCACTAGCCAGTTGATGTCTCTGGTTCCCTGTTTACAATCTTGTAAGCTCATTTTACTTGGGATATGTCCATAGTTGTGGTTTCTAGGTTATGTTTCTTGTGTATCAATGGTCAGTTGTTATTTGCTATTTTTGTTTCTCTGTTCAAAGGACTCTCTTTAGCAGCTCTTGTAAGGTTGGTCTGGTTTTAACAAATTCCCTTAGTTTCTGCTTATCTGGAAATATCCTAATTTCACCATCATATATGAGGGACAATTTTGCCAGGTATATACCTCTTGGTTGAAAATTTTTCTCTTTCAGGGTTTTATATATGTTATCCCATTGCCTCATCACTTGCATGGATTCTGCTGAGAAATCGGAGCTTATTCTTACTGGCTGAGCTTTGTAAGTAACTTTTTGTTTTTCCCATGCTGCTTTCAGGATTCTGTCTTTGGTTTCAATGTGTTTGATGATGATGTGTCTTGGTGATTTTCTTTTGGGATCTATCCTTTTTGGGGTTAGTTGGACATCCTGAATGGATATATTGTCATCTTTCATCATATCAGGGAAATTCTTCTCCAACAAATCTTGGAAAATTTTCTCAGTGGTTTTATTTTTCTCTTCTTGTTCTAGAATTCCAATGACATGTAAGTTATTCCTTTTGATGTTATCTCACATGAATCTTAGGCTTTCTTCATTTTGTTTTTATTTTTTTTCTGATTGATCCCTTTCCAAAGAAGTATTCAGGTATTTGTCTTCAATCTCATTCATTCTGTCTTCCATTGCATCAATTCTACTCCTTTGCCCTTCCAATGTGTTATCTATTTCTGACAATTTAGTATTAATCTTTTGGATTTCTATCTGTAGATTTAGAATAATTTCTAATTTTTCATTTATTTTGTTATTATCTTTTCTTCCAAAGTTCTTGTAAGGTGTTTTCTGTGTTTTCTTTGGTCTGTCTCTCAATCCTTTGAAGATACCTAAGTATACTTATTTTGAATTCCTTATCAGGGAGTTCCAATGCTGCTTCTTCCTCAGGGATGTGTCCTGGGTCTGTATCCTGCTCCATTGTTTCTACCACTTTATCCTGCTTCTTTGTGTGGACCTGTGATGGTCTGTTGTCTCCAAGACCTTGTGGTGTTGTTGTATTTAGATCTCTGTTAACTGTTTGTGAAGAGCAGCCAAGGGTGATTCAAGCTGTTTTTGGTGTTTTTTTTTAAATCATTGGCCTGTTGGTGGAGAAGGAGGTAGTGGCTCTCACTCAGTAAGTGAAGTTGCAGGAGGTGTGGATGTAGTTATGTCTTATGGGGACTGTTGCTGTCTCCCACTCAGTTAGACAAAAATTACAATTGAATAACAATCAAAAAACTAAAAGCACATGGACAAAAAGCACACCATGTAATCTCACAAGAACAGTAATCAGAAAAAGAAAAAAAATAAAATAGAAGAAGAAAAAAACAAGAAAACTTGCAGTATCTGGGGATAGGGCACTAAGAGAAAAGGGTAGGGAGGGAGAATAATGAAGAAAAAAGATGGAAAAAATGAAAAATAAAAACAAGAAACGGGGTTATCCATGGGAAAAAAGGGGAATTTTTTTTTTTTCAACCAGGACCAGCGATAAGAAAAAAAGCTGAAAACTAGGACCTGGGAGGGGAAGAATAAAGAATAATATTAAAAAGGACAAAAGTATTAATAATAATAGTAGTTTTAAAACAGACAAATACAAGCAAAATAAACACCAGAAAAAAGAAAATGAAAGTGAAAAAAAAAAAAATGAAAAAAGGGAGAAAAAATCGGTGGAGGACAGGGCAGGATATCCAGGCTCCGTCTGAGCACACAGACTGTGATGGAGTTCCTGCGGGCCCAGAAGGTGGGTCAGAGTGGGGAATGGCCACACCTCTGTTCACCAAGTGGGTGTGGGGTATAAGAGTAACAAGAGGAATATTACACCTTTTCAGTCATGTAGGTCCAGAGTGTCCTTGGGGTTGCTCGCAAGCAGAACCTGTTCTTAAGCCCCTGGAATCTGGGAGAGCACTGTCTCTTTAGATATCAAAAATAGTCAAGCTGCTTGTAAACATTCAAATGGCCCTATCCTCCTGACAGGAAAAAGTCCACAGCTCAGCCCGCCTTTCTCTTCACCTGCTCTGTTTATTCCCCAGCCACCAGAGCAGTCCTCTGTGCAGTCCCTGGCTAGCAGGGCTGATTTTTAGGTTAATTCTTAGGTCCTACCACCACTTGGCACTCTCCAAGCTGTCTGTGCCGTACCATCAGGATCGCTCAGGATCGCTGCCAGACTGCCGCTCTGTATGTCTCCTTTTTTGGTATTTTCATGCAAATTCTACTGCTAGTTGGGGTTTAGTCTACTTCAATATCCTTCCCTTCAAGTTTCAGGGGTCCGGGATTATCTTCTGTGTCTGTATTAATTGGTTTCCCTTTTCTTTGTTGTAGAGGATCTGTGCAGTCTTTCTGCCTAGTTTGCCATTTTACCGGAACTGAGGCTGTAAATCTTGATGGAAGTATATTGCCCATCTTCCTTCTGCAGAGCACCTGGTGGATTTGAACTGCCAACCTTCTGGTTAGCAGCCAAATGCCTTATCCACTATGCCATCAATTAAATATTGATACATTTTTACCCTCTAAACCTCCCTTATCGAAATTTCAACAATTGTCTAATAATGTCCTTCATAACTGAGACTGTTTGATGCTTTTCTTAATCTACTTGGGGCTTTGTAATCCACATTACACCACCCTTCTCAGTTAGCATGGGTTCCACTGGCCTGTGCTAGGCTACTAATATCACCACAATTCCATTCCATTTTCACTTTGTCTGGGACCCAACACCTCGTATTGGAGTACTGTCTCCTCATCATCTTGCGTGGTCCCACTTAATGGAATTTTGTCTTGCTTATTCTAGAAAGAAAGAAGATAAGCAGTAGAAGCCAAATAGCAATGCAGGAAGAAATGCTCAAAGGAAATTTTTACATTTGATACTTCTACCAATCTCCTTTCTTTTGGTTACATTTTTGGTTTCCAATAGGATTCTTACAGTTATGTTTGAATTTCAGTGTGATCTAGAATTCTGAAAATATCTAAAATTTTAACTGGTGTTAAGGCATAAAAAAGAGAAATCAAATGTATTTTTTAAATTAGTGATATGGTATACTTATCAATATAATTCTGTGATCAGGTTATTATTGTGACATATATTTGATTTATTGATGAATATATATATGGCAGTTTGTCATTGTAATACTTATTTCTTTAGGTTGTTTCACTGGAATAATGTGAATTTTTATGATATTTTATCTGGAATTACCAGACATTTTTAGGAGTAGGTATATCAGATCTGCTTAGATATGTTTGATACTTTGGGTAGGATGCATAAAGCATATGAGTACATATGCTGAAATAATTGCTGTATGTTTTTGTACTAGAAACCTAGGAATTTAAGAAATTATATTTTACATGTTTTCTGTCAAAAAAGAAAAAATACAACCTTACTACTAGACATATATCCTGTACCTAGTAGAGAAATAAGAGCTGTGATGTGAACCGATATATGTACATTCATGTTCATCACAGCATTATTCACAATAGCAAAAAGATGGAAGCAACCTAAGTACCCATTAATGGATGAATGGATAAACAAACTATGTTATATACACACAATGGAATACTGTGAAATGTTAAAGAATACAGATAAATCAGTGAAACCCCTCCTAACATTGATGAACCTAGAGGACATTATGTTGAGTGAAATTAATCAGTCACAAACGGACTAATATTATATGAGACCACTACTGTGAAAAATCAAGAAAAGGTTTACACACAGAAAGAAACATTCTTTGAAGGATACCAGGGGTGGGAAGGGGAAGGAGGGTAAGAGGATGGACTTGTATTATCTTGGGTTAAGGGAAAGGTAATATACAAAAAGGGGATGTCACCACAAAATGATTGAGGCAAAGGAGGACACTGGGAGGAACAGAGGAATTAAAGGCAATAAGAATTAAATAACAAATGAAAAAGGATGTGGTGTGTTTACAGTGATAAATGTCATATGATTTAGTTTATACTCGACTAAGAAATTCTTTCATTTTGACTTGATATTGATGTTGTTGTTGTTGTTATGTGCCGTCGAGTCGGCCCCGACTCATAGCGACCCCTCCTTGGGGTTTCCGAGGCAGTATCACTACAGAAGTAGGATTGCCCAACCTTCCTTCTGAGGAGTGGCTGGTGGGTTTGAACCGCCAACTTTCTGGTTAGCAGTCAAGTGCTTTAGCCACTATGCTACCAGATATTGATAGGAACTGAAATAATAACTTCCCTATAGACAAGAGGGACCAGTTAAATACATCCAACTAAATACAAAGTGAATCTGTTGCTAATTCATCCTTCCCTTTTCCTGTTCCCCAAATTGCCTCTTCATAATGTAAGGGGAAGTGTGATGGGAAAAAATTGATAATTTAACCAATTAAGGTTAAAACATTTTGCTTTTGAGAATTTTACAAATGTATTTGTTGGTGTGAAAACAATGCATGACACCTCCAGTGGTAGCAGACTGGGCACCAACAAGTGAGGGCTCTTGGAATATAAGCTTCATGGTTAACTTGCCTGGATGGTGACTGGAGTGGGGGTCACTATTCCTGCACATGGTATTAGAACCTTGGAGTGCCTTCTACACTCACCATGTATTTCTTGGGCCCTGTCATTGCATGAAAGGAGCTCTGGTGGTGCAGTGCTTAAGGCATTTGACTGCTAACCAGAAAGCTGGTGATTCAAACCCACTAACCACTCCATGGAAGGCAGATGGGGCAATCTACCTCTGTAAAGATTTACCACCTTAGATAGCCAATGAGGGTTGCTTGATGGCAGTGAGTTTAAGTGAGTCATTGCATGACACCATGAGAATCTGACCTTCTGAAAAAAACAAAACAAAACAACCCCCCCCCCAAATCCTGCTGACATTGAGTCAATTCTGACCCTTAGCGACTCCAGAGCACAGAGCAGAACTACCCTGTAGGTTTTCCTAGGCTGCAAATCTTTACAGAAGCAGACTGCCTCATTTTCTCATGGAGTGACTGGTGGGTTTGAACAACCAACTTTTTGGTTAGCAGCCAAATTCTTTTACCACTACACCACCAGAGCTCCTTAATTCTCAGTAAGTCCATGGTATGTAGGAGATAGACAAAGAAATAGTGGGAATTAAAAAGGCATGCTTTTATGTAAAGGAGAGGAATTTGGGCTGTCTTTTTCATGTAGATGATGAATCTCTCCAGTAAATGAAAATGAGATTAAATTCAAGTTACATTTAACTGAGAACTGACTACATGGAAAGCATTATATAGGAGACATAAACCACGGAAGTTAAAGAAATAATGTAGATCTTACCTGTGTGGCAATACAAAACTCAATAGAAAAGATTTTTTTGGCAAATCAGGAAATGTAACTTTGCATGTGCAAGTCTTAGTATCTGGAGGCTGTACATTTTCTTGAGATGAATACTTACCTAATTGCAGATAATAAATTAATATTTCAGGACTAAAATGATGTTGCATTCCAACAACTAGTGTGTAATGAAACCAACAAAAATCCAGATAATCAAAACTTTGCCATTCAGCTTTTTCTACTCATTTTTTTTTCATATCTTACTTTCTTTTACTATATAACAGGCAGAATTAAATATAAAAGAAAAATAATAATAAATGAAGAGAAATTATAAGTCAATGAAATTAGGCTCTGCTAAGTTGTTGTTATCTGCGGTCGAGTCAGACCGACTCATAGTGACCCCTCCTTGGGTTTCTGAGGCGGTATCACTAAGGAAGTAGAGAGTAGTATTTAGATCATCAGTCCTTAATGCTTTGGTCTTCACACAACAAACAATTCCCATTTTCTATGACCTTTAGTAGAGGACTTTCTTGTGGGGACTGAAACTTCAGAGCAAAAAGCCCAGCTCAGCATTGCACTACAGAAGACTCTAGACTGCCCCCTCGTGGATAGAGAAAGCGAAACCCGGTCCCCAAGGACCAAGGAAGAACCAGCAAATTGGTTAAGTGATTCTTTGAGAGAAAAAAACAAAAAGCTGGAGTGATATTAAGTGAACGCAGAGTTGTAAATTAGAGGACAATTTGGTACTGCTCTCCTTCAAATGTCTATATTTCTATTTTACAGTGTCGCCTGTTGATCTCAAGTTTATTCATTTTTATTCACTCTGGCTTCCCTTACATGGTATGTTCAGGGGTCCCTACTACTTTCCATGTTTAAAGGAGAAGCCCCCTTTTCCAGCCTACCTTGATAAAGGATCAGCCTCTGTCTCATCATACACCAGTCAGATATCTTCTCCTGACGGTATTCCTCTCAGCCTTCTGTTCTTATTCATGTTGTTATTGTTAGTTACCTTTGAGCCAGCTCAGACTCTTTGTGACCCTATATGTAACAGAATGAAATTTTGCCTGGTCCTGTATCATCTTCATGATTGATGGTAATTGGACAATGTTCTGCTGTGATCCATAGTGTTTTCATTTGCTAATTTTTGGAAGTAGATTGCCAGACTTTTCTCCCTAGTCTGAAAGCTCTGCTGAAACCAACCTGTTGTTATGAATTGAATTGTGTCCCCCTAAAATATGTAGCATAGTGTCTAAGGCACTTGACTGCTAACCAGAAGGCTGGTGGTTCAAACCCCCCAGCCACTCCTAGGAAGGAAGGTTGGGCAATCTACTTCTGTAGTGATTCCGCCTCAGAAACCCTAGGAGTGTACGCTATGAGTCGGGTCCGACTCTATGGCATATAACGACAACAACAAACAACAATAACAAAATATGTGTTGTAAATCCTAACCTCTATGCCTGTGGTTATTATCCCATTTGAGAATTGATTGTCCTTGTTATGTTAATGAAACAGGATTAGTGTAGGGTGTATCTTGAGTCAATCTCTTTTGAGATATAAAAGATATTAAACAAGAAGTAGAAGCAGAGATGGGAGCTCTGGTGGCATAGTGCCTAAGGCATGTGACTGGTAACCAGAAGGCTGGTGGTTCATACCCACCAGTCATTCCTTGGACGGAAGACTGGGCAATCTATTTCCGTAGAGATACCGCCTCAGAAACACAAGGAGGGGTCGCTATGAGTTGGATTCGACTCGAAGGCAGTGAGTTTGGTTTTTAGAAGCAGAGATAGGGGAAGAGATGCCAAACCATATAAAGATTGCCCAGAAGCAGAAGTTCAAAGAGACAGGGACCTTCCTCTAGAACAATATATATATAGAAAAACCTTCCCCAAAGGTAGCACCCTGAATTCAGACTTATAGCCTCCTAAACTGTGAGAAAATACATTTCTATTTGTTAAAGCCACCTATTTGTGGTATGAAAGTGAAGATGACTTGAAGCACTTATTGATGAATATTAAAGAAACAGTCTGCAGTATGAATTACTTCTCAATATAAAGAAAATGAAAATCCTCACAACTGGACCAAGAAGCAGCATCACAATAAATGGAGAAAAGTTTGAAGCTGTCAAGGATTTCATATTACTCACTTCCACAATAAACACCAATGGAAGCAGCAGTCAAGAAATCAGACAACATCGCATTGGGCAAATCTGCTGCAAAAGACCATTTTTTGAAGTACTGAAGGGCGAAGATATCTTTCTGAAGACTCAGGTGTGCCTAACCGAAGCCATGGTATTTTCAATCACCTCATATGCCTGTGAGAGTTGGACAGTGAATAAGGAAGACTGAAGAAGAGTTGATGCTTTTGAGTTGTGGTGTTGGGAAAGAATACTGGAAGTACCATGGACTGCCAAAAGAACTACCAATCTGTCCTGAAGCAGTGCAGCTGGAATGCTCCTTGGAAGTGAGAATATCCAGACTTTGTCTCACCTACTTTGGTCATGTTGTCAGAAGGGACCATTCTCTGGAGAACGATATTGTGCTTGGTAAAGTGGAGGGTCAACGTAAAAAGGGAAGACCTTCAATGGGATGGATTGACACAGTGGCTGCAACAATGGGCTCAGGTGTAGCAAGGATTGTGAGGCCAGCAGTGTTTTGTTTTGTTGTACATAGGGTCACTATGAGTCACAGCCGACTCGATGACACCTAACAACAGCAACAACAGGACTAGGTAACTAATAAACCTGTCCACCATGAATGACCCTGTAGTTACGTGAAATATCAGTGGCATAGCTTTCAGCATCACAGCAATATACAAGTCACCATGGTACTAAAGACTGACAGATGAGTGGTAGTCTCATTCCTAGTTAGCTGAAAGCTCATTTATGCTCTAGATGATTAGCTAGGAATGGGCCTAGGCAACATAGAGTAGCACACATTTTCCAATGAATTCATGCCTCCAACACATATGCAGTTTTTCTCAAAAAAACCAACCTCCTGTACTCTGCTAGTATAATGAACAGTTTTTGGAGCCTAGATTATTATGAATTGCCCAGTCCTCAACATTTCTTTGCTTCCAGACCTTTGTTTATCCTGCTCTTATCAACAGCCTATAGTTGTTACTTGGAAGGCAATTGTCATAAAAAATGAGGCCTGAAGTACTGTGGAAAAAGCTTGGGAGTTAATCAATTGGGAAGCCTCTTTCTTTTTTTGTTACTTCTACCATCTTTGATTATTGGCACTCCAAGAGTATATTATCTGTACCCGATAAGAGCAGTTGGCTACAAGAGCATATTGAGGAGCCTCAGGTTATGGGTTATAGTCTCACCTGCATAAGGTAACATAATTCTTACTTATGGATGCACACTGAAAAAACGATTCATAATAGCCATCTTGATCACAAGAAGACTGAATGGCACAGTGAATGCTTCAGCTCAGAGTATTGTTGGGGAAATGTTACATATTAACTAAACCAAACTCATTGCTGTCAAGTAAATTCTGACTCCTAGTGATGCTTTAGGGCAGAGTGGAACTGCCCCATAGGATTTCCAAGGCTGTAAATCTTTACGGAAGCAGACTGCTTCATCCGCCTTCCATGGAGAAGTTGGTGGGTTCAAACAGCCAAGCTTTTGGTTAGCAGTTCAATGCTTTAACCACTATGCCACCAGAGGTCTTTATGTTAGGTATTATAAAAAAACAAAAAAAACAAACTCACTGCCATCGAGTCAATTCTGACTCATAGTGACCACCTTTGGGTTTCTGAGGCAGTAAATTTTTACAGAAGTAGATTGCCCAGTTTTCCTTCCAAGGAGTGGCTGGTGGGTTTGAACTGCCAGCTTTCTGGTTAGCAGTCAGATGCCTTAGGCACTATGCCACCAGGTATTATACTATATGAAATACAGAATCTTTTATAATAACAGATTATTATATTTGGGTTGTTGTTGTTGTTGTTGTTATGTGCCGTCGAGTCAAACCCGACTCATAGCGACC
>NW_006921614.1:6274640-6282449 GCF_000298275.1 Orycteropus afer afer | reverse complement strand
CCCTCCTTGGGTTGCCGAGGCAGTATCACTACGGAAGTAGGATTGCCCAACCTTCCTTCCGAGGAGTGGCTGGTGGGTTTGAACCGCCAGCCGTCAATCCTACTTCCGTAGTGATACTGCCTCGGAAACCCAAGGAGGGGTCGCTGTGAGTTGGGTTTGACTTGACGGCACATAACAACAACATTATATTTGGGAGACTTTAGAAATAATTTTGTTCACTCTCTTGCCTAGTTTAGTGACCCTAAACAAGCTATTTGGATGACCTATAGGCACCTCCAGGGTTGGGGACCTCACTACCTTGAGTAGTTGTTTGGTCTATGGCTGGGAAATTGTATTTGTTGGAAGGCCAGTACATTTTCTCAGTTATGAAAGAGAAAATAAAAGCTCAAGTTCTCTCTTCCTCTGTATCTTCTCTAAATTCCCTGCACCCAGCTTCACTGTGACCCCTAATCCCAGCATGAAGGAGCTCTAGAGTAACAGAATGTTTCTGTAGAGTTGTTCAGTATCACTTTGGCAATAGCATGAGGAGAGAAAAAAACTGTTTCTAACTGTATAATTATTATCTTGAGAGTGCTTGTGCAAGAGGAGATGGGAGGTAGAGTGCTGGGAAAACGTGGTTAGGATGATTCAGAGTGTTTCATTTCTAGTGAGGAGCAGACAGTTGATGGGTTATGTTCAAAGGAGCTATATTCAATGGCAGAGTTCTGATTCTTACCCCATTTTGACCTCTATTCCCTTTAACATTTTCTGGGCTTGGGTGCTTAGGTCAACTCTACAAAATAAACTGGCAAAAAAGAGATAAACTACTTGAAGACAAAAGGCTTTGGGAGTTTGGTGATAAGGATTATGCCTGAATGGGAATGAAAAAAGATCACAGGGATAGCCTGAACTGTGGAGTACTAGGGAGAGTAACATTCCTTCCCTAATCTATTAAGTGGCCACAATGATGATTCATTTATTCAATAAATAATCCTATTGACAGTTTCCTGTGTACCAGGTACATAGCAGTATGTGCACCAGGACCAGAAACTCATTTTTTAAGTTTAAACGTGGATGTATGTTAGTCTCTAAATTAGCTGTATTTTAGTCACTGGGGACTGTTAGTCATTTTTGGCAAAGAAAATCATCGTGATGGGTCAGCCAGATACTATAACTTTTTTCAACATTTGGTAGAAGTTGTCAAGGAAGCCATGCCAAGGAACAACAGAGCTGGAAAGAGATAAGCAGTGGGGAGTGCCAGCTGAGGACTGAAATATGAATGATGAAGGGTGTTGGTCTTCCACATCCTTTTCCTGAGCTATCCGATCAAGTGAGAACAGCAACTCCACACTCACTGACATTCAGCTGTTGCCTCCGTGGCTAGGTAAGCCAACTAACAGTTCAAAGACGCTCATTTGGATCTGGTCAGACTGTGCCCTATCAAGATGGATGCTTTCTGTTAAGGAAATTGTGCTCTTAATAAAAACCCAATAAGAATTTATGGACAACTTTGTGGGACACAAAAGAAGGAAAATATGCAACCCAAAAACTTGGGCAGCCAGACCCTGTGCATTCATCTTGGCAATCACAAGAATATATTTTTTCCCCATAAATTTTATGCAAGTGTAATTAAGATGGTCCCCAATGATTCTTCTCCCTGATATTCATACCTTTGTGTAGTTCTCTCCCTTTGGCTGTGGGCTGGACCAAGCAACTGCCTTCTAACAGACAGAAAATGGCAAAAATGAGGAGATGTCAATTCTGAAATCATTACAGAAATATTTTGGTTCCATTCTGTTGTCCTCTCTCGCTTTCTCACTTTCTTACTCTGATGAAATTCAGATCTCAAGTTTTGAGCTGCCTGTGGAGAGGTCCATGTAATAAAAAACTGAGAGAGGTCATGAGTCAATAGACAGGAAGGTATTGAGGTCCTCAGTCCACCAGCCTGTAAGGAACAAAGTCTTCACAGGATCCACAACCCAATCCCATGAATCAACTCGTAAGAGATCATTCCCCAGTTGAGCCTTCAGATAAGACCACATCCCTGGTTAGCCTCAACTTCAGCCTTGTAGAAACCCTGAGTCAGGAGACCCAACCAAGTCACCTCTATTTAAATTCTCTCACACAACAATAATTGACTAATAAAACCATAAATTTATATTTCAGTGACCTTTCACAATACCCATATCAAGAAACAGAACACTGCTAGCATTCCAGAAGCCTTCTTGTGTCCTTTTCTAGTCACCACCCCTCTTTCAAGGGTAACTACCATCCTGAATTTTAACTCCATAGAGTAGTTTTGCCTATTTTTGAACCTCAATTGAATGGAATCATAAAGTATGTACCTTTTTTTTGTATTTGCTTCTTTTGCTCAATGTAAAGTTTCAGTTCTTTTGTACTACTATATTTTATATTGTATTGTATTTTGTGTATGCATGTATTTTATATTATGTTGTATCTTTTAGTTTCATTGATGTATATTATTCTGATGTACAGATATAACACAATTTATTTACCACTCTATTGCAGCAAAACATTTGGGTTATTTTCATTTTGGGGAGCTATTTTGAAGGCTGTAAATATTGTTATCTTTTGGTGAATATATGTACATATTTCTGTAGGAAATATATCTCAAAGTGGAATTACTGGGTGATAGTGTATGTTTAGATGTAGTAGATAGTGCCAAATAGTTTTCCAAAGGGGTTGCGCCAATTTACAGTCTTAGCAGCAAAGTCCAAGACCATTTTTTTTTTATTTTACTATTTTATTTTGACAGGACTCTGCTGATTCTCAGTTTAGCACAGGACCAAGTATGCTAGGAATTTTAATGGCATATGTAGAGTGCATGACAAGAATAATGATGATAATAACAGTAAAGGCAACCTTGTGGATACCTAATTATCTAATGTATTATTTTTCAAAAGGCAAGATATAGCAGGTCTCTTATTATTTATTATTTTGTATGTGTCAAACACTAATGGAACAGAACATTTAGTCCTTGTTAGAAAACATAGATGCCACCAAAATAATAAAAAAAAAAAATCTATGGCCATCAAGTCAATTCTGAATCATAGTGACCCTGTAAGACAGAGTAGAACTACCCAATAGGGTTTCCAGTCTTTACCAAAGCAGACTTCCTCATCTTTTTCCCACAGAGTGGATGGTGGATTAGAACTGCCAACCTTCTGATTAGCAGCCCAATGCTTTAACAACTGCACTGTCAGAGCTCCTTATAGATACCAAAAAAACAAAACCAAAACCACTGCCATAGAGTCAATTCCAACTCATAGCAAATCCCATTGGGTTTCTGATATGGTAAATCTTTAAGGAAGTAGATTAACCCATCTTCCTTCTGTGGAGCTGCTGGTGGGTTTGAACCGCCAACCTTCTGGTTAGCAGTTAAATGCCTGAGCACCACCAGAGCTCCACAGTTGTCCTTAAATTAGATTTTCTTTTGGGGGGGAGGGATAACTAGGACTAAAGAAGAGAAATAGTTGAAGTAGAAGGCTTTTGAATTATGTTTCCAATATATATGTATTTTAAGTGAGCTCAGGCTTTTTGTTAGCTTAAATTTCCCAGACAATGGCTTTCATTTTCTTTTTAACATTGCTAGTGAAGATAGTGTGAAAGCTTATCATAGAGAGAGGTTTAATTGTATTAGTATACCTATTTTTCAATTTTGTGTCAGTAATAATATTTTGTTGATCTGCATGGGTTTTTAGAATTGTGCACTAGATAAATCTAATTGGGATATTATTGAAAATACTTAGCATTTCTTTTTAATGATCAGCATAAAAGGCTGATTCCTTTATTGGAGTCATAATTTTGTATTCATGTTTATAACCAAGATGAAAAAAAGATACTCATGTGCTCAGCCTTGTATCTGCAATAAAAGTAATATACAAAGAAGCAAGTTTGGTAGCAGCAGGCTAACACCATGGGCATATCAGCCTTGACAGGCATGGTTTGTGTAGGGAAATACTTGGTAGGAGAGTGTGATTGCTTTCATAACATTATCATCTGAAGATCCTGGAAGTTATAGATGTCCAAATTTGCAGCATGGGAAATACTAGCCAAAAACTCGAACAAAAACAGTAAAAGATAAGAAAATGAAAAAAGTATTATTAAAAGTAGGGTGTAGGGAGGAGCACTGGTGGTGTAGTGCCTAAGGCATTTGACTGTTAACCAGAAGGTTGGCAGTTCAAACCCACCAGCCACTACTTTGGAAGGATGATTGGGTAATCTACTTCCATTGAGATACCTTCTTGAAAAACCAAGGAAGGGTTACTGTGAGTTGGAATCAACTCAACCACAGTGATTTTTGAGTTAGGGAGGAAGTGGGAAGAATTTGTTATAGTGTGGGGATTGCAGTAAATGACACAAAATAGAATGTGTATGGATTGTTGAATGGAAAACCAATTTGCTCTGTAAACTTTCACCCAAATCACAATTAAAAAAAAAAAAAGTAAGTAGAATGAACAGGTCTTCATGGTAATAAACCTTTCAAAATCCATATCAAACACTATGATTCACAACATAAGGGCATAATAAACCCAAAAAACCAAACTCACTGCCATTGAGTCGGATCTGAATCATAGTGACCCCTCATTGTGTTTCCAAGGCGGTATCTGTACAGAAATAGATTGCCCAATCTTCCTTCTGAGGAGTGGCTGGTGGGTTTGTACCACCAGCTTTCTGGTTAGCAGTCAAATGCCTTAGGCACTATGCTACCAGGACATTTTCTGTATTAGATTTAGGAATCCTTTTCTGAGGAAAAGGCATAGGATGACAAAGCAGGTGCTCTTCCCCTTTCCAAAGACTGTGCAGTGTTGATTAGCACAGCACAGAACAATGAGGATATGCCAAAGAGAAGATATTCCAGTGCATTCTGTAGGGACCTCAAGGAAACCACTTGGATATAGACCTTCTCTGGGTCCTTGACAGCCCTCTGATGGAAGGGTCTGCAAAAAAAACTGAGCTCCACTTGTGATCCAAAGGCCTTTGTAGGTCATAGGCTGGACAAGAGAATGGCTAATTCATTAAATTGGGCACTGGTGAGTGACAGGGACACATTTCTAGAGGGCAAGACTACTCTAGGGTCACTGGCATCAATCATGGACAAAGTCTGACTTATTTTCCTGCTTCTGTTACTGAACCACACATAGGATCCTGCCTGGTGCACACAGAACTCAATCAGTGGACATTGTTCTTTGAGAATGAGAAAGCTATATTTCAGAGCACTAAACAAGGAATAAGGAACTCTGGTGGTACAATGCCTAAGACATTTGACTGCTCACCAGAAAGCTGGCAGTTCAAACCCACCAGCCACTCCGCCTAAGAGAGATGGGGGCTATCTATTTCCATAAATATTTACCACCTTGGAAACACAATGGAGGTCGTTGTGAGTTGGAATTGACTTGATGGCAGTCGGTTTAAGCAAAAAGCCAGGAGGATAGTTTGTCAGATTTGACTCTTTGAAGTGAGCATGGGTTACACATTTATAAGGCAAAGGGGTTGGGCAAAGGTAGTGATTGTCGTGGACTGCTTGCCTCTTGAATTAAAAGGACAAGTTAATTCAATTCAACTTGGTCTCTGGTGCTGACAATCCTTCCAAAATATCAAGTCTTCACCTGCAAAACTGGTTCAGGCTGGTTGCTTCAGAATGAAACTATAAGTCTCTGAAAAACAACTTAAAGGAAGTTCCATTTAGCATGGAAAACCACTGCTAATTAGCAAATAAATACTCATAAGCGCTGTAGGGTCAGGGATTGTATTACACTTCCTTTATTGATTACTGACTTATCTGAAAATTCTGATTTTAGGCTATTATTGGTCTTACCTGTCACAGTGGCTGCAAATTTTGGGTTTAGATATAAGATAAAAATGAATTATTTTGTTTCACATAAAAACCAGTTGCCATTGAACTGACTCATGGCAACCCCATGGGTCAGAGTAGAACCGGGCTTCTTAGAAGTTTCCCTGGCTGCTTTTTTGGAAGCAGATTGCCAGGTCTTTCTTCCAAGACACATCTGAGTGGACTTAAACCTCCAACCTTTGAGTTAGCAGCAGAGTGCATTAACCATTTGTACCACCCAGAGGTTTCTTGCTTCACATAATTGGAGCTAAATTGGTATAAATTTGTGTGTAAATCAAGACAGTTTTGAATGTCCAGGGGAAAAAATGGAGTGTAGACTAGTGAACAGAGTGCTATGCCATTCTCAGGGACTTCAGCTGACAGGGAAGCTGGATTTGTAGGGGTGGTGGAGGATCTGACATCTCTTTGAGCTTCACAACGGGCTGGCCCCATTTCCTAAGTCATTGTGAGAAAGGCTCATCCTCATTGTGCCCTCTCACATCTTTAAGTTATCCCTAATGGCATTTAACCAAATCTTGATAGAGCTAGGGGTGTTTAAGGGCCAGAAAACTATGGCTTAAAAGAAAGAGTTAAAGGAATTGACAAGATTTAAACAATTAGAATTGGAAGTCTACATACTAGGTCTCTTCTATTATGTGGAGGATTTCGAGGAGCAACAGAGTATATCTGTACTCATCTATCTATCTGCATATCTATTTATCTGCATATTATCTATTTCTCAGGAAGAAAAGGTAACATGGAAAAACATCGAGCATTTCCTTAAAGAAGAGAATGGAATTGATCAATAAATTGTTCTCCTTCTTGTGATCTGGTTATGTCTCACTGCATTATGTTCTTGTTATTGTTGTTATGTGCCGTCGAGTCAGACCCGACTCATAGCAACCCCTCCTTGGGTTTCTGAGGCAGTATCACTATGGAAGTAGATTGCCCAACCTTCCTCCCGAGGAGTGGCTGGTGGGTTTGAATCGCCAGCCTTCTGGTTAGCAGTCAAGTGCCTTAGGCACTATGCTACCAGAGCTCCTCACTGCATTATGAAGTACCTCAAATTTGGTCATTTAAAGCAACAAACATTTTATCATATTACCTTACTTTGTGGGTTGAGAATGTGGGCAAGGCCTGGCAGGGTGGTTCTTCTGCTCTAAGTGGCATTGACTGAGGTTACTTGGTAGTATGTAGCTGATGGACTGGCTGATCTGGAGTGCCCAAGATTGTTATCAGGTTTGGTGCCTTGGCAGGGATGACAGGACAGGACTGGGCTTAGGTAGGACTGTTCAGAGTGGCATCTCCATGTGGCTTCTCCATCATGGAGATCTCAGAGTAGTTGAACTTTCACATGGAAGCTCAGAAAGCATGTAAAGAGACAAGCAGTAAAAGCTACCAGTCTTCTAAGACTTGGGTCTGAAAACTGGCAATGTTATTTCTACCACATTTCGTTGGTCAAAACAGTCACAGAACCTGCGTAGAATTAAGAGGAGACAAGATATGGACATTTTTCAGTGGAACAATGTAAAAAATTTGTGATCATTTATAGCCTGCCACCTTAATGAAACAAATTCTAAATCTAATTGTAACATTTTCTCATGTATTTTCCCACTTTTTAAACTTTCTCAAACCCAGATAGAAAAGAAAAGAACCCTTTTTGCATAGTTGCACTTGTTTTTGCTGATAGGAAATACTCATAAAGACCCTTGTATATGAGTTAGTTTCAGTGATGCTGAAACACTGCTTATATAATTAACTTAAGTCCTAAAACAATGATTAGTGTGAGCATTAATGGGAATTAATCGATTATATCACCAACCAGCTTACCAAGTGTCTTCTTCAAAGATCCATTGTCTTTTTCTTTTTCTTTTTCTTTTTATTAGGATTTGGGTGAAGATTTACAGAGTAAATTCACTTTTCATACAGCAGTTCACATATACTTTGTCTCATGTCATTGATCAAAATTTACAATG
>NW_006921614.1:6272335-6273700 GCF_000298275.1 Orycteropus afer afer | reverse complement strand
CTATGTCTTTCTCATCCTCAATGCTGCCATATTGGTCACTCACATTTGGTACATTGCCCTTCTCTTCACCCAAATCAATATTTATCCCTATCTACAAAGATCCATTGTCTTTTGAGATAGAAAATGCTTAGTGTAACTCCTGGCAATTAAGGTGAGCACAAGTTCCTTTTTTTCCCTCTGCATCTGAGATGTTTTGTCTATTCCCTTATACATATGTTTGTTTTTATAAAGGTGATTTCAGACAGGTATATCAAAAGTTGTTTTTTTTTTTTAAGTCTTGTTTTCATTCTTTTATAGTCATTTAAGTACTTTTGAAAGTAAAACAGAGTCTGAATGAATTGAGATGCTGAAACAGAAGGCACAACTTTCTAGGTATTTAAGTACTTATGAAAGTAAAACTGAGTCTGAATAAATTGAGATGCTGAAAACAGAAGGGACAAGTTTCTCTAAGTTAGGCAGGAGGGTCTCCAGAAGCAATGGGTTCCTTGGGTACTGAGCTGAAGAACCAAGACAGACATGAGGGTGGTCCCAAGCTTCAGTGTGATGCTTGATATTTAATAAGTACTTGCTGATTCATGTTTACATGCATACTTTAGGAAAGGATGGTTGGAAAAAAGGATGAATAGACATTTGGGAGGATGACTAGCTGTCTGGATAGTGAGGTGATAGGGATGGCTGCTTGCTTGAAAAGGTGAATGATTGGACTGGTTGACTATTTATTGACTTTACAATGACATTGGATGGTTGTTCATAAACGATGACCTTCCACTTGGGATTTTGTGACTTTTGAGTGTTAATGAGTCTAGCACAAACTCCATTTTCCTCCAAATTCTCATTATAAATTACAACATATATTTATTTGTTGTTAGACTGCAGCTCTTTGAAGAGGCTTGATGTTGGTTTTTTTTTTTTTTTTTTTTTGATGTTGTTTTTTAATTCAACATTCTTAAAAGTCTCAGGAGAAAACAAGAGATTTAAAGAGTATAGAACATTCAGTTATTCTGAAATTTCAATGAGCTTTTATTGTCTACTCCCATTCTCAGATGGATTTATGATGATATGTGGCTTCCTAGGTCTTATTAGGTTCTTAATCAACAATTTGGAAATAATTAAGTTTACTTCCTTTATAAGGTTGATCTGAGGTTAAATTATTATGCATACATACATACATACAGATTAGGTATGTAAATTATATCTATATATAGATACATAGATATATCTGGTGTTGCAGTGCCTAAGGCATTTGACTGGTAACCAGAAGGAAGGTTGGCTGTTCAAACTCACCAGTTGCTCTGTGGAAGGAAGATGAACAATCTACTTCCATAAAGATTTACCACCTCGGAAACCCCTTGGGGGTTGTTGTTG
>NW_006921614.1:6242468-6272145 GCF_000298275.1 Orycteropus afer afer | reverse complement strand
TGCCTTGGCAAACCAAGGAGGGGTCACTGTGAGTTGGATCTGACTCGACAGCACATAATAACAACAACAAATATATATATATGTATATTCTGACACATAGTGACTTCCATTGAGGTTCCAAGGCAGTAAATCTTTGTGGATTGGTTGGTTTGAACTGCCAACCTTCTGGTTAGCAGTCAGATGCCTTAGGCACTGCACCACTATATATGTATATATATATGTGTGTGTGTGTATGTATAATTTACATACATAATATCTGTTTGTCCATCTGTCTATCTATAGTTGTGTATGTATAATTATTAAGGTATGTTTGCTATATTCCCTAGAAGTATATTCCAGTAACACTAAGAATTGATACCCTTCCTATGCCTTTGAAGTCTAAACACAAATAGGGATTTGTACAGAAACATAGAGGATGAGCGCAGGCAGACTATAGAATTCAGAGCCTTTTTTTGCTATCTGAGACACACTGCTTGTTAGCATTGCTAAAATACGATTTTTAGAGCAATGGCATTATTGCTTATGGGAGTGTACTGCTTGTGGGAAACATGGGTAATAGTGTCAAAGGGATGAACTAGTTCTAAGGCAGGGATGGCAATTAGATTTCATCTCAGATGGCAACTTCAATCAGTTAGTAGTCGCTGCCTAGAGTACAGTGTTGAGAAAGATTATGAACACTAATCTGAGTTTCAACTGATTAGTGATATCTGTCATGAATATAAGGAGCTCTGGTAGTGTAGTGCCTAAGGCATTTGACTGCTCACCAGAAGGCTGGAGGTTTAAACCCACCAGACAGTCCTCTGAAGGAAGATTGGACAATCTACTTAACATAAAGGATACTGATTCCCTGATCAGGACACAGTATGAAAGTTCCTATAAAATGCACTGTAAAACTACATTATTAAAGATTTGAGCATTTCACCCAGAAGCATATCATGACAAGCATACCATACCATGGTATGGCAGATGTGGCACATACCCCGGGTGCCACTTGAAGAGGGGTGCAACTAAGCAGTTTCTATTAACCCAAGAGATACTGCCTTGGAAATCCAAGGAGAAGTCGCTATGAGTCACAATTGACTTGACAGAAGTGAGGTTTTTTATTTTTTAGGTATTCACCATAATGATTTATGAACTCGTTTGTGAGATTTTAGATCATGTGGAGATTTTAGTTTCTGGAAACTGGTTTTTGTACTAAATACACAAACTTCTACCTTTGGTGAATGCTGTTAATGATATTTAGAGAGTGAAGTGAGGGAAGCTATCTGTGACATCAGTACTTAGTAGAGTTAATTCTCTCTAAAGGAGCAATATTTGTCTTTCTGTCCAGGGTGGACTGTCTACTGTTGAAGGGGGAAGATTTTTTGAGCTAGTATTATGTTATCCTGAAAATGAAGAGAGCTCACTTCTGTGTGGGTGCCAGCACAATCAGATTAACTTTATTTTTAGCTTCAGTTACACTCTAGTTAATAAGAATACATGAAATCAAGCCAGTTTAATAGTCCAGCAAAATGCATTTCATTTTAAAATTAGGTATTGAAAGCTTGGAAAATGCCACAACATTACTTAATAGAGTACATACTATGCACCTATAGTGAGAACCAGCTGATCTTCATAGATTCCTGGTGCCAAAGGCTCAGGCTCAGTCTCAAAGAACAAACTCAGAGGCTTAAAACTGTGGTTATACTGACCAGGACATTTTTCTCCAGTTTTCCTCTAGTTTATTTCATACTGTCCATTTCTTTCTTTCTTTTTTTTTTTGCAAAGGAGCACAGTCTAGTGACTTAAATCACACCCAACACATATTACTGGAAAATGTTGACCATAAATCAAACTTGCAAATAAATACCAGGCAGCCTTGTCACTTGGAGTCTTGTGCATAATACAAGTGGGGTCAGCATCCTCTGGCATTGAATCTGAACCCATTGGCTATTTCCAAGGTGGAGCCCGTATTACTATTCAGCACCTGAGTGCTCAGCTGAGGTCTCCGCATAGGGCACGTAAAGGACAAGAAAGTGTTAGTGGCAGCCAACACTCCCACACATTTGCTCACTAAATTTTCCAGCTCCTCCAGTGTGTTGCGCTTATTCTATGTCTACCAAAGAGCCCGGGCCTGCATTGTTGTGCAAAGAAGGTAACTCCAGAGAGAGAGATGAAGTACAATCACAAATCAAGGAGACTAATCCTTCCTTCTTCCTGTCCTAAACCAGCCTCTTCAATTTCAAGTACTGTATCTCAGAAAGGGTTAACATAAAGAATACTGGTTCCCTGATCAGGACACAGTATGACAGTTCCTATAAAATGCACAATAAAACTACATTATTTAATATATTTGATCATTTCACTCAGGGGCATACCTAAGGTATTGCAGGTGTGGCACATATTCTGAGTGCCACTTGAGGCAGGGTGCAACTAAGCAGTTTCTGTTAACCCAATATGGCCCAATGTCCTTCCTTAAGCATGTTAGACATCCAGAGGTGTGGCGAGGGGGTGTGGTGGGGTGTAGAGGGGAGCATTTATCCCAGGGTGCAAGTCTAAAGTGGTACAAGATGAGGTATGGAATGCCATTCCGAGGTGCCACAAATATGAAAGCTGCCTGACTGAGGCAACCAGTTTCTGCTGATGCACCACTGTGTCACCACTATCAACTATTCATCTTGAAATTGGGAGAGGGATACAACTTAGAGATTGCCTCTGGTGCTTGTTACCCTCGCTAAGACCCTGATTGCATTTGCTTTCTTATCTTTTCTTAGGTGATTAAGTTTTCCACAAATGCAATATGTTAATATGGGGCCACATCTTTTCTCAAGGTAAATTTGTGAAAATTGGCAGGCAGTCACTTTGCTGCAGGTGCAAGATAAAAGACCTTTCTGTGGCTTTGCCAACAAGAAAAATGTTGTGCTCAATTCCTGGGAAAAATATTCTGACACAGGTATTCTAAATCCAAGAAAAGGGAATAGAGTTCAAAGGCCCAAATCATTTGCTTCCCTCCTTTTTGGGGAATGTGTTACTCCTACGGGGCTGAGTAAGGAATCAGAAGTCTTGTTTTAAATGAGGCCATGTATTGGGCAAATCTCTGGGCTAAGGGAAGTCCTCTTATACTTGAAGTTCTAGCCATTTGTGATGATAAATGATGACTTTTACACTTATGAGCTATGAGCGCTTAATTAGAGCTTAATTAAAGCTAATGCTCAGAATGCTTTGGAAGCTGGCGATTAAAAACTGACTTCCATGCTGAATAGCCTGGGTTTGGAAAAGTGTATCTTGGAACAGAAGGCACCTCCACTCTGGGGTTTTATCTGGTGTTATTTGGCCTATGCACCCAAGTTAAAGCAAGAGCTGATTATTTGTACATTAGAACATCCTTGGCCAAGACTATAAGAGACTAAGTGCCTGGTGCACCTCAGCCTCCCATGTGTTTACACAGAAGGTCGTCTCTGAATCTCCACGTCCAGCTCACCATACACGTGTCTCAGAGTGTCACTCGTCAGGCTGGCCATCAGCTTCCGAGGACCAGAGACCCAAGGCCGGAATACTTCTTCCCACTGCACAGTGGCATTGGGTTGGATTTCACTGGGAGGGTAGAAAAGAGAGGAGGACAGTTATTACTCCTCAGAAGGGTAGGTCCAGTTTTCCACCTTGGTCAGGTAGTAGTGAGAACCCCTGTGAGTCACTGCTCTTTTTCTCAATTTATGGTGGTATATGAGGGCAGAAGAGCCCGGTTGGTTGGTTCAGTAAATTCCAACACAAACAAGGCTCCTTCCTGATGCTCTGCCAGAGCCCTCAGCAACAGTCTTATTGGCCATGATTCCTTCCACTGACCTCCTAGCAGATGTGTCCATCCAAGGTGGGGAGCTGGGGTGAACCCCATGTGACCATGAGCTAATAGAACTCAAGCTTGTCCCCAAGCCCTCCCCATCAGCTTCACCTATATGACCCACCTTCTGCTTCACTCACATTTACCACTATACTTGCCTCCTGGGTTAGAATCCTGTCTGAATCCCCAACCGCCTTTTCTGAGGACCTGACACCTTATTAAGCACAAACACAATGCACGGCTGTGAAGTTGGATCCGACTCACAGTAACCCCTTCTTGGGTTTCTGAGGTGGTATCACTAGCTCTGGTAGCATAGTGCCTAAGGCACTTGACTGCTAACCAGAAGGCTGGCGGTTCAAACCACCAGCCACTCCTCGGAAGGAAGGTTGGGCAATCTACTTTCGTAGTGACACTGCCTCAGAAACCCAAGGAGGGGTCGCTATGAGTTGGGTCCAACTTGACGGCACATAACAACAACAACAACAACATCACTACAGAAGTAGATTGCCCAACCTTCCTTCTGAGGAGTGGCTGGTGGGTTTGAACCACTAGCCTTCTGGTTAGCAGTCAAATGCCATAGGCACTACGCCATCACCACTCCCTGACACCTTAGTAAGGTCTTGCAAATTCTCCTGGTTGAGATCTTGTTTCCAGGTCCAGCACCTGGAACATCACACTTCCTGCTGCTATCTGACTTTGACTATATCTTTATGCTGTACTTTATAATCCTGTTCCCACCATTAGGTCCCTCCATCCATGTTCCTTTCTCCTATACTCAACTGTCATTGCCAGTGCCCTAATCCACCTTGGTAAATGAGTTAGTCTTTCCTGGTCCCAGTGTTCTCCTCATAAACTTCATGGCCAAGTCCAGTCCCAGGGATGATTGTGATCATCAGGCTCAGGGGTACTGAGGCTTTTCTGGGGTGCTTCACATGTATTGTGCTTTGTAAGCTTCGGGAGGAAGATAGTGCATGTATGTTTTATATATGTGATAGCCCCACTAGGTAGATACTATTCTATACATGTTATAAGTAAGAAAATTCAAGAGTTAAACAAGTAAAGTAGCTTTTCTAAGATTATACAGCTGGCTGATTATATAGATTGGCAGATTATATAGATTGGCAGAGGTGAGATTTGAATCCAGGTTGTCTGATTTCCAAACCAGTACTCTTGCTATTGTTGCACATTGTATTTCACCTTTTCTGAACATTCTGTGACTTTTTTCAAATATTTTTATTTGTCAACCAATAAAACATCCCTTTTTTTCAATCTTAAGACTTACTGTGAGGTGTTGTTCTTCAACAATTCCTGGGATCTGCTCTCTGGGCCAAAAGTAGGGAATGTGCTGCCTGGTTTACCATGATCCTCAAGGCCTGGCAATTTTCATGGAATTATTGAGACACAGACTTGGAAGAGACTTTAGAAATCACTTCCTCCAACTGTCCCATTTAACAGTTGAGGAAACTGAGATGCTAAAGAGCCTAGTCCAAAGTCACTCAGCTCAATGACCCAGAGAGTAGAAGAACATTAGCATCAGTTATATGTTCTTTCTAGATTCTGCTAGCACAATAGGGTTTATTCTATTTTGAATTTCATGAAAACCTGAAGGCCAGGAAGCAAAATGAGGGATTTTAAAAAGACTTGCCACACAGCAAAAGAGTTGGCTGCCTCCACAGAGAGCAATCTGTTTCATGTGATTGGTACAATGTAGCATTTATTATAAATATGGGTAGTTCAGATATAAATCCAGTTGATCCTCAGTTACTGAATCTATTGCCTATGACTACTGAAATTGTTGCCTACTGAACTTGTATTCCAATGGATTTTGGGACATAAGAATCTAATTCCAATTGAGTTGAGTTCTACTCATGGTGATCCCACATGTGTCAGAGTAGAACTGTGCTCCATGGGGTTTTCAATGGCTGAATTTTCCAAAGTAGATCTCTAAGCTTTTCTTTCAAGGTGCCTCTGGGTGGACTCAAACCTCCAATCTTTTGGTTAGCAGCTGAGTGCATTAACTATTTGTTTTACTCAGGGTCTCCATATAAAGTCTCTGTAAATAATTAACAGTTAGGGGTGCTTAGAAGTTAGGGAAATGGGAAGCTTGATATCTCTGCAATTAATACCAAGTGAAAAATGACCTTATTTCTACTATGTGATAAATTTGGTCTCTAAGTGAACACTATGAGATATGTGTGATTTATATTGATGATTATATCTGCCTGTCAGATGGAGCTATAAAGAGAAAAGCAAATCGGAGTGAATGTATCTATTTTAATTGTAAAACACCAATGACATGATGGCTATCTAAACAGTATGCTGTGACTGTGTGTCTATATAATGAAATGTGTAGTGCTTAAAAACATGAGTTACTTACCTAAACACCACATCCTCTGCCTGTACAGAGACAGGACCTCAAGCTTCTGCCCTAACATCAACAAGGCAGACTTCCTCATGGGTCTGTTTAGAATGTACCAGCACCTCCCCCATCCAGTCATTGTTGGTTGCAAGCCTATTGAGAATTGCTACAGAAGGCCCATAGAGTGGACTCTACTCTCATTGTCAACACTCTACTTGGCTCCCTGTGCACCCTGTAGCTCAGGCTTCTGAAACCAACAAGAGTCAGTTCTGGTCTATCTGCTCCCCCTTTCAGTCAGTGCTGAGGATGGCTGACTGAGGCTTCTGTATGCTAAGAAGCAGACAACTTTAGTGGAGACTAGACCCACAGCCAACATATTCTGGGGAAGTGGCTCTGATAGCAACAAGGCAGACCTCCCTGGAGGTCTGTTTGGTATGTGATAGCCTCTCCCCCACCTAGACATTATTATCTACAAACCTATTGTGAATTGCTACAGAAGGCCCCTGCAGTGGAGTCTGCTCCCATAGTCAGCACTCTACCTGTCTCCCTGTGTACCCCAAAGCTCAGGCCTCTGAAACCAACAAGACAGACCTACCTGGGGATCTGTTTGGATTTGTCCTCTCCCCCTTACTGTTGGCATGGAGGACTGCTAACTGAGGCTACTGTGTGCTAGGAAGCAGATGTCTTGAGTGGAGGCTGCACCCACAACCAACATATTACAAAACAGGCTCTGATAGCAACAAGGCAGATCACTCTGGAAGTCCATTCAGAGAGTGACTACCCCTTTCCCAACAGTAACTGTCAGCTGCTGGACTGATATGAAGTCCTACAGAAGATTCCTTACAGTGGAGTCAGTGGAGGTGGGTCACCTAAGTGGTCACCAGAGGGCTACTGGGGCTCTGAGACCAACAAGACAGATCTCTCAGAGGTCCTGCTGGGGAATGCCAGTCCCTCCTCCTAAAACAGAAGACAGTCTGTCTGTGCTTCCCTAAATGCCAGCTTAAATATAAGCAGCCCCCATACCACAGGGGAGGAAATCTTGGGGGAGAACTGGAAGGCAACACCAAGCCCCAAAGGAGGCTTGCTGGGTGTGGGTTTTATGACTAAAAACATGATTGAAGAAACAGAGAAGAGAAAAGGGGAATAACCAGAGAGAGGAGACTTCAGCCCCTGTTGGGCAGATCGATTAGTAAATAATATGTTGCCTGAGTGGTGGTGCTCACTGGTGGACAGACTAACCACAGCATGTTCTCTGGTGTTTTGGGAAGAGAATGAAAATTGAAGAATGGTATCTGGAACTTTTAAATCCTAGTTAAACCAGGGAGAGAGAAAGCTATCAAAGAGAGGGAAAGGAAATAATAAGCAAAGATCAAAGGCTCTTCCCATGTAAGAATTTCTTGCAGAAAGTAGTATGGGCAAAACCACCAAATACTGGGGAAAACTGAGAAAGTTGACATTCTTGAAAAATCTAATTTCACAGGAAAAAAATCACAAGATCCACAAAGAACAGAGAAACAATGGCCCATCAAATGAACATGACAAAGGAAGTGAAAGCACATCTAGGGTTGACCAAGTAATGGAAAAAAAAGGAAGAATATAATTAAAAAATATTAAACATAATTAAAGAACTGAGGGAAACCAGAAACAAAAAGGTAAAATAGATAAGAAAAACAATGCAGGAACAAAATGAGGATCTATAAAAAAGAAATACAGCAACTGAAAATGATCATAAATGAAGTGAGAAACACAATAGTAGGATTTACCCACAGATTTAGTCAGGCAGAAAAACGAATCGGTGAATAAGAGGATACGAGTTAAAATTCCAGATGCTGAAGAGTAACAAGAATGGAGGCTCAAGAAGGCTGAGCACAGTTTAATGGAATTATGGAACAACAGATGTCTAATATAAACATCATGGGAATTCCTGAAGGAGATGAAAGAAAGGGACAGAAAGAATATTTGAAGAAATAATAACAGAAAATCTCCCCAATCTAATGAAGGACATGAATCTACAAATCCAAGAAACTTAATGAACCTTAAGCAAGATAAAATCAAAGAGATCTACTTGAACACACATCATGGTGAGATTCTTAAAAATTAATAATAAAAAGAGAATTTGAAAGCCGTGAGAAAGAAGCAAATAATCACATATAAAGGATTGTCAATAAGATTAAGTGCCAATTTTTCCTGAGAAACATTGGAGGCCAGAGATGATGTAATAATATATTTAAAATGCTAAAAAAAACAAACTGTCAACCAAGAATACTATACCCAATGAAACTACCTTCAAGAAATTGGGTGAAGTTAAAACATTCTGAGAAAAACAGAAGCTGAGAGAGTTCATATCACCACACCAGCCCTACCAAAAAAAAAAGCTAACAGCAGTTCTGTATGGAAAGGAAAAGACACCACCAGAAAGTCATTCATAGCTATACATAAAAGAGAGATCCATAATAAAGGGATTTGCACAGACAAGTGTAAGGGCTAGTAATAAGTTATTCATACTTGATAATTCTAAATGTTTTTTTTAAAATAACAAATATATAAAAGGCAAGGATCAAATTATGTTACAGGATACATGAACTATAAAGACATATTGTGGTAATAACATTACAAGTTGGGGAGAGGAATGGCCTGGATACAGAATTTCTTGTATGTTGCTAATATTAAGTTGTACATGCTCTTAATGTAATACTCATGATAACCACTAAGAAAATATATGAAAACATGCACAGAAGTAAAGGAGAAGGGAACCAGAAAGGATAACTGCAGTAAATGAACAAAACACAAAAGCAAGCAGTACTAAAAGACAAAGACAAAGAAGGCTTAACACACATATAAAAACAAATAACAAATATATATATGCTGTTTACAAAAGACACACATTAAACCCAAGGGCACAAATAAGCTGAAAATGAAAGGATGGAAAATAATATTCCATGAAAATAATAACCAAAATAGAGCTGGAGTGGCAATCTTAATATTAAAGTAGTCTTTAAGGCAAAATCTGTCAGAAAAGATAAAGATGGGCATTATACAGTAACAAAGTGGTCAATTAATTAATTAGATTTGATAGTTATAAATATATATGCACCAGATACTGGGGAATCTAAACATATAAAGCAAATAGTGATAGAATTGAAGGGAGAAATAGATAGTACTATAATGCTAGTTTGAGACTTCAATACATGACTATTGGTCTTGGAGAGAACATCTAGAAAAGAGATGAACAGGAAACAGAGGATCTGAATGACACCATAAACCAACTAGACTTAATAGACATACATAGAAAACTCCACTCAAAAGCAGCACGACATATATTCTCCAGTGCACATGGATCATTCTCTAGGATAGACCACATTTTAGAACATAAAGTAAGTCTTGATAAATTTAAAAAGATTGAAATCATACAAAATATTTTCTCTGACCACAACAGAGTGAAGCTAGAAATCAATAAGAGGAAAAAAAGAAAAAGAAAAAGAAATAAAACCCTGGAAAATACACAAACCTATGGAAATTAAACTCACATTATTAAACTACTAATGGGTCAAAGAAGAAATCAAAAGAGAAATAACAAATTTTTTAGACTCAAATGTAAATGAAAGCACAACATACTAAAACTTATGGTATGCAATGAAGGCAGTACTTAAAGGGAAGCTTATAGCCTACATAAAAACAGAAGAAATCTCAAATTAATAGCTTAGCTCAACAACTCCAGGAACTAAACAGAGAAGACAAACTAGACCTAAATTTACCAAAATAAAAGAAAGAACAAAAATCAGATCATACATAAATAAAATCAAAAATAGAGAAATGGTAGAGAAAGTCAATAAAACCAGAAGTTGATTCTTTGAAAAGATGAATAAAATTGACATTTAGCTAGACTGACAAAGATAAAAGAGAAAAGATCCAAATAACCAAAAAAAAAAAAAAAAGAAAGAAGGGACATTACAATAATCTGATAGAAATAAAGAGAATTATGATAGAATATTACAAACAACTGAACATCTGGATAACCCAGATGAAATGAAAACATGCTTAGAAGCACACAACCTGCTCAAACTGATTCAAGAGGAAATAGTATGTCTCAATAAATCCATAACAAGTGAAGACATCAAACCAATGATCAAAACCTCCCAATAACAACAACAAAATAAAATCCTGGCCAGATGGCTTCACTGGGGAATTTTACCAAGCATTTAGAGAAGAATAGACATCAATACTGTTTAAACTTAAAGCTCCTGATCATCTGTACAGATGCAGAAAAAGTATTTGATGAAACACAACACACTTTCTGGATGAAAACCCTAAAGAAGATTGGAATAGAAGAGAAATCAGACATGACAAGCCAACAACCAGCATTATAGTTAATGGAGAAAGACGGAGAGCTTTACCCTTGAAAGCAGGAACAAGACAAGTGTGCCTGCTCTCACTATTGCTATTCAAAATTACATTAGACGTCCTAACGAGAGCAATAAGACAGAAAAAGAAATAAAAAGTATAAGGATTTTAATTTACTTGGATCCATAATCAATGCCTATGCAAGCAGCAGTCAAGAAATCAAATGATGTATCACATTGAGCAAATCTGCTGCAAGAGACTTCTTTAACGTGTTAAAGAGCAAAGCTGTCACTTTGAAGATTAAGGTGCAATTGACCTAAGCCATGGTATTTTCGCTCTGGTAGCATAGTGGCTAAGGCACTTGACTGCTAACCAGAAGGCTGGCGGTTCAAACCCACCAGCCACTCCTCGGAAGGAAGGTTGGGCAATCCTACTTCCATAGTGATACTGCCTCCGAAACCCAAGGAGGGGTCGCTATGAGTCGGGGCCGACTCGACGGTAAACAACAACAACAACAACAACAACAAATATGCATGTGAAAGCTAGACATTGAATAAGAAGGTCCACAGAAGAATTGATGCCTTTGAATTATGATGTTGGTGCAGAATATTAAATATACCATGGAATGTCAGAAGAACTAAATGATGCCCGGTTACCATCACTAAACATTTTGATCAAGATTCCACAGAAATATCCTGATCAAAAAGAGGAAAACTCAGCACAGAATTTCAGATTCTCATGGACTGTAGACTTTCTGGAACCATGTGGAGGTGGATGAATCCCTGAAACTATTGCCCTGAGATAATCTTTCAATCTTAATCCAAAAATATCCCCTGAATTGTTCTTAAAACCTAACAATGGTTTAGCTCAAGTAAATCTTGTTGAAGATAATTAAAAAACTGTTGCAGCGGTATATTGACTGGCAATGTTCAGAAATGCAAGCTGGATTCAGAAGAGGACATGAGACAAGAGATATCATTGCTGATGTCAGATGGATCTTGGCTAAAAGCAAAGAATGCCAGCAAGATGTTTACTTGTGTTTCATTGACTATGCAAAAGCACTCAATTGTGTGGATCATAATAAATTATAGATAACATTGAGAAAAATGAGAATTCCAGAACAGTTAATTGTGCTCATCAGGAACCTGTACATAGACCAGGAGGCTGTTGTTCAAATAAAACAAGGAGATACTGCATGGTTTAAAATCAGGAAGGGAGAGCATCAGTCAGGGTTGAATCCTATCACCATACTTACTCAATCTGTATGCTGAGCAAATAATCCAAGAAGCTGGACTATATGAAGAAGAGCATGGCATCAGGATTGGAGGAAGACTCATTAACAA
Source organism: Orycteropus afer afer (assembly GCF_000298275.1). Classification (NCBI taxonomy): domain Eukaryota; kingdom Metazoa; phylum Chordata; class Mammalia; order Tubulidentata; family Orycteropodidae; genus Orycteropus; species Orycteropus afer. The sequence continues at coordinate 6,260,285 of NW_006921614.1, read as the reverse complement.
CCTGCGATATGCAGATGACACAACCTTGCTTGCTGAAGGTGAAGATGACTTAAGGCACTTACTGATGAAGATTAAAGATTGCATGAAGAACAACATAAAGAAAACAAAAATCTTCACAACTGGACCAATAAACAGCATCACAATAAATGGAGAAAAGATTAAAGTTGTCAAGGACTTCATATTACTTGGTTCTACAACCAACACCACTGGAGGCATCAGTCAAGATATCAGACAATGTATTGCATTGGGCAAATCTGCTGCAAAAGACCTCTTTAAAGTGTGAAAGAACAAAGATGTCTCTTTAAAGACTAAGGTGCACCTAACCCAAGCCTTGGTATTTTCAATAGCCTCAAATGCATGTGAAACCTGGACAATGAAAAGGAAGATGGAAGAAGAGTTGATGCTTTTGATTTGTGATGTTGGTGAAGAATAATGAAAGTACCATGGACTGCCAGAAGAATGAACAAATCTGTCCAGAAGAAGTGCAGCCAGAATGATCCTTGCAAGAGAGAATGGCCAGACTTTGTCTCTCCTACTTTGATCATATTGTCAGAAGGGACCATTCCCTGAAGAAGGCTATCATACTTAGTAAAGTGGAGGGTCAGTGAAAAAGGGGAGGGGCCTCAATGAGCTGGATTGACACAGTGGCTGCAAGGATGGGCTCAGGCATAGCAGGGATTATGAGGCTGGCACAGGATTGGGCAGTGTTTCATTCTGTTGTACATAGGGTCACTATGAGTTGGAGCCATCTTGATGGCCTGTAACAACAACAGTAGTAAAAACGATCTGCCTTGAGCATTATGTTCTTTTGAGAACTATCTATATGGGATCAAATTGACAACAGCAACTCAAAGGTTTAGATAGGAAACTTAGGGAACAGTGAGTTTATGTTAATGAGGGAGAAATAACTCAGAAAAGAAGGATGAGAATGGTTGCACAACTCAAAGAATATAATCAATATCCTTAAATTGTACACTTAGAAATGGTTTAATTCGTGCATGTTTTGCACAACAATAAAATAAAGAAAAAAGGTAATAAATATTTTATGTTTTGTCAAAAAAAAATTTCTGGGAAAACTTATCATTTTCTCTCTCTTGTCAGGTTTATATAAAAACCAAAGATTACTGTACACACACTGCAAACAGTTATCAAATACAGAGTTCCATGAAAACTAAGCTTCTGTTCCTCTTCTTCAACTTTGATCAAAGCAAAGAACTCCTACTCTCAACGACAACAAAATAAATGAAATTTAGAGATGAAAGAAAAGAAAACTCTATGAGCACAGGTCTACTCTGACACACACGAGGTTATCATGATTCGGAATCAACTCAATGACAACTATTTTTTTATGAAATGTCAAATCAACTAGCTCAGGATTGAAAGCAATGTTTATGACTTTGATAATCAGGCTGAGTTTTGTGTCAAAACTTTCTTTTCTCAAACAGTCTGTGTACTTGGAGGGTGGCTGGGGTCTGCATTAGACACATGGGACTGAGTTTTACGTGAATGCTTGTCTGAACACATATGAGACCAGGGACTCTCAGTTCTCTTTGGGAGGGTTTGCACTCAGATGAATGAAAAGGTAGAGGATGAAGGATTGAAGAGGAAGGCATTATTGCCCCCAGATTAAAGATAAGGAAAGTTCCTTTCAAAGATATAAAGTGGCTCCTCCTGGATTGTACAGCTAGTGAATGGCCAAGGCAGCAGCCTGATTCCCACTATTCCCACCAGCACTCATGACATAGGACTTTGAGATTATGAAGGGAGTGATTATGTGGAGAACTGGGATTAGAAAAGGATAGCATAACTTCAAGAACTGAGACATATTGGAGGATCCTAAGAAGGTGCTCTGTTCTCAGAAAAGAGAGAAGAGTTGCACATGGGAATTCCATGGATAAACTCTGAATCAGGGGTCAGGGACTGGAACAAAGCATGTTGTAGTAGACACCACAGAGGGCACTGGTGGACTAAAGGAATTGAGGCTGAAGGCTGCCACTATGGAGTGGCTAGCAGTGGAAGGGGTTACCACAAAGGGGATCTGTCAAGGAGTGTCAAGAATGTCCAAGGGTCTGAGCTACCTGAGGCCCATCTACCCTTGGGAGAGGGCCATACAACACTACTGTAGACAGAGCCCAAGTGAAGGGGAAACCTCAGCCCATATGTCTGTAACTGACCTAGTCTGCATCAAGTTAGGACCCTAGGATTCCTCAGGTGTCAGTAAAGTAATATGCATTTCAGCTGACTATAGTGCACATTCATTGGGAAAAGAGGGGAAAGGCCCCCATATCTCAGAATTCCAGATGAGAGGAAGAAATCCTTCCTCACTCCTATCAGCAGCCATTGGATTGGAAAAGGCACCTAAGGCCTTGGGTACTTTCCCTGGGGCTGCCCAAGGCATTGATTTTGACAACAAACAAACAAAATAAACCCCTCAATGTCACCAAGTTGAACCCAACTCATAACGGCCCCTCCTTGGGTTTCCAAGGTGGTATCTCTAGGGAAGTAGACTGCTCAATTTTGACACCAGTAATCTAAACTGTCTTCCAGATTTCTTGGCATAAAAGAGTAATCACCTCCAGTGCTGCAACTACTTGTAGAAACATCTCAATGGGTGTTTTATCCACTCCTGGAGCCTACACACCTACTTTGGTCATGTTGTTGGAAGGGACCATTCCTTGGAGAAGGATATCGTGTTTGATAAAGTAGAGGGTCAGTGAAAAAGGGGAAGACCTTCAACTAGATGGATTGATATAACGGCAGCAAGATGGGCTCAAGCATAGTAAGGATTGTGAGGATGGTGCAGGACCAGGCACTGTTCAGTTCTGTTGTATGTAGGGTTGCTATGAGACAGAGCTGACTTGATGGCACCTAACAACAATAACAACAATCTAAAATGTCTGAATTAATTTAGAAGTTTCTAACTCTTCTTAATTTTTGTTCTTTATAAATGTAGCTATGCAATCATTTTAATCAGTTACTCTATTTTTACACAAATAACACATGTGTTACACTTTTTTTTGCCAACTGCACACTCCCCCCAAAGTACTTTTGTAACCATGCTACATTAATTTTTCACATATTACTGAAAAAATTAGCATAGTGTGCTTATGAAAATACCTTGTGGGAGAGGGTGCAGTTGGGAAAAAACATATAACATGCAAATTATTTGCATAAAATATGGTATATAAAAACCAAAGTCAGGTGAAAACTGCTACACATCTACACAGCAGGATCCAGGGTTTGAAAACACTGTGACTTCATTGTTGACCATCACACTATAAAAGGTAGACAGAATAATATGAAATAGTGTGTGAAGAGAGGCTGAGATGAGTAAATATTTGTACTGCACTTAGAATAGTACCTGGCACATAGTAAGTGCCAAGAAGTGTTAGACATGTATTTTTATTAATGTTGTTGTTATTATTATCACCACCACCTTCATGGTTGCTGTTTGCCTGACTCTGCAAAATAATTGAGGAAAGTAATCTCCTCTTGTCTGTATGCAGACAGTTCTCTGTCCTTAATCTACAATGATTGATTCAACATAAAGTTTTTACAATATTTCCCAATAAAACTAAAGGTGTGCTATTTTTACCCTGATATTTTCATTATCTTCTTTGGCTCTCACAGCAACACTTTGCGAAGTGGTTGTCTTACTTAAGGGTTTGGCCTGAACCATGTCATGTTAGTAAATACTTCAAGCAAAAACTAAATCCTTGAGCTTATCTTCATTATTTTCTCTTACTCATAAAATTCCACATGCTGATATGTACATATATACAGAAGTAACAGATGCATGTCCATGTGTACATTTACCTACAGATAAGTATATACATGAAGATAGAGGTGCATAGGTCTATGTGTGCTTTTACCAACAGATAAGTACACATATGAAAATACAGACATGCCTGCTTGTGTGTTTATCGATAAATGCACACATGAAGATGCAGGTGCATGTTTATGCATGTGTCTACCAACAGGTAGATACATACATGTGTGAAGATAGAAGTGCATGTCTGCATGTGTGCTTACTGGCAGATATACACACATGTGCACATACAGATATGTATCTATGGTTGTGTTTACCTACAAATTAATATGCATGTGAAGGAATAAGTACATGTCTATATGTGCATTTACCAACATAAATACATACAGAAGGAGAGAAGAATAAAGTCATTTGCCCACTTATGGCAAGTGAGTAATATTGGAATAATTCTATTTGCCTGGGTATAGATGTTGTGATGAATAGTTCTCAGTAATGTGCTGAGCCATCAGGCTATACTGGCCATTCATCATCTTGAATGCACACAGGCAAATGGTATTATTATTACAATAAACTGCAACTACCTAGGGATTTTCCTCTATGTGTCTAACCCTTTGTCTGTCCTACTCAGGAAACTGAAAATGTAAACCAAATTCACAAAGTCAGGGAATTTTTCTCTTGAAATAATTCACGGAACCTAATCATTTTTTACAGAGAAAAATGAATCTGGAAGATAAATTATTTGACTGGAAGTATCAAATGCAGAAACATAAAAGTTGAAAGTCTGTGGCAGCAGAACCTGGGAGCGTCTGAGGTAGACGGGAAGCACTGGGGAGCAGGGACATAAGGCATCTTGGAGCACAGGTGGCTTGAATTCCTAAGCAAAGAACGAGACCCAGTACCACTCTTCTTCCTGGTTTCAACTCCCTGCTTACCAGCTCCATCTGTTCAGGCTTAGGATTTTGGGCATGGGACTCCCTCACTTATGGGGTCCTGAAAGAGGATGTGGTGGGCAGGTGGGGGTAATTCCCTTGAATACTCAAGATATGTACCTTAGAAAGGAATACAATCTTGAACAGGGTTCTGGCTCTATAGAATTGAACTTTTATGGGTCCAAGTTGGTACATGGATCTGTCCCTCTCTGATCAAAGCTTAGCAGCAAAAAGTACAGTGAAGTGTTTCTAGGTGTCTGAAAAGATGGAAGGGGTGCTGGCTGGCCTAGGTCTTGGCTGTGGCAATGTGTGCCTGAGTCAGGAGGGCATGGAGCAAATGAGAAGGGCTCCAAATTCCCTCATCTAGCCAGAACCCAAACCCAAACCAAACCCATTGCCATCGAGTCAATTCTGACTCATAGTGACCCTATAGGATGGAGTAGAACTGCCACATAGGGTTTCCAAGGCTGTAAATCTTTATGGAAGCAGGCTGCCCCATCTTTCTACTGTGGAACAGCTGGTAGGTTCAAACTGCCAACCTTTTGGTTAGCAGCTGAATGCATTAACCACTGCACCACCAGAGCTCCTTCATCTAGCCTAGATTACATATATTTTCTAAGTCATGCTCTTTCCGATTAATAGTCTCTGAGAAATTGGTGCAAATAGTTATTTGGCTCAGCTGCTAACAGAAAGGTTGGATGTTTGAGTCCACCCAGAGGGACCTTAGAAGAAGGAGCTTGTGATCTAATTCCCAAAAGTCAGTTATTGAAAATCCTTTGGAACACAGTTCTACTGTGACACACATGGGATCTCTATGAGTTGGGGTCAATTCCACCATAACTGGTTCTGAGAAATAGAGCTTCTCTTGCCTGGGAGAATTGCTGTCCTGAATTTGGGTTGCCATATGTGATGAAGAATCTCTTTTTGTCCTCTCTACTATAAGCCCATGTTTTGGTTTAAGTATGAGGATCAGGGAAAGAGAGGAAGACCCTCAGTGAGATGGACTGACACAGTGGCTACAACAATGGGCTCAAGCATAGTAACGATTGTGAGGATGGTCCAGCATTGGGCACTATCTTTCTGTTGTACATAGGTTGCTATGAGTTGAAAATGATTCAACTGCACTTAACAACAATGACACGAATAGTACCTTAACCATATCCGTGGGACAGACCATGCCCACCTGTATTTTCCACCTGTGGAGTTTAGTCAGAAGCTGCTATCTCACTTTTAGGGCATGCTGCCATTGGGTAAGGGCCTGTATAACTGCATGAATCTGAAGAAATAGACCTCATCCCACCAAACCCAGCACTAGAGACCTCTCAGGACATATATGTTCTGCAAAATTGTATTAAAATACATAAACTCACTACCATCAAGTACATTCTGACTCATAGCGAACCCTCCTTGGGTTTCTGAGGTGGTATGTCTACAGAAGTAGATTGCCCAGATTTCCTTCCGAGGAGTGGCTGGTAGTTCAAACTACCAGCCTTCTGGTTAGCAGTCAAATGCCTTAGGCACTATGCCACCTTCAAAAAAAGCTTTTTCATTTAATTGACAATGCCTTCTATTACTGACAACACAAAATTTCAACAAAAATTTCAAAACAGAATTTGGTCTTGAAAAGGTAAAATAAGGATGTGAGTGGGACATTTGCTTGTGTTCATGTAGGGAATGGCCTCTTCCATCCTTTTGCTGAAAAAAAAAAAAAAAAAAGCTACTCCTACTGGAGATGTCAAATAGTAACAATAAGCACAGCCCAGGAGACTATGTATTTAAGTCCCATACCTCCCAAAAGATGGACCACTGCCCTGTGTGAGGAATCATCTTTTTCTAAAACACAGAGTATTCCTTTTCATGTACTGGCATGCGATCAAGGCAAGATTCCTGAGATCTTTATACTGTGGTACAACTGAGGTTCAATGGTAGTTGGAAGTTCTGGGATTCGCACTGCTGCAGCCTGTGATGTACTGTTTGAGAAAGAAAAACAGCAGGGGGTTGTTTGGAAGAAAAAACGTGTTTCACTTTCCCTGAGTGAATCTTGCATCTGATTAGAGTGGGAAGGTGCGAGAATGGGCAGCTGAGGCTGTCGTTTCTGACGAAAGCAGGGCTATCTCTGCTGACCTCTCCCTCTAGCTGGGGTTGATTTCTAATTTAATTCTCTTTTCCTGCAACTTTCCTATTAGCACAGGAAGGCTGTTATGTTTTGTACTTGCATTTTTTTTTAAGAGCACTCAGATTATTTTTTTCTGTTGTTGATTGCATCAGCCAGCATTAGGCAATTCCTAAATGGTGAAGCAGAAGCTGTGAGCACTAATTTTCAAGAAGTGCAAAGAGCCCTTAGTGGGCAAATTCTCTTTTACAGGTGAACTAGAAGGGGTGAGTGAGGCCTAGCACTTGTCTCCATAGATTGTAGAGTAGGGTAGCTTCCTTGAAGGGTGTTAGGAAAATTCCTAACATTTTAGGTCAAAAAGTAATTCCCCAAGGCAACAAAGCCCTCCATCTTCCTTTCAGTGCCTTACAAGGTCACCCCACAGGAAATGTGCTAGATTAATTGATGCTGACAGAGACTTATTTGTGGTAGAAATGAAAGTAATAAACTTCAAAGATTGGGATCCATTCTGGGTGTCAGACTTGAAGAGGAGCATTGACAAATTGGAATGTGTGGAGAGGGAGGGAGCCAAACCCCATTAGAGGTGAGAGGGATCAAGTCAGGGCAGGTGTTTGACCCCCAATGGAGAAGACTCTGGGAAAGCATGACAGCTGTTTTCAAATATTTTCAAGTTGTTAGGGGAAAGAGAAATGGGTCTTAGTCTACCCTGGTCCAGATGACAAAATTAGGATTGTTGCTATGACTATACAGTAGAAAAGATGCTTTCTAACATATAGAGCTACCCAACCATGGAATGGGCTGTCTTGTCGGGTGATTGGACTCTCTGTCAATAGATACCACAGATATAGAGACCTATAGGGCACAGTCTGATGGAGCTGGGTGAGAAGAGGCTTTGTTTCATTAATATTATTATCCTTGAATAGGGAATCAAATCTAGACCACATTAGGGTCAACATTTTTCCACTAAAAGCAACAGTTCCAGAGAAAGGTGCTTGGGTTGGTAAAATCTGTGTGGCTTCGAAAGGAAAGGTCCTATGAAGAGAGATATCTTCCAGAATAATATCTGACACATGATAGATACTCAATAAATATTAGTAGAATTGATATGTGAGGAGGCAGTATGACAGAATCCCTGGGTGATGCAGTTGGTTAAGATATTTAGCTGTTAACCAAAAGGTTGGAGGTTTGAGCCCACCCAGGGGTGTCTCTGAAGAAATCTACTTTAGAAAAAATAGCCATTGAAAACCCTATGGAGCACATACATGGGGTAGCCATGAGTCAGAATTGACTTGATGGCAAATGTTAAGTGTTAGTATGGCACAATGATTGAACACTGGGTCTGGAATCAGCCACCCTGAATCTGACTCTTGTTCTACTCTTGCAAGCTGTGTAACAGGGTAGACCAGTCCACTTCTCCAAACTTTGAGTTTCTCAGCTATTATCTTCATAAAGAAGATAATAATAGTATCCACTTCATTAAAGGGGTTTTAAGAATTCAGTGGTGGAAGTGTGGTAAATACCTATTTTTACTTTATGCTCCACATAAAGGCCAATATGAAGGTAATAACTTCTCAGATGGTTTCATTGAGCATTAGCTGTAAGTTTAAGAACAGAGAAAGAGAGAGAGAGAGATAGAGAAAAACAAACAAACAAACAACTCCCCATGAACCCATCCTTTCTTCCTCACTTCCCCACCCAACCCCAGTCTTTACCGGAACATCTTTCTCATTGGTTTCATCAGTCCAGGACCATCCAGGTATATCCAGATGTTTTTCAGAATTTCTTTTAAAGGATTGGTGAACTCGACTGTCACAACCATGTCAGAACCAACTACTTTAGGACCACGGACCTAAGAAACGAGGAAAGGGAAAATGTAGCTCATTAGTAACCACTGAAACCTATCCTGTCTCCTTAACCAGCTTCACATTTGCTTATGGTTTACAGTATAAATGTTTTTTTTGGCCATGGAACCAGTGTGATGAGGAAATTTTATTGCCGTGACTGGGGATACTTATTGAGAAAAAATGGAAAATTGCTAATTAGAATCACAATCTTTTCTCATTATAAAAACCAACCTCATTAGAGCATAGGTTAATAGCTGTGGCCACTGGCTGCTCTTCATCAGCAGGAAGTGGAAATGAATTTGGTATAGCAACAAATTTCTATGGTGAAGGCCACCAAGTGAACTTTGCTTCTGGATGGGGCCCAAATTTCCTGCCAGGACATGGGGGATTCCTGAGTTCAAGTGGCAGAAAATGCTGCAGGGATTCTACCTTCTTACTTTTAGACACATAGGAAGAAATATGTCCACAGAGGGAATATTTCCTGTTGAACTTGAGGATGAGGCATCTGGATACTTAGGCAAAAGAATCTGGAGGCCCTATATTTGAGCCCAGGAGAGATATAAGGCAATTTGTTGGTGAGTTGATTCATAACAGCTCTGGATCATTGAGACATTTCTGAAAAGTACAGGGTATTAGGCAGAGTAGGACATGCCAGAGTTCAATGCCAGCTTCAACACTTACTAACAGTGAGGCCTTGGATAAGTTACTGAACCTTTCTGAGCTTCAGTTTTCTTGTCTTTAAAACTGAATGGATATTCCTATGGATAATTGATGTAGAATGCCATTATTATTATGAGCTAGTATGCTGTGTCTAATTATGTGCAACAAACTTGGATCTATATGTCTTTATGTCTAATATAACATAATGTGTTGCAAAGTGGCCAGGAAGCTACAGGAGGATTTGTTTGTTTGTCTGGGGATTGTACATGCTAAATAGATTCATTTGTATAAGCTCTAGGTATCTTGGGAACAAGGTAATAGCTCTTCCCTCATATGAAAGAGATAAACTGAGGTAACACATGTAAAGTTCACACCCTGTGTGGTATGTGTTGAACTCTCTGTCTGTTGAAGCTTATATTTTTCTAAAGTAGGAATGCTTGAGGGAGTTTGCTTTATTTATCTAATATTTTGGCCTACTTTCATCTCTAACACCTAATACATATTTGCCCAATAATTATTTGTTCTATTAGATTGACTGTTTAAAAATGGAATTTACTGGTTGTTTGAGTTTTCAATAAGCAATCCAGCCATTGTTACATCTTGTCTTTAACCATTGTATGATGTAGATAACCAGTGTATATCTGTGTTGTTGTTGTTTTTAGGTACCGTCAAGTCAGCTCCAACTCCTAGAGATCCTGTGTACAACAGAATGAAACACTACCCTGTCCTGAGCCCATCATTGAAGCCACTGTGTCAATCCATCTCTTTTAGGGTCTTCCCTTTTTTTGCTGACAGTGTATATCAGTAGATATATACAAATGAGCCTTTCTTGTGAATGAAGGTGAATAGAAAGGACATTTCCCCGAGAAGAGGGCTCTCATTCACTGATCTGAAGTCAAGAATAAAATCTTATGGCTTTACTCTTCAACCCATTGTTTGTGACTTACATCTATGTCTATGAAATTTCTAAGTGAAAATTTCAGCCAATTCTCTGTGTTTGTTACCATTTAAATTCCTGTCTCTTGGGGTAGAGCTGGAGTCCAAGGAGTTTGGGGCTAGAGCAAACAGTGACCACTATGGTAATCACAGCATGTCTTATGTGCCAGACATGGTGTTTGTGGTAGTTAAGTTTGTGTGTCAACTTGAATAGGCCTTGTTGAGTGGCTGGGCAGCTGAGTGTAGTTATTCCCCATGGTGAGACTGGTAATTAACTCCATGATGGCATCTACTGGAAAGTAGACTGGAATCTACTAGAAAGTATGTGGTCTGCTTCCTGTATATAAGAAGCAGCTTTGGGAACAGTCTCTAGCCTATGGCATGCTTGAGGCCTGCATGCACCTATGTCATTGTTCAGCAGCCTGCCATGCTCTGCCAACCTTGGGAGTTTCAATGGACTTGAGTTAATGGCCTGCCATGTGGTTTGGTAACATTGGGACTGTGCCTTTTTACTTGTCAACCTTGGGCTTCTCAGCCTCAGCAGCCAGCAGCTGTCTGAGTGAAAAAAAGCCTCTAGCTTCAGTGGGCCAGGAGCAGGAGGCAGAGCTGAAGCCCAAGGCTGAGGGGCTTTCATACAGCCCCTAGAGCCTGGCACTTTGAACTTGAACTTAAAGCCTCCAAACTGTAAGAGAATAAACTCCTGTTTGTTCAAGTATCCCATTTGTGGCATATTCTTGTCAGAGTGGCACTAGGTAACCAGAACAGTGTTCAACATTTGTACCAGTGGTTCTCAACCTGGCATGCATAATAGAATCACCAGGAGAACTTTTAACACTACAGGGGTCTAGACTCACCCCAGACAACAATCAAACTCTCAGGAAGTGGAGACTTTGATCAGTTTTTAAGCATCCTTGCTCATTTCTAAAGGAGCTCTCATGGTGTAGTGAATAAGGCATTTGGATGCTAACCAGAACGTCAGTGGTTCAAACCCACCAGTCTCTCTGGGGAAGAATGATGGAGTAATCTACTTCCACAAAGATTTACAGCCTCAGACAGGCTCGGCATAGTGACAGGGGGTCACTATGAGTTGGAATCAACTTGATGGCAGTGAGTGTGCTCTTTTTGGTTTTTGGCTGATTTCTAAGGTCCAGCCAGAGCTGAGAACTTCTGTCCATATCCTGTCTCAAGTAAGCATCACAGCAACACTACAGATGTATTTTATAAGTTCTAAGGAACTTGAGAACAAGATAATAATTATGGCTCTTCCCACAAGAATGAGGTCCTTTAGGCCCTGACCATTTGTGCCAAGCATTCTGTTTTGCAAATGAGAAAACTGTGGTTCAGGGAAATAAGTAACTTGCACAATGACTAGAAACTACTAAGTGACCTGGCCGGAACTCAAGTTAAAGTCTAACTCCAGAATCTGAACTCTAAGACACTGAGGCCAGAGAAACTGTAGAAACCAATGCAGCAAAAATAAAACAACCAAAATACATTTTGTACTGAGGTCCAAAACGCTAATTGGTAAGGAAGGAAGATTTTCAATTGGTGGGAAGTGTTGGAGTTTGGAACCATAGTGATAAGACTGAGTATAAATAAGGTTCAATTGCAGGGAAGAGACTGGCCGAATAACTGCCAAACTGAGACATGAATCACAAGTTGTTACTTATATGGGCTTGTTGGGACATGTGTGGGTTGGCCCAATTTGAAGGCTGTGGTGGAGCCAGTAGGGTTTCTCAGCCTTGGCTCTATTGACATTTTGAGACAGATCATTCTTTGTTGTGGGGAAGTGCTTTGCACATTATAGGATGTTTAACAGCACCCCTGGTCTCTACTCACTCAATGTCAATAGTACCCAGTTGTGACAATCAAAGTGTCTCCAGCTATTTTGAAATGTTCCCTGGAGGGCAAATTTGCCCCAGGTTGAAAATCAATAGTGTAGACAAAACATTTGGAAGACAGACGGAAATTGTCACTTTCTTCCCAGATGTCCTGATACTCTGTAATTTAGATGTTGGAAGTATAAAATAGTACATAAGAGAATATTTTACACGGTACCTTGGTTCATTTCCCAAGTGTGCCCAATATATTTTTTATAAATTGAAAACATTTTTTTTTTTTTTTTTTTTTTAGAAAACACCTTTGGATTTAAAAAAAAAAAATACAAGATGAAGGTAACATTTTTTTAAAAACTCTGTAAATTGGAGAAAATAGGGCTAGTACAGATATACTATTGACAAAAATATTTGCCAACATCACTATAATTCTTTCTGGGAACAATATTTTGGAGCCATATGTCTTCTCTATGGCATACTATTACAATAGTTTAGGGGTTACAACTTCCTCAAACTAATCTGACAATAGTACTGATCCTTCTTCCACATAATAATAAATATAAGATAAGGGGATTCATTCACTGGCTCCTGAAGTCTGTCCATAGTCCATTTGGGTCTCATGCACTACAGGTTAAGAACACTTTTCATACCAGTAGATGAGGTACACTAGCTCTACATAGATTGCTATGGTGTAGAAAGCAAAGTGCCCCCTTCTAGGTCACTGATGACAGTGATAGGCTGGCCTATGTGCATAAGACTTCATGAATAGGCTTTAGGTATGAAGATTAAGCCTTCTAGGATAATTGCTTGTGTCATACTTAATCAGTTTGCTTCCAGATATCATCTCTGTAATTAGCTCCTGGCACTGGCTTATTGGCAGTATTGCCCAGAATTCCCTGATCCTGGAGGGAAGAGAAGGCCTGGGGTGGGCGGCCGAGAGCCAGAGAGCCCTTTTTAGATTGTGATATGTTTCTTCTGCAATTAACAAAGATTAAGTGCACCTTTTATGACATTGTGTCTCCTGGACCCAGAATTACACTTTCTGAGATTATAATTAACCTTAGAAGCACAAACCAACCTAATACAAAAGCCTGTCCAATGTTCAACATCACAGTTTTCTGCTTAAGAAATTGAAATGCAGCTATTCTTCCTCCTCCTCCTTTTGAAAAAAAGGAAGCTTACACTGTATTTTCATGTTGTTTGTTGATTTAAGTGATGTACCATGCTAGGGTATCTGTAAGAAGCTGAGCATAATGTCGATCTGGGGTGGAAATGTCTATTTGCATCTAATTCTCCTAGGAATCTACTCAGCTCCTTTTTCTTTCATGCTGTAGAAATAATTGTATATCAGTAGTTATATTTCTGATTTTCTTGCTCTCATAAAACCTTAAGTAAAGAGAGCCTTTAGGCAATACAGAGAAGGTTAGATCAAGAAGAAACTTTTATATGTATTCACTTTAAAGAGGAGTATCCATTATATTCATCATATAATCAGAATAAAAGGACAAATCATGTTACTCAGTGGAAGCCTATTTTTTTTCTATACATTTGATGAGCCTCTTTCCCCTGGTCCCAATATTCTATTTTACATATCCATTTTTAAGAAATTGACACATAATATGATGTTTTTTCAAATTAAATTGCCATTCACCAATATTGGTATACTGAGTTATCTAATATGTTATTTCATGATAATGAGCAAGAATATCGGTAAAAAGGAATATTCCTAACAGATACACACACACACACACACACACACACACACACTTTTCAGAATAGATGACTTTTTAGGAAATTGCAAGATCTCTTCCATTGAGTACATATTTTCCAATATGCATAATTGTATTCAAAATTGAAACTGAATTAAAAGAAGACATTTGAGAAAAAAAATAAGAAACAATTTAGTTGGTAATATGATTCACATGATTCATTAGTTCACAATAGTACTTATTTCAAGTGTTTTCAATCATGTGATATATATGTTATTGGGAATTGAATTTTTTTTCTCCTACTCAGTCTATGGCCACTGCCAGTAATAACCAATTGATTGTAAAGTAGGACCACCCACACCACTGTTGCTTCTAACTAACATTTATGTTAATCCACTGATACTGAGTTAATTCTGACTCAGTGATCCTCACTGGGTTTCTAAGGTTGTAAATCTTTATAGAAGTAGATTGCCTTATCTTCTTCCTGCAAAGCAGCTGGTGGGTTTGAACTGCCGACTTTATGGTTAGCAGCCAAATACCTTACCCACTGCACCACCAGAACTCCTTAACATATATGTTAGCATTTACCAAATAATGCTAATAGTTTTACTATGGTCAGGAAATGTTGTAAGTCTGTGGTGCCCAATATAGTAGTCACTATGCATATATGGGGAGCACTGGTAGCATAGTGGCTAAGGCACTTGGCTGCTAACCAGAAGGCTGACGGTTCAAACCCACCAGCCACTCCTCAGAAGGAAGATGGGGCAATCTACTTCCGTAGTGATACTGCCTCGGAAACCCAAGGAGGGGTCACTATGAGTCGGGTCCGACTCGATGGCACATAACAACAACAACAACAACAACAACATGCATATATGACTATTTAAATGAAAATTAATTAAAATAAAACCAAATTAAAAATTCAGTTACTCAGCTGCATCACTTGTAGTTCCAGTGCTCAATAGCCATATGATGCTAATGGCTACCATATTGGACATTGCTATGAGACAGTGCCATAAAGTGATTTGCATACCTTAACTTATTTAATCCTCACAATCCTCTGAGGTAGATACTATAAGCCTTCATTTTATAGAAGAGAAAACTGAGGCAAAAAGAAGTTAAATAACACATCCAAGTTTACACAGTAAGATGAGGAGGTGACACTTGAATGTTAGAGTACCTGCTTAACCAGACCCTATACTGTGGTGTAACCAGTTAACATGCTTAGCTACTAACCAAAAGTTTGGAGGTTCAAGGCCACCCAGAGATGTCTTGGAAGAAAGGCTTAGCCTTCTACTTCTGAAAAATCAGCCATTGGAAACCCTGTGGTGCACAGTTCTTTTTTGACACACATGGGGTCATCATGAGTTGGAGTTGACCCAATGGCCTGTGGTTTATGTTGACTCTTAATACTAATTAATAATGATGATGATGATGATGATTTAAATATATTCAGTGATTACTTAGTAATTCAAGCATTTTGCTTACATCATCTCACTGAATCCTCTCTGCAGCCCTATTGATGTGGAAACTGAATTTTAGAAGGTAAATAAAATGCCCAAGTTACAGAGCTAGTAAGTTGGCAGAACCTGGAAATAAATCTAGGTCTTTCTGATGGCAATACATTAATCTTTAAACACTACATACTCTGTGATCTCTGACAGCAGAGAAGCAAAAATAGTGACATTTCCTGCTGGAAATAGTGTATTTTCTGAAATCCATTAAAGAATAATTTCAGCATTACTTCCTTATGTTCTCACTAAACCACTAGTTGAGGACAATGATTATAAGTTGACCCTGAACTAAATTGAAAATAAATACCTCCCAACACTTTTTGACTATCTAGGGGAGACAACAGCTTCATATGCTAGAGTGAAATGTGACAGGGTATCCTGCGGGCTTTGATATATATTAATTGATGATA
Source organism: Orycteropus afer afer (assembly GCF_000298275.1). NCBI lineage: Eukaryota > Metazoa > Chordata > Mammalia > Tubulidentata > Orycteropodidae > Orycteropus > Orycteropus afer. The sequence continues at coordinate 6,244,566 of NW_006921614.1, read as the reverse complement.
ATAGCATTTTTATTTTGGGTAAAGACAGATATATCATTCTTTAAGTGACCAGTAGCCCAAACATGGTGGGATTGTATAAAAAAGTTGATGGGATTTGGTTATTCTTGATGGTTTTCTGTTTGTGTGTATGTCTCAAAAAAAAAAAAAAAAAAAAAAAAAAAAAAAAAAAAAAAGAAAAAGCAAACAGAAAATGGATAGAGCAAATTATATTTCAGGTAACCCAGTTACAAGTGATTTCTCATTTTCATTCTCAGATACATGCCTGCCTTGCATTACAGAGTTGACTTGTAAATGCAGCCTTTTTATCAGCAAGCACACAGGAGATGCTTTTCTAATGGATGGTGTACACACTGTGTTTGGTTTCGTGTCCTAATCTTCTGTAGCCAGCAGCTGTGACTGGGATTGAGTTAGCTCCCCAGGCATGTAATAGTCATGATGCAAGTGTTTCACTGAGGCCCATTCTCTGGGATATGGATTAAATTGTGTCCCTCTTAACTATGTATTAGAATCATACCCCTATACTTGTGGATGTGATCCTATTTGCAAATAGTGTGTATCATTTTTTATGTTAATAGACTATACCTGAGTAGGTTGGTTTCTAAATTTAATCACTTTTGAGTTATAAAAAAGGGCAGATTAGACACAGACATACACATACAGAAGGGAAGGCAGATGCCATATGAGGATCGTCTCTGAGCACAGGATGGCCAAAGAATACCCAGAACTACCAACAAGGAGGAAATTGACCAGGGCTAGACTCTGATTTGGACTTTTAGTTCCCAGAACTGTGAGAAAATAAAATTTCTATTCTTTAAAGCCACTTTGTGCATATTTGTGTTAGAACAGCACTAGGACACTAAAACAATTGGCTTCATCTGCCATGGAAACTTCATGGAGGGACCTCACAGAGTGCAAGAACAGGGCATCTGGGGACATAATTGCAATGATGAGGATGTGGGTGGAGTAGACTTGGGATGAAGCTGAGTGAACTGTATGCGTTGGACTCTGGGTCTGAAAACCAGGGGCTGGCACTGTGTGCCCTTGGGCAAGTTGTTTGAGCTCCCTGGGCCTCAATTTCCTATGTAGTTATTGGGATAATTAAATGCAATATATGTTAAATGATCTAGCAGAGCTTCTGACACATACCAGTATCTAACTATTGACTCTGAGGTTTAAAGGAAGAAAATGTTGGCAGGTTGACCATCACCAATCCTCACATATAAGATCACCTATGGAGAATGCTGTGGATTTGGTTTCTTGGGCATTAGAGAAACCATACAGAGGAAAACTTTGTCCTTTCTGCCCACACTTTTTAAAGAGGAAATGGAGAAGCCCTCCTGTCTGACCCTTAGTCTACAAATCCTCAAGTGAAGGACTTCATCCTGCAGGGTTGTGGAGATGGAGCAGGGAAGGGGTGTGTCCTGGTGATTAGAGCTTGCTGTGGAATCATGAAGACTAAAAGAGAAGTCAGAAAAGAGAAATGTGCTTGATTGGAGATCTTGAGAGAGGAAATGTTTCTCAATGTTGAGTTTTCTTGGCTGGAATTTTCTAAATTCTTGGCATTCACTGAAACTTATTTACTGCACATTATGTGCACCAAAGAACCATATCATGAATGAAGGAATAAGTGAATGAATGAGTGAGTGACTGACTGACTGACTGACTAAAGCAAGGAATAAATAAATACTGGAATGTTCTTTTAGCCAACAGAACAAATAAGTAAGGAGCAAATGCATGTTCATAAAAAGTCTTGGAAATAGTCAATTGTTCTGATTAAAATTTAAAAAAAAAATTGGGGGGGCACCTGTTTGTCATGATATTGTTGTTGTTATTTGCCGTCAAGTAGGACTTGACTCATAGCGACCCCTCCTTGGATTTTTGAGGCAGTATCACCACGGAAGTAGATTGCCTAACAACCTTCCTTCTGAGGAGTGGCTGGTGGGTTTGAACCACCAGCTTTCTGGTTAGAAGTCAAGTGCCTTAGGCACTATGCTACCAGAGCTCCTCTTGTCATGATATATATATGTATATATATGTACACATATGTACACACACACACACACACATATATATATATATATATATATATATATATATA
>NW_006921614.1:6225304-6242368 GCF_000298275.1 Orycteropus afer afer | reverse complement strand
ATTAGTTCTATCAGTGTTTGACGAGGCTCTGCAGAGGATGCAGGGCTTGTCCTACAAGAGGACAGTGGTGACTAGGCAGGAGTGAATTTACTGAATACTTACTGTGATGAGAGCACTGTGCTAAACTCTTCGTGTGGGTTGTTCCAATTATCTCTTCCAGCAACCCAATGAGGTCAGTACTATTATTGGCCCCATTTTACGTATGAAGTGGTGAAGTAATAAGCCCAAGGCATCCCAGGTAGGATCTTGGACCCAGGTGAGCTTACTCCAGCATCTCTAAGTTGCTGTGCTAGTCTATTTAACAAAAAGAGCTGCAGGTACCCTTGCTATAGGTGACTTGCACGACAACATGAAACCTGTAAAACCTTTACTGCTAACTGTGAATGAGAAACACATCAGAACTCTGTTCTTGAATTTTAGGCTAAAAATTCCAGACAAACCAGGCCCTAGTCTGGAGACCAGTTGAATTCCCTCTGTTGCCCCAATCCTCTCAAATAAAACCAGCTATTCATAAGAAATTTAAATGCTGAAAGCTCTTTTCTAACTTAAAGCATCTTACAACAATCAACACACAGGAAGGGAGAGGAAAATTCTATGTCTGGTTTTAATAAAATATTCTTTTCTCATCAAAATATTTTGATAGCATGGCAAAGGAGATGTGTGCTCATTAAAGTTTAATGAGTTGTCTCTCCCTGCCATTTTCCATATGAAGATTACACACTGTGATTCACGCCTGGTGAGTGCCGGGAATAGTCACTGTAATTGGGCACACAGTGTAATCTGATCCCAATCTTTATTGGCACAGAGATGAATGAAATCCCAGACTGGATCCATTAGGATGCAAGAACATGTAACCACCTACCTAAATGCTTTGATTAACAATGAGTTTTTCACCCCATTTCCATTGCAGTAACCAAGACTAAGACTCAGACACATTGGCCCAATTTTATTGTAGATTGGCCTATATTTGCTCTGAAAAAGAGCTAAGTAAACACAGAAGGAAATCAGTTGTCAGGCAACTCCAGTGGGAAGTAACACCCTGTCCCAAAGCTGAGCTGGGGACTCCAGAAGAAGATAGTGTTCTGGGCAGAGGCTATGAAGAGAAGAGAGAAAGTAGAGTTGGCTCTTTCAAGAGTTGGGAGAGCCAGAGCTGACAATATTGTTGACAATAATACTATGTTCATGCTGTAAAATTCATAGTGAAGCCTCTTCACCCACAGAGTTAATTACAAAGCTTCATCCTAAAATTTTAGGCTCCCCTCAAAATGGCCCCAAGTTGCCTTTAAAGGCATCTTTAAAAGGCCAATTGCCATTGAGTTGGCTCTGTTTTAATGGCTGATTTTTTTGGAAGTAGCTCACCACACCTTTCTTCTGGGTGGATTTGAACCTCTAGTCTTTGGGTTAACAGTCAGATGTGTTAAATGTTTGCATCACCCAGGGACTCTGAATCATCCATTAACTCACTTAATTCTCACAACAACCCTATGAAGTAAGTATTGCCATTATCTTTATTTTACAGAAGAAAAACAGAGGCTAAGACAAGTTAAATGATTTGTCCAGTATTTCACAGTTATTATGTAGAGACAACATGTTTTGAACTCAGTTTGGTCCCAGAGCCCATATTTTGACCACTATGCTATCATGCGGGAGCTCTGGTAGCATAGTGGCTAAGACACTTGCCTGCTAACCAGACGGCTGGCGGTTCAAACCCACCAGCCACTCCTCGGAAGGAAGGTTGGGCAATCCTACTTCCGTAGTGATACTGCCTCGGAAACCCAAGGAGGGGTCGCTATGAGTCGGGGCCGACTCGACGGCACATAACAACAACAACAATAACAATGCTATCATGCACTACTCTATCTGAGCCTCAGTTTTTCCATCTATAATATGGGGTTACAATACAATACCCATTTTATAGGATGATACCCACTACCATGGAGTCAATTCCTACTCACAGTGACCTGATAGAACAGAGTAGAACTGCCCCATAGGGTTGCCAAGATTACAAATCTTTATGGAAGTAGACTGCTAATCTTTCTCTGGCAGAACAGGTGGTGGGTTCAAACCACTGACTTTTTGGTTAGCAGCCCAACTCTTTAACCAAAGTGCCACCACAGTGCCTTTGTAAGATGATATAAAAAATAAAATACTAAAAGAAAAGTGTAAATACACTGCTCAATATGTCACAGCTGTTTTCATTATTATCACCATGTGTGTGGTTGTCTCATTCCTCCTAGAAGCCAAGGAAGGAGAGATTCCTGTCCTGGTCTTTTGTCTCTAACTTTCGGAAGGATGGTTGGGCAATCTACTTCTGTAGTGATACTGCCTCGTAAACCCAAGGAGGTGTCACTATGAGTCAGATCCAACTCAATGGCAGTGAGTTTTGTTTCACATGGTGCTTGACACATTCACGGACAGCAACCCTGAGAGGTCCAGTCAGCTGTGGGCCTGTCATAGGCTCCAAGAGATTGAAGGAGGGGTTCTGGAATTTTCCTAGAATATGAAGACATGTCCTAGCTAATTCTGGATTTCTGAGCCATTGTGGTTTTGTCCTACTGTAGCCCTCCTCTCCTCTCCCCTGCCCTGTGTCCTTCTCTCCCTCAGTCACTCAGGATGGTCACTCCTATCTCAATGGCATGGCTCTGTATTTCATATCTCCATTCTGCTAAGAGATTCCCAGGTTCCCACTCTATAAGTGAGAGTTTCTAGAGTCAGGGCCTTTCACAGCTCAGTGACATCTGGGTGGCTTTTTAGGATGTGAAGCATTCAACCCTGTCATACTTCTTTCCAAGATCAAATTTAGTTTGTCCTTGGGGCTAATGGATTACGTAGGGACAATTTATGTGAAGATGCCTTGTCCCTTTGCTGAACTAACTTGACATTGCACAGGACTAGAATATGTGTTTCTTTCATATTTGAATCCCAGCTAAATGGCCCTACCAGCCTTTCTTTTTAGTACATTTTCTCCAGGAAAATCACCTCCAATACCTTTGTGCAAGTAAAAACAAAACAAAACAACAACAACAACAAAGAACAAAGAAACTCTTTTATAAGTAGGGATCACCCTCCCTGCCTGGGTTTTTGATTCTGCCCCTGGGGAATGAAGCTGCTCTTTAAATAAGCCCAGAAGATGACTAACAAATAACCCTTCAAATTAGTAATGCCGAAGAGATCAAAGTTACTACAGGCAGTCCCCAAGTTATGAAGGAGATCCATTCCTAACTGTTTTTAAGTCAAATTTGTAGTTAAGTCAGAACAGGTGCAGATGATTCATATTGAGTCTTACTTTAGTCCAAGAGGGGAGGGGAGCTCTGGTGATGCAGTGCCTAAGGCATTTGACTGCTATCCAGAAGGCTAGAGGTTCAAACCCACCAGCCACTCCTTGGAAGGAAGATTGGGCAATCTATTTCCATAGAGATACCACCTCAGAAACCCAAAGAGGAGTTGCTATAAGTCGGATCTGACTCAATGGCAGTCAGTTTGGTTTTGGTTAGTTTAAGAAGGAGCTCTGGCAGTGTGTGGTTAAGGCATTCAGCTGCTAATCAAAAGGTCAGCAGTTCAAACCTACCTGCTACTCTGTGGGAGAAAGATGAGGCGGTCTGCTTCTGTAAAGATTTACAGCCTTGGAAACCCTATGGGGCAATTCTATTCTGGTCACTATGAGTGGTAATCAAGTTGATGGCAGTGGGTTTGGGTTTTTGGGTTTTAGTGCAAAATGGAGCTCTGGTGGCACTGTGGTTAAAGCATTTGGCTGCCAATCAAAAGGTCCATGGTTCGAACCAACCAGCTGTTCTGCTGGAGAAAGATGAGGCAGTCTGTTTGGTAAAAATTTACAACTTGGAAATCCTGTGGGGCAATTCTCCTCTGGCCTATAGGGTCACTATGAGTTGGAATTGACTCAATGGCAAAGTTCCCCCCCTCCTTTCTTTTTTTAGTGCAAGAAAAGGCTCACAGTCTTTTCAATGATTTAAAAGCTGCATGTCCAGCAATTGAAGGGGTTGTGATGAAGAAATTCATGTGAGTAAGGGTTGATTCAATTATTTGAAAGTGAGGGCAAATTTACATAACTTTAAAGGGCAAGTAAGAGTTGTCTGTGAGTTGGACATTTGTAACCTGGGGACTGTCTGTAGTTTCCTTTATCCATCCAGTTTACTATGAGCAGTGCAATTAAATTATGTGTTAGGCTCTGGTTTGAGCAGTTTACAACCTGGAGAGGCTCTCTCTTGAGACCTTTGTGGTGACAAGCTGTTTCATAATTAGTGAAAGTACATGGGCTTGGCCTCTGGTGGGAGAGGTTCCAGGGCTAAGTTCATGAGCCCGGCTTGCATGGGCTTGAGAAGGCTTGCAGGATGGCTGACAACTGTCTCTGTGGAGCAAGCTGTGGTGGGCAGCCTTCTCACTCAAGGATGGCCGGTCATGGTGGTGGTTTATGGTGCCACAACTATTGAATGCCTGTTCTCCTAGGTTTTCCTTAGTCTCTAGGGCATCTCATCACCATGTCCCTGTTTCGGACTTGTGTCCAGTTTTGCCCACAGACTCTGCCACTGTTATCCTGGCTCTTGAGGCCTCTTGTTTAGGGAGTATGTGATGGGCCCGCTTGTAGGGCAGTTACTGGGGTGAAAGAACCAGACATATATTGGTTTAGCCTTTTCTGTAGATGAAAGGCCAGGCATTCTGTTCCTTGACAGGCACCAATGTCTGTGAGTTTGGCTGGGTCTTGCTGAGAACCTGCACATATTATTGTCTTATGGCCATCCATGTAGGACCAGACCAAATGAGACTCACAGCAGTCTGCTGGGGTGGGGATCCAGTTCACTGTCTGCTCACTGCAGGACCTGGGCAAGTTACTGAGCTTCTCTGCTCTTCAGTTGTTGCATCTGCAAAGCAGATATATTACTATTGCCTAACTTGAAGGGTTGTTGTGTATTGAAAATGGAATGATACATGTGAGGTGATTTGATAACAGTGACCGGAGCCCAGTAAGTATGCAACAAAAGCTGTCATTTTGAATACTACATAATAATTATTACCTTTACAAATAATTCACAGCCAAGGTCCTTTGAGAAAGAAGATACTCCCACCCTAGGGCCATTTAAAACATGTCATTTTTGATACAATTTTGACTTATCTACCTCTTTTTAGAAATAGCTTAGAGAATCTGTGCTAATCACTCTTAGCCACTTTAAGAAAAGTGTTCCAGAATCAAAGGGAGTTCTGTAAGCATAAGGGTGCCACACCCTGAGGTCATGCTGGAGGCCTGGGCTATAGCTCACTGGGTAAATAGGTATCTCAGGGATGTGGCTACAGATGCTGCCAGAAGCTACAGCTGTGTTGCAGAAAAACAGGAGCAGACTGCCCATCACATTCATCTTCTATTCCTGCCTACCCTTGAGTCTCCTGTGCCAAGTCTCTTGAGCCCTTTGGCAGAGATTTCTGGTGGTACCTGGTGAGACAACATTAAAATTATTAGCAAAACTGCAGTGATAGAAATTAGAAAAGTGGTTATTTTGGTGATTGGTGGGTAGGCTGTTGAATGAAAAACACAAGAAGAAACTTTCTGGGGTGTTGGAAATTCTCTATATCTTAATATAAAAAGTCATATCATCAAGCTGTCTCTTTCAATGTGTGCATTTTACTGCATAGGAATTAGACCCCACTTAACAACATTAGTAGCCAAAATGCAGGTGGGAGATTGTCTAGTCAGTTCATATGTCATGTGCCCTGCCTGACCCACTTTATTCTGGAGACAATGATAGTTCTCAATCTCTGCATTCATTATGCATCTTTATCTTCCTCCACAAGTGTGTTTAGACCCACAGGTTATATTTATATCTGCAGCCACATCTATATATTTAAATCTGGAGAAGAGAGAAGAGTGTTATATGTGTGTGTCTATATAAAGGGCGGTTTGCTTCTTTCAAAGAACAGGCGGATCCTGGATCCATATTTTGGAACAGTGCACATACTCTCTCACACACACCAAGCCTGGATGCCTAATCAACAACCTTGTCTGAAATACTAAGACTCACCTTGATGATCACCTTGGGGATTGTCAGCACCATGGACTTCTGCTTTGCCAGGACATTGTTGGTCTCATTGACACGGGCTGTGATGAAGAAGTGCAGGGAGGCCTGTTCCAGCAGCTGGCCCATGTACTCGCCGGCTCTGACCAGCACCTGCTCCTTCTTGACTGGCAAGAGGAAAAATAACACACCAGGCATCAAGACCTGAAATTAAGACCTGTCTTATTTTTCCCCATGTCCCGCCCTCTTTCCCACATTCACAAAGCAGCAACCAGGGACAAAACAAGGGTAAGGGGAAACTAGAATGAGTCAATTGGTGATGAGCTCTCCTGTTTCTTTAGCAAAGAAATACTTTAATATTTAGTAAAGTCTTGCTAGAGAAAACGTGTCAAACTTTCAGAACAAAGCTTTTGCTGTTATAAAGGAGAATGCCACAAACCAAAAAACAAATTGTTGTCGAGCTGATTCCAATTCATGGTGATCCCATGTGTGAGAGTGGAACTGTGCTCCGTAGGCTTTCCAATGGCTGCTTTTTTGGAAATACATTGCTAGACCTGTCTTCTGACAAGAATTTAAGTGGGTTCAAATCACCAATATTTCAGTTAGTAGCCCAGTGCTTCACTGCTTGCACCACCCAGGGACTCCACAAAGATGTTTAAAATTGAGGAGCCAGGAGTTTTTAACTGTAGCTGGTTGAGTTGCACAGTGGTCAACTCCATGAAGACAAGTGACAAGTAGCCTAGTGCACAGTCACTCCAAATGCTGCTGTCCCCTGGAATAAGAAGCACCTCAAGTACCACACTCAAGATAGCTGTGAACTATGGCAGCCTTATCCTTGAACACTCCTCAAGGGAGGAGCCCTGCCCTATTCACAACTCAAAAGAGGGCATCTGTACCAAATGCTTGTTTCTGCAAATCACTGGTGCTGTTTTTCAGATATTGAGGATGATGGGTCATTGAGGAAGTGTCACTGGCTCCCCTGTAATCACCATCTGGGCTGGGGACAGGGGATTCTAGCTGTTGACCTGGCCACTGCAATGAGTCTCTCGCTGCACTGCCCACTTTATCCCACTTCCTACAGCTCGTGATTCTAGAGAGCAATGCGTGGTTCTCTGGCCAAGCCCCTGCACAGTGCAGCTGGGCTGCTGCTACATGGGCAAAGGTAATACACTGTCAGTTGCACCCCACAGCAGGCAGCAGGAGTGGGGGTTGAGGGGGGCAATTACTCATGCCTCCATCAGCATCCCCATGCACTAAGCACAGCCTCCATAAACTTCTCCACTGCTTCCCTGCCCATTGTAGGGTTTCTGCCAAAGATTCCTCCTTCAGCTCTTCTGTGGAAGTTATTGAAGGTAACTGCTCTCATGGATGACAGTTTAAATGGTAGAGAGGAGCTTGTTTTAGCACTGCAGATTGAGCAGCCTGTCCCTATCAATGATGAAACCTGTGTGAAGAAGCACAGGGCAGTGGCCCAATAGGACTCACATTAGCTCCTAGGCAAGGGTGCATCAGACCATCTATGATTCATGGCTGGGATGCATATATCTTGGGTTGGTCTGCAGCAACTTGCCCTGGGCCCTGAGGACACAGAGGCCAGGAAGGTCCTGGCCTTAGGCAGCACCTCCACTGCAAAATATCTGCATAAATGAGCACATGCCATGAGTGCCTCTACCCCTCTAATGGAGTGGTTCTCAAAGTCATTCCACATTACAATCATCCAGGGACATTGCAGAACCTGTTGTGCAAGATCCCACCCCAAATCAACCCAATTAGGACCTTTAAGGTTGTTTTCCAGACATCAGTATTTCTTAAATATTTGTTAATGTTCTGTCAGGTCCAAGAAGCATTGGACTAGCACCCAGGTGAACCCCACAGAACCAGCCATGCACAAAGCCTCAATCTAAGTGGAAAATGGAGGCCTGGGGTGGTGCAAACAGTTAACTTGCTCGGTTGCTAACCAAAAGGTTGAAAGTATGAGTCCACATAGAAGTGCCTCAGGAGAAAGTATATATGGAAATTCAGACATTGAAAACCCTATGGAACACAGTTCTACTCTGACACACATACAGTCCCCATGAGTTGGAATCAACTCAAAGGAACTGGTTAAGTGGAAGGCATGGACCTTCCAATCTCAGACCTCTCTACTCCAAGTATGTGGTCCTTGAGCAGCAGCACTATCATCTTTTGGAAGCTCATCAGAAGTGCAGGCTCCTTGACCCATCCCAGCCCTGGTGATTCAGGATCTGTACTTTAATAAGATCCTCAGATGATGCTTATTAAAGTCTGAGAGACACAGAGAGGTAGGTGGTTCTAACAGGAGATGGAGCAGAGTTAGTGGGGAGTTAGGATGGCCTCAATTTTAAAACTGTAAGTCCTGAGTCCTGGGAACTTCCTTAATCCCTGAAAAACTAGAACAATTGGTCATCCAACACAGTGGCAGTGTCTGAAGACATATTTGATTGTTGCTGTTTGGGGAGGTGTGTGCTACTGGATCCTAGTGGGTAGAGTCCAGGGCTGATGGTCAACATCTTTATAATACAAAGGATGCCTCAACAAAGAAGTGTCCCATCCAAAATGCAGATAGTGAGGAGATTGCAGAGCCCTGATCTAAGTTAGGAGGAGTTATTAGAATGCATTGAGTCATCCTAGACAAGTACTAAAGAACTGGCTTAATTCCAAAGGCAGTTCCGTTCCACTTAGAAGAACTCTTTGAAGCTATGACCTGCTTTGACCTTGGCCTCAAATTCTGGCATTTTGAATGATCTACTCATTTTACCTTTTTTGGATTTGATCCTGGACTCTGCTTTCACCATGACTTCTCTAGCAATTAGTTGTCTAGATGGATGAGGCTCTGGCCTCAAGTGGGATACAAACTAGATTGAACACAGGTGGCCTGTTCTTACTTGACCCCAGATTGGGCCTGACAGAGTGTAGAGTTGCAGTCTTTGAAGAACATGCATTTTGTCTCCAGCTTCCCCTAGTAATAATAATAATAAAAATGGACTTCCTCTGGCTGTTTCTAGAAGAATGTGTTTGACCACTCTGTTCCTTTAGGCTGTGAGATGTGCCTGAGTTTTTCCTACTAATCTTTACAGAGGTGCTTGCTGCCTTTATAATCTCAGCAACAGGACTTTTTTATTCTCTGAGATAGAAAATTCCTAAGATCATAGAACTGAAGAAACTGGGCTGTGCTTCAGAGCCCAGGAGAACAGTGCTCCTGAAATAGTATGTTATGTAAGTGCTGTGTTTTGCCACTGAACAAGAAATTGTTCTAGATAAAGTTTATTAAATGTGGCAAGAGAAAGAAGAATAGATTTTCACTATGTGAGTGGTGGAGCTGGGATGCTGCCAATATCATTTACGGTGTCTGGGGAAAGCCAGGGGAGACACAAATGGAGCTGCCTCATCTCTTTTCCAAAAAGCAAAGAAAACTAAATATATCCAAGTGGAAATGATAGCACCTTTGAAGGTACTGGAAGGTTTAAGTTATTCAAATCTTCCAGCTGACTCCAGCCCACACATTCCCCTTTAATCATCAATCTGGAAAGTATGCCTTCGATTCTACTTGGAAAAGTTTCTTTTCAATAGAACCACCTAGAAGTCTATGTTTTTGACTCACTTGATCAAGGTCTAGAATTATATTTCATTCAGCAATTTAGACAGCAGTTTATATACAATTAATGTTGTTAACTGCAGGATAAAGCAAACAAGTCTTCTCTTCCCTTCGAGTTATTCAGGACATCAGGACAAGCCCTTGGGATGGGCACAGTAGGTCGGAAGTGTGCTAATACTGAGTCAGGCTTAGATTTGGTCAGTTCTTCTAGATAAATGACTGTTCTAAATAATAGATCATACTGTTCTGTCCCACTGAGGTAGTGCTAGTTCAGAGATGGAATTCTCACCTCCCATATGGGAAATCCATTGGATTCCCAGCCAATGCATTTCATGCACAGCCATCATCCATCTGTCAGTGGAGGCTTGTGGGGTTGCTATGATGCTGAACAGATTTCAGAAGAGCTTTCAGAATAGGATGGACTAAGAAGAAAATCCTGGCAATCTAATTCTGAAAATCAGCTAATGAAAATACTGTAGATCACATGGTCCAATTCACAACGGATCATGGGTTTGGTGCAGGACCAGGCAGTGTTTTGTTCCATTGTGCATAGGGTCACGTGAGTTGGGGGCTAACTCTATGGCAATTTGTTTTATTGGAAAGGGAGAGAAGAGGAAGGGGATTGAGTGATGGGACTATTGAGAGGTGGGGCAAGGCTGGCTCATATTTTCCTGAGAATTAGGGTAGCACCCATGCTAGACTCCAGGTTTGGGGGCATGTATAAGGGAGCTGGCCCACTTAGGCCTGAACTTTTACACAGAACTGGCTCACTCTCACTGCCTGACTGGGCTTGGATTTACTATACACTTCTCTTCTTGCTCTGTGTAGCCTTAAATAAGTCATTGTTCAAGACCTTTCCAGTCTCAGTTTCTCCAAATGTAAAAGTGTTGAAAATTACACTTATTGGGAGCCTACTATGTTAGTAATCATTTCACATATATTATCACCTTTAATTTTCTCCATATCCTCCTTCTCTGACACCACACATCCAATCCCTCAGTTAATCCAGAGAGCTGTACCTCCAGAGCATACTCACACCTGATGATTCTCACCACTTCCACCACTGCCACTATCATCTCTCACCTAGACTACTGAAATAATAGCATCCTACTTGGTCTTGAAGCTTCAAGCTCTTCTTCCACGATAGTCTATAATAGCTAGAGTGACCTTCCAAACCCTAAGTTAGATCATGCCACAATACTGCTCAAAATCCTCCAATGAATCCCCACCTGACTCAGAAATAAAGTCAAAGTACTTATAAGAGCTTCCAATTCTTTACATGGTTTGTACCTCCCATTGTCCCCCTTGCCACCTCCACACCAGGTCTCCTTGGTGAGCACTGAACACATCAGACACAATTTTGTCTCATGGTCTTTACACTTATGGTTTCTTCTGGTTGGGATGCTCTTTCTCTAGATGGCCACAGGGTTCATTCCTGTCCTCTGTCAAATCTGTTAAAGATCCCTCTATTAGAGAGGTTTTCCTTGACCACCCCTCTCCACCAGCACTCTTTGTCCCCCTTAACCTGCTTCATATTTTCCATTGTACTTAGCACCATCAACACATGATACATTGATAGCTTGGTTGTTTATTGGTCTGAAACTGTACTAGACTATAATAAACTCACTGAAGGCAGGGACTTCTGTTTTATTTGTTGCTATATGCCCATCAAGGAGCTCTGGTAGTGTAGTGCCTAAGGTACTTGACTGCTAACCAGAAGGCTGGTGGTTCAAACCCACCAGCCACTCCTCGGAAGGAAGGTTGGGCAATCTACTTCTATAGTGATACCACCTTGGAAACCCAAGGAGGGGTCACTATGAGTCAGGTCTGACTTGACGGCACATAACAACAACAACAACATACCTCCATCAAGGAGCTCTGGTGGTACAGTGGTTAAGACATTTGTCTGTTAAACAAAAGATTGGCAGTTCAAACCCATCGATTGCTCCATGGAAGACGGATGAAGCATTCTGCTTCTGTAAAGATTTGCAGCCTCAGAAACCCTATGGGCAATTCTACTCTGCCCTATAGGATCATTATAAGTTGGAACAACTCATGAATGGGTATACCTCCAGCACAAAACAGTACCTGGACTTGAAAGCACTAAATAAAGATCTGGGGAATGACTCAACAACTCTGTGGTACAGGTAGTGTAGTCTCCATTTACAGAGGAGGAGAGTGAGATCAGATTGCTAAAGGAACTTGCCAAGGGCCACACAGCTAGGAGGTGGCATAGTCACATGGTATACTCAGATTTGTCTGATTCCAAGCCCAGGCTCTTTACATCCAATGTGTCTAACTGTTCCAAAAAATGATGGTGACTGTTCTCCTCTTGAGTCCTTGCTACTGACTCTTCTGTAAGAATTACTTTCCTACCAGTAGGAATAGGAAAGGTGTTAAATCCCTCAGTTTCTAAAGAAAATACCTTGATGATTTAATTATTATCTACATTACTGAAATGAGGAAGATTTGCTTCCTTCAATTTTGAGCTGGTTTCTTGGAATTAGGGTTTTCAGGAATAGTTTCCCATTTTTCTGGGAAAAACAAATCTGGAAAGCTTGAGAACAATTGATACAAGTGATTCACTTATCCCAGGGTACCTATTAGTCTTGCTTGTCTCCTCTTTGTAAAAATTATTAGTTGTATACTTTTTTACTTTTCCTTTTCAGACCACCAACGAAGCAGAGCCACATGTCAGGTCAACAGAAACTCAATGTCTTCAATGTATTCACCCTACCCAACCAGCTAGATCTAACTCGACACACTCTGGCTGTAGCTCAGGTTCTTCCAGCTGACTCATTCTGTTATGCCCAACAATACTAATATTCCAGGAAATGCAATTAGTCAAAATTCCAAACCCATAGGCAACTCAAAGGTTTAATATATTCTGAATTTTTATAGTGTAAAGAATCCTTGGAAGGGCATGTGTGTAAGAGAGGCTGGTGGACACCAAGGAGGTGAAAGAGACCCTGAGAGTGATGGCAGAAAAAGCCAAGTCCTTCATGGCTCCAGGACAGCATACCCTCTGTCTCCATTCTCTTCTCCTAATTTCTGGCTCTGTCCTGACCTGACACATTCAGACACATCATTTTTAAGAAACAAAAAAGTAGCTTGTATGCAGAGCCTGTATTGAATTGTGTCTCTCAGACATGTTCAAGTCCTAAGCTCTGTACCTGTGAATGTGACCTTATTTAGAAATAGGGTCCTTGAAGAAGATGTTATCAATTAAGCTATGATGAGGTCATACTGGAGTAGGGTGGGTACTGAGCCCATGTGAGTGGTTTAATAAAAGAGAAGAAGAGATACAGAAAGACAGACAAAGGAAAGAGGACAATAAGAAAATGCATTTATATTCCAAAAATGCCTGGAGTCACCAGAAGCTTGGAGAGAAGAAAGGATCTTCCTCTAGAGCCTCTGGAGGAAACATGGTGCTATCAACACTCTGAAACTGGACTCTCAGCCTCCAGACTATGAGACAATACATTACTTTCCTTATAAGCCACTCTGAATTTGAATTATGGTTTTGGTGAAGAATATTGAGGATGCTATGGACTGCCAGAAGAATGAACACATCTGCTTGGAAAAAGTACAGCCAGAATGTTCCTTAGAAGCAAGGATGGCGAGACTTCATCCCACATGCATTGGATATATTGTCAGGAGGAGAAGGACATTATGGTTGGTAAAGTAGAGGGACAGCAAAAAAGAGGAAGACCTTCAACGAGGTGGATTGACAGAGTGGCGGCAACAATGGGCTCAAACATAGTGATGGTTTTGAGGATGGCACCATACTGGGCAGTGTTTTGTTCTGTTGTACATAGGGTCACTATGAGTTAGAACTGATTCAGCAGCACATAGCGACAACAAATAAACCATCCCAAACAGGAATATACCCATGATGATACATAGGTTTGGCAGACGATATTCCCATATACACATTTGTATGTGCTATAAAAATATTCATATACATTATAGAGATACAGGACAAAGTTAGGATAACTTCTTAACCACAACCTAGCACCTAAAGGAAGTGTGTGACTGGGCCTGTGAGCTTAGGAGCATGGTTGAAGGGGACATCAAGCTCAATTGACACAACATAGTACACAAAAACATTGTTTTACATCCTACTTTGGTAAGTAGTGACTAGGGTCTTAAAAGCTTGTGAATGGCTATCTGAGATGCAACTCCTTGTCTGTAGCAAAGAGTGAAGAAACTCAAAGAGTTATGGAAACAATTAGTCCATAGGACCAATGGACCACAGGAACCTCAGTCTTTACAACTCTGAGACCAGAAGAACTAAGTGGTGCCGGGTCACTAATGCCAAACACTCGAAAGGGGATCAGAATTGAAATTCCTGGATAGAGGGGGAGAAAAAATGTGGAACAAAATTAAAAACATAAAAAGGACCAAGATTATTGGTTGGTTAGAGACTGATGAAACCCCTGAGACTGTAGCCTCAGGTCACCCTTAGGTACTGGAATTGGACTCACTCTTGTGGCTCAACTCTCAGCTAAACAACAGACAGATCTATGGGTTCAATAACCACACCAGGGAGATACACTCCTTAAAAGAGTCAACCATGGGAGATCAGAAGGCAGCATTTGCACAGGGAGAAATCTAGGCAGGCAGGAATGCATAGGTAAGAAGGACACAGGGAAGGGGTAACTGCAGGGAGGAGGTTGGAGGACAGCTGTTCCATTGTGGGGATTATAATCAGTATCATAAAACAAAATGTGTATGAACTGTTGAAAGTAAAACAAATCTGCTTTTTAAAATTGCACCCAAATCAGAATAAAAAAATAGTAAGAAGCCACCCCTTCCTTGTACTTTGTTAAGGCTGCACTAGAAAATTAATGCATTCTGCCTTCTAAGTGGTAAATCAAAACACACATTTCCTGCTAGGTAGCTCCCCAAAGCCTCTCCTAACTTGAGAGAGAGGAACTTCAGAAAGCAAGAGGTCTGTTTTCTGGGATGGGTCATTTAGACCAGAGCTTTATGAATGCCCTGGGGAGCTTGTTAAAATGCAGATTCCCATTCACCAGGCCTAGAAAACAGCCTCCCTGGGGATGGGAACTCTTCAGGTCCTCTGATCACACTTTGAGTATCAAGAATTTAAGATACATTTGATTTTCACTAGTAGCCCGGGCTGTTGGCTTTGAGAATGTCAGTGTTCACCTCTAACCATGAGACATGAAGATGAAAGTTGAAGCTTTTCTAGAATTGGTAGGTTCTACTCCTAAGTGGGTTCACTCTCCTGAACTCTGGGAGAGAACTTCCACTTCGACAGAATGTTATAGGGGTGATGGGAGATTATCACCAAGGCAGACAGGGAGCCAGACCACAAATTCTGGAGAGAACCACACCCCTTTGGCTTACAGGATAAGGGATTCAGCATCACATCGAATGTCTCCTTTTTAAATTCGGCCTTGGCTACTCCAGTGTAGAAGGTGATATTGGCTGAGAGATAGGCTGAGATGTTGTAAAGGTTGGAGCTGTTGTTCTGGAAAGTGATGGTGATTTTGAAGTCTTTTCCCAGCACAGCATTTTCCACTTCAAAGTCCATGTCAACATCAGACTGTGGTTTGAAGACACCTTCTGTGTTGAGGGGCTTTTTAACTCCATACATTAGGGCAGTTTCAAGGGCCAGTCTCTCTTCTTCTTGACCTAAGAAAAATCCAGAGAGAGTGACAGGGAAAGATGTGATTCATTAAAGGGAACTGAGCATGAGTAAACTCACACTACATGCTGGGCATTGAGCCACACCTCATTCAGCCACGACTTCCCTATGAGCAAGTGGTGTTAGTATTCCCCTGCTATATATGATGCAGAATCAGGTTCTAAGAGTCAGTGACCCACCTGGGTCACCGAGTTAGTAGGTGGTGGTTCTGGGGTCTACTTGGAGAGGCTTTTGCTCCAAAGGATGTATCTCCAGTGCTACTATTTTAGGGCCCAACAGGCAAAATTGGCAACATCTAACCCTTCTCAAACTATGAGGCAAATATGCTTCCTCCCTGAGTCCTAGACATGGAGCTAGAATTTTGGGATCTCTAAGTATAGATTTTGGAACTCACTCCACCTTCTGCAATATGAACTTTCTCCTGTTTATGGGAGTCCCTTTGAACTCCACTTCATCTCCCCAAACAGGACCTCTCTCCCACATCTGTCCTTCCATTTGGGGCTGCCCTACTTATTCCTTACTGAGCTGACCCTAGGCAGCTCCCACCCTCCTCCACCTTCTTCTTGCTGCTTACCCCAGCAGAATGCAGAGTTGCCTTTCCCCCAACTGCTTGCCCCACAACACTCAGATGTAACCAACTGCCTTTGAGTTGACTCTGACTTACAATGACCCTAAGTGTGTCAGGTGCTCCATAGAGTTTTCAATGGCTGCTTTTTCACAGATAGCCAAGTTTTTCTTCCGAGGCACCTCTGGGTAGACTGGAACTGAGCAGGTTAATCATTTGCACCACTCAGGGTCTCCCACTCAGATCTAGTAAGATGATAACAGAAGTCCCTGTAGCAAGAGCTCTCAGGTGAAATCTCCTCAGAGAACATACTTTTTCTAGTACCTCCAGATTCTCCACAAAATTCATAAGCCTACTCAAAGTTCTGAGTGTAAGCCCTACAGCAAAGAGATTTGCTTTCTTCTCTTAAATACAAGTTTTTCTGAACTCTTCTAACACAGTACAATGTTTTTTTTTTGAGGAACAACTATTGGCATCTGGCAGTATACTGAAGTTTCAGCACAGTTTAAGATGTGTGTGCTGTTTTTAGGAAAATGTCTGGTAGGGTTTCAAGGTGGTAATGGTGGAGATGAAGGGAGGGGGAGGAGAAGGGCTGAGAGCTAGAAAAAGAAAAAGATAGCTTTGTTCAGGCAAGAAAGTGGGAAATGCAAGTTAGACCTTATAGTTTGCTGCTCCAGATGCTAATAGGCTGGGCTAACACTGTTTACCAAGCTCGGAGTTGAGAGGTGTAGAGGGATTGTACTGTTCTTTTTTTTTTATTCTAAAAACCATTGAGTAGACCTTAGTGCATTGATGATGGTGGAGATGAAGGCACATTTTTTGGTTTGTAAAAGCTAGTCAAGGAAAACAGAAAACAAAAAAATAAACACTTTGAAATAAAGTTAGTAGTGTTTATAATTATGTTAATTTTAAGATAATGTCCTCCATGTTACCTAGTTAATAATTAAAAGCAATATAGAGAAAGAAGAATGAAGAAAACCAAAGATGCAAGGAAACAATTCGTCCAAGGGACTAGGGGACCATGTGAACCTCAGTCTATATGACCCTGAGACCAGAAGAACTAGATGGTGCCTGGCTACCACTGGCAACCACTTGGGAAGGGATCAAAATAGGAGATCCTGATAGAGTAGGAGAAAAATGTGGAATGAAACTCAAAAATTATAAAAAAAGGAAAAAAAAAAAAAAAAAA
>NW_006921614.1:6219877-6224598 GCF_000298275.1 Orycteropus afer afer | reverse complement strand
ACCTTCCTTCCGAGGAGTGGCTGGTGGGTTTGAACCGCCAGCCTTCTGGTTAGCAGTCAAGTGCTTTAGCCACTATGCTACCAGAGCTCCTACCTGGGCATAGTAGATGCAAATAAATGGAGGCTACTATTACTCTGCAAAGGCGGAGATAATACCGGAAGGTGCTGCAAACAAGTGGAAATGTGTGTTTGTATGTGTGTGTGTGCGTTAACTATTTCTCTGTTGTCCAGACTGCAAGAATGTGCC
Source organism: Orycteropus afer afer (assembly GCF_000298275.1). NCBI lineage: Eukaryota > Metazoa > Chordata > Mammalia > Tubulidentata > Orycteropodidae > Orycteropus > Orycteropus afer. Next base: position 6,224,352 of record NW_006921614.1, on the reverse strand, counting down.
AAAGACAATTGGTCCAGGACAAGCATTGGTGAGAACACATGTTTACAGATAATAGGAGTGAGATAACTTAACAATAAAGAGAGGAAGGAGCTACAAAAAATAAAAGTGCCATGAAATATTTTAGCAGAAATCATTTGGCAAAAGAGCTCAGTGACAGAGAGCTTTAACAATTGCTGCTTTGGATGTGGACCAAATGTGCATTTAGGTAAAATGCAGGGACAAACCTTAGCAGCAGGAGCAGGATCAGAGAGGGCCCACGTTGGGGGAGGAGCTGAGATGGCAGGAAGTCCCTCGGGGTGCAGATAGTTAACATACTGGCCTGCTACTGAGCATTTGGCAGTTCAAGTCAATCTGGAAGCACCTTGGAAGAAAAGCCTGGTGATCCACTTCCGAAAAATCAGACACTGAGAATCTTATGGATCAGTTAACTCTGACCTGGGGTCAACCCTAACCATGGTCCTTTCCTTTCATAACTACTGCATCACCTGATTTTCTTTCAATTTCTTTTTCACACTACTTGTCACAGTACACTCTGTGACATTTCCTCACCCTCTCCCCCCCCCCAACCCAGAACGTAAGCCCTATGGGAACAGGGATGTGGTCTGTCTCATCCTCCCGTCCTCCTCTGTGTCCCCAGGTCCTAGGTCTCACCTGGCACAGAAGTTCTGAATGACTGAGGTTTGGAAAGCACTTTGTTTTCAGACAGAGACAGATCACTTGTCTTTGTGTTGTTGTTATTAGCTGCTGTCAAGTTAGCCCCAACTCAAGGCAACCCACATACAACAGAATGAAACACTGCCTGATCTGGAGCCATCCCCATGAATGGTGCAGATCAGAGTGTTATTATTCGTAGATTTTTCATCAGCTTAATTTCAGAAGTAGGTTGCCAGGCCTTTCTCCCAAGGTGCTTCTGGGTGGATTTGAACCTACAACTTTTCAGTTAGCAACCGAATGCATTATTGGTTGCATCACCCAGGGACACTACCATGCTACGCACCTGATACCATTTAATTCCATGGAGTAGTGGGAGGGGATGAATTTGAGAAATATTTCAGAGGAAAAACTTAGAAGATTGGTTGATTGACTCTGTGTAAGGAACGAGGAAAGGGGTGGGTTAGACCAACTCTCAAATTGCTAACTTTGTGTGGATTATGGCTCTCTTTGCTAGGTTAGGGATTGCAGAAGAAATAGATGTGGGGTAGGTGAAGGGGTGAAGAAGGTGGCATTTGGGACAGGGTGAGTTTTAGGTTTCTGTTGGACATTTGGGGCAATTGGAGTTTTAAAGCAAAGTCTGGGCTGGAGATATAGACTCGGGAGTGATAGCACATGTGTGAGAATTAACACTCTGGTAGCATAGTGCCTGGGAACTCTGGTAGCATAGTGGCTAAGACACTTGCCTGCTAACCAGACGGCTGGCGGTTCAAACCCACCAGCCACTCCTCGGAAGGAAGGTTGGGCAATCCTACTTCCATAGTGATACTGCCTCGAAAACCCAAGGAGGGGTCGCTATGAGTTGGGCTTGACTCGACGGCACATAACAACAACAACAACAGCATAGTGCCTAAGGCACTTGACTGCTAACCAGAAGGCTGGCTGTTCAAACCTACCAGTCACTCCTCCCAAGGAGAGGTCACTATGAGACGGGCCAACTCCACGGCATATAACAACAAAAACATGGAGAAAGAATATAAAGTGGTTGCAATCAAGTCTAAGGAGTGAATTCTAGGAAGAAGTAGCAGTCAGAGGGTGGATGAAGGAAGGCAAGATTAAAGTCACAGAAGGAGATAGAAAAAAGAGTTAGGTAGGTGGGGGTAGAAACAAGAGAAAGTTGTCATTGACACAAAGAGGAGAATTTCAAGAAAGAGGAGTGACAACAGCATCAAGAAGTGTTGACATGTGAAATAGTTTATTTTATTTGGTGATCAGGGAGTCAGTCATTGACAACCTTTAGGAGAACAGGTTCAAGGATATGGTAGCAGAAATCAAGTAGCAGTGGACAAGGAATGAATGGAAAAGAAAGACAATGGGACTTCAAATCTAGTCTAGGCAACCCTTCCAAGATGCCTGGTTATGGAGGCAAGGTGAAAGAAAGAGGAGACAACACTTGGTGGGAAATATATTTTGAAAGATTTTTGTATTTGTTTTTTAACATGAGAGAATTTTAGCATGTTTGAATGCAAATGGGAAGGAGACAATGGAGAAGGAGAGGTGAAAATGCAAGAGACAGGTAATGATGGAGAAAAGAATTGAATCAAGACACCACTACAAAAGAAGATGCTTTGCCATAGGAAAATTTTAAGAATTCTAGTTTTCAAAACTTTATCATTTCTTAATCTTGTATTTTGAAAAAAGTTATAAAATTAATTAAGTTTTACATGGTTTAAGTGAAAAGTGACCTCTCCACAGGTTGATTAAAATAGTTAATCTCTAGATTTGGTAATCATTTCTTTTGTATGTTTTTACTCATATCCATATTCTAGCAGCTTGCGTAGTTTGGAGAAATTATGAGACTCAGCAGTGAGAACCAGGGTAGTGACTCTACAGACACGAATGTTGCTGATCCTTTTCTATATGGCCAATGCATACATTAATAATCAATCACTCTCCTCCTCCATATTCAGATGGAGTCTTGGCATCCTTCTCAAACTAGTGCTCCACTTAGTCATTACCAAAGTTAAAATGTGAAATATACAGGCCATCCCAAGTAGAAAACTTATTACCTACTTGGGATCAAACTCTAGCCTCAGATGCAGAGTACACTGACTCTCACAACTATCTGAGAATTTAAGGAATCTCTGGTTGGGCCAGGAGTCTCTGTGTGGTGCAAATAGCTAACATGCTTGGCTGCTAACAGACAGCCTGGCAGTGTGTTCCTCCACTCAGAGGCACCTCAAAAGAAAGCCCTGGTGATATACTTCTGAAAATCACAGCCATTGAAAACTGTATCGAGTACAGTTCTACTCTGACACACATAGGGTGGCCATGAGTTGAAATATACTTGATGATAACTGGTTTTAATAGTAGTTGGACCAGGCTGTGTATGCACAGGGAGACAGCTTGGGGGCCAGGAATGCATGGGAGGGAAGGACATAGGGAAGAGGTGGCTATGGGGAGGGAGTAGGAGGAGAGTTGTTGTATTGTGGGAGATTAGAGTTAACGTCATGAGACAAAATGCATGTGAATGGCTGTATGGAAGATGAATTTGCTCTGTAAACTTTCGCCCAAATCACAATAAAATTAAATAAATAAATAGATGGATAGATAGATAGATAGACAGATAGATAGATAGATAGATAGTAGTTGGGCCAGACTGCCACACTCTCCTTCTTCCAGGGCCTTGTCTTCTTGCGAAACTCTGGAGGTTTGATCCTCAGACGTCTTCCTCATTCAGAGTTGAAACATTTTGTACATTTTAATCTGTTCTCCATCCCTGGCCAAGCCTGACTTCTCTTTCATGAGCTGGTATGTGGTCCTTCCTCTCTTGGCATCTGACATTGTCCCATTCCTAATTTGACCTTCACTGTCACTTCCTCAACTGATTGCTCACAGCAACTGCTCTGCTACATGGTTTACACAGACATTTGATGGCTTGCTCAGCTCACTTACTGCTTCTCCTAGCTCCCTGTTGGCTTGGTTTTTGTTCATTACACTGCCTACTTGGGACTTCTTCCAAGTCGAAGAATTCATATTGCTAGCTCTGGTAGTATAGTGACTAAGGCACTTGACTGCTAACCAGAAGGTTTGCGGTTCAAACCCACCAGCTACTCCTTGGAAGGAAGATGGGGCAATCTACTTCCGTAGTGATACTGCCTCAGAAACCCAAGGATGGGTTGCTATGAGTCGGGTCCAACTCAACAGCACATAACAACAACAGCCTTGCTATCTTTTCTCGGAGGCTCCTCCTCCATGCGTCACTGGCCAACCCCTATTTTTCCTTTGGAGTCAGTGAACCCAAAGGCCTTCTCTGGTTAATACCTTGGGTGGGTGCCCCCTCTCTCTGCTTCTGTAGCATCCATACACACTTGCCATAGCATTTACCCTACAGCAAGTCCACTGCTTGTTTACCTGTCTCTCAAACCAGATGGGAAGGCATCTTTAGACAGTGTTTGGAATATACCAGTTACCAGTTGTCATTTAGTTGACACCAACTCATGGGGACACCGTGTGTGTCAGAGTAGAACTGTGCTTCACGTTTTTCTTTCTTTTTTTTTTTTTATTGTTAATCTTTTATTTTTTTCTTTCCTTTTTTAAAATTGTGATTTGGCTGAAAATTTACAGAGCAAATTCACTTTCTATACAGCAGTTCACATACACTTCATCTCATGATATTGACCACAATTTACCACAATGCAGCAGCTCCCCTCCCACTTCCTCCCCATAGTTACCTCTTCTCTGTGTCCATCCCTCCATGCACTCCTGCCCCCTGAGCTGTCTCCTTGTGCATAAGCAGCCCTTCTTTCTCCCATGATTGTTCT
>NW_006921614.1:6185072-6213411 GCF_000298275.1 Orycteropus afer afer | reverse complement strand
TAGCAGAGTAACTAAACACTGAAAAGGAAGAAAAAAAAAAAATTTTTAAAAATTAAGATTTTTTTTTTTTTTTTTTTTCCCAACCAGGAGCAGGGAAAAGAGGAAAAGTTGAAAATTAAGACCTGGGAAGGAAAGAATAAAGAATAGTAGTAAAAAGGACAAAAGTATTATTAATAATAGTAGTTTTAAAACAGACACTAGCAAACTAAACACCAGAAAAAGAAAGCAAAAAATAAAAAATAAAAATAAAAAAAAGAGAAAAAAATATCGGTGGAGGACAGTGCAGGGCACCCAGACTCCGTCTGAGCACACAGACTGGAATGGAGTTCCTGCAGGCCCAGAAGGTGGGTCGGAGTGGGGGAGGCCGCACCTCCGTTAACCAAGTGGGTGTGGGGTAAGAGTAGCAAGAGGAATATTTCATCTTTTTAGTCGTGCACGTCCGGAGTGTCCTTGGGGTTTCTGGCAAGAACTTGTTCTCAAGCCCCTGGAATCTCAGAGAGCACTGTCTCTTTAAATATCCAAAATTGTTAAGCCGCTTGTAAACATTCAAAATGGCAGGTAAAAGTCCGCAGCTCAGTCCCTTTCTTTTCACCTTCTCCGTTTATACCTCAGCCACCAGAGCAGTCCTCTGTGCATTCCCTGGCTAGCAGGGCTGATTTTTAGGTTAACTCTTAGGTCCTACCACCACTCGGCCCCCTCCAAGCTGTCTGTGCTATGCCATCAGGATTGCTCAGGATCGCTACCAGACCACAGCTCCATTTGTCTCCTTTTTTGGTATTTTCAAGCAAATTCTTCTGCTAGTTGGTGTTTAGTCCACTTCTATATCCTTCCCTTCAAGGCTCAGGGGTCCAAGATTATCTTCTGTGTCTGTGTTAATTGTTTTCCCTTTTCTTTGTTGAAGAGAGTCCGTGCAGTCTTTCTGCCTTGTCTGCCATCTTATCAGAACTCCTGCTCCATGGGATTTTAAATGACTAATTTTTTGGAAATGGATCACCAGAACTTTCTTGCAAGGTTCCTCTGGGTAGATTTGAATCTCCAACATTTTGGTTAGCAGCTTTTGTTAGTGCATTAACCATTTGCACTACCCAGGAACTTCTACCCATCAACTCCTTGTTAGACTATAACTGAATCAATTCCCATCAAGTTTATTCTGACTCATGAATAACCTGTATGTTTCAGTGGAGAAATGCACTCTACAGGGTTTTCAAGGTCTTTGGGAAGCAGGTCTCTAGGCTTTTCTTCCAAGGTGCTTCTGGCTGGGTTTGAACTTTCCTTTGCAACCCATGTCTGGGCTAACTGAGTATCTTTCTTTTCTGTTCCCAGAGTCCCTCTGTACAATGATCCCATCACTCGGCCTGAGACAGGAGCTAGATCGTGCTCACTGCTGCACCAAACATAATTCCAGGTACAGATCAATACAGAGAGATATTCAGTATTTATCAAAATGAAATTGAACAGTTCCATTTGAAACATTCTATACTACAAAAGTTAATAAAACCACCTTAACATTATTTTATGATCAAAATTGGCCTTTAACCTACTGGTCCAAATCAGTGATTACTATTGTCATTGCTGTTAGCAGCTGTCAGTCTCTCCTGACACATGGCACAACAGAATGAAATGCTGCCGGGTCTTGTGCCATCCTCATGATCAGATGTGGATTAGACAATGTTCCATTGTGATCCATAGGGTTTTCATTGACTGATTTTTGGGAGTAGACTGCCAGGCTTTCATTGTACTATTACTATGAATATTATATTTTCTACCTCATGAGGTTTCCATGAGAATTCAGTGGAAAAAATGTAAGGCATTTGACTGCTAACCAGAGGGCTGGCAGTTCAAACCCACCAGCCACTCCTCAGAAGGAAGACTGAGCAATATACTTCCGTAGAGATATTGCCTCAGAAACCCAAGGAGGGATCGTTATGAGTCGGATCCTACTTGACGGCAGTGAGTTGAGTTTTAAACTCCTAAACAAATGTTAGTAGTTATTTAAATTTCTATTAATGAACTAAAATTCTATTAGTTATCCAGTATTTCCTAAAAGGATTATTTTAAATTAAGATCTTTTCATATTTTTGAGTGCAAGAGAATATTCTGTATCCTGTTGTTATAAACATGACTTAAAACGAAATTATTTCACAAGCCACAGGAATGGAATTCTGCTGAAAACCAACAAGCCAGCAAAACTACAGTGAAAAATTGTGGGTCTGATGATCCACTCATGAGAGTTTATATTTTTGCCCTTATTACCAAATGCTGCAAATCCCACTGCATTCTCTGGGACATATTTTGTAATGGCAGTAAATATGTACTAAATAAAAGAGAGAAAAGGGCTTGGGCAAAGAAATCATCCTTCAGTTGTAGTAAATTACCTTCTTGGAATTTATAACTATCAGTAATATCTTGCATGCCATCTCCTCCAATTTTTTTGGTCACAATTAATTTCCCAATGTGGGTGGAATCCACAGCTTCAACAATATGAGTGCCATCTTTTTTGGCTGTAATGTAAATAAGATCACTGTTGACCTGAAAACAGAAGAGGAGAGCATTAGCATTGTTAAATGTCCTTGTCATAAACTCTCAACTCTCAATTGTGTAATCAATCTAGAGATCTCTAGAGTAGACATGGTCCTTTCTTCAACAACAATGGATTCAAAGAACCAACTTAGCTTTTAAAATAGTCTGAAGGAGAACTGAGTTTAGATTAATAATCAGGTATTTATAATTAAAAACAGGTAAGGCTGGCACTATTGGTTGTCAAGATATCAATCATTTCTTCCCCCCCTTTTCCTTGATGGAGAAGTTCACCTCCTAACAGAGACCTGAAAACACCATGCATTTTACTCTCTTTCCCAGATGTATTTTAAGCTAGCTGTGGTCATGTGATGTGCTTCTGGGAAGAAGAGGAAATCTGCAGGGTGGGTTCTGGGGAAGATTTTTCTCCTACACAAAATATGAGAGGTACATGGGCATGGAGGAGTCTTCTCTTCCTTTCTTGGTTTCAAATGTTGTGTGAGATGAAGTGATGCTTGGAGTTGCTGAAACCATCCCAGGAGAGTGTAGAGAAATATTGCCAAAAATTTGAAGATGGCAGAGTAAAAAGATGAGAAGTGTTTGAGTGCTTGATGATGCTGATAAAGAGCTAAGTCAATGTGGGGATTATATGAGAAAAATAAACTTCTGATGTTTGTTATTCTAATTCTGTTATGTGCAGCCAAAAGCACTGTAATAGAAAATATTATCACACTATCCTGGATGAATCCAGGCACTTTTCTGGTGTTTCAGAAACAAAGCCATGTTAGTTGTGGGGCTTGGAAATAGCATCTTGGGGTCACACTGGCTGATTTCCAACTCTTCCAAAGCTTTGTTTTATCATTCTAGTTTCTAGAGACAATGTCTAATATGAGCTTGAAAGCTGATATACCCAGAGTTCCTTCTTACATTCTTTACAATCACCTTCTTGGGATTCCATTTATTGAAATGGAAGTAGGTAGGAAATATAAACTTCACTGCTCCAGTTGAAAACAATCATTGACGTATTTACTAAATGTTTTCCAAGCCCTTCTCTAAGCCTCAGTTCCCTCCTCTTTTAAATAGGGTAATAATAATTCTTTCCTCATAGGGAAACTGGCATACTTAATTGAAAAACATGTGTGCAAGTTATATATATATATATAAAACACACACACACACACACACACACATTATATATATATATATATATATACACACAACTGTTATATATATACCAATGCCTGGCATATAGTAAATAATCAATAAATGCTAGCAATGATAATATATTATATAATAGTATTCCTAGATACCATTCAAGGCACCAGGGACTGAACGGCAAACAAATTCAGTTCCTGTCCTTATAGAGTTTATACCTGAGTAAGGGTGATTCCATGCAACAGAATCAACTGGGGAACTTTTTAAAAGAGATGTCTGATGAAGGACGTGTTGAATGAGACATAAAGTATATTATTTTTTAAAAAGTTTCAGACAATTCTAATGGACACCCAGGCCTGAGGAGCCCTGAAATATAATACAAAAGTAGAGGGAAAGTCCAGCCCAGATACTAGGGAGCCCACTGGTCTGTGGGATGGGGGGGATTATTAGGAAATAACACAGAAATTATAAGTTGGAAGATGAGTAGGAGTTAGTGAACTAAAGAGTGCATGGAAGGCTGTTATAGGCAGACAGACTGGCAGATACAAGGGCTCCTAGGAAGGTATTTGAGAGAGACGCCAGATTAGCTGCAAGAACTTAGGTTCTGATCTTGGATGTGTAATTTTAGGAAGTCATGTACACTGCTCTGAATTTCACTTCCAGCTCCTATAAAATGAAAATAATTATACTTGTTCTTCCTATTTCAAAGGAACATTTTAGCACTGAGATAGGATATATGTGAAAATTACTTATAAACTTCAATGGCCAGTAAAACTTAATGGCCTTTATTAGGTAGTGGGGAAACTAGATGATATATATCCAACTTTTAAAGTTGAGGTTAAAGAGAGCAACCTTTCTCTATTTTCTTATAGAGTGTTCTCAACTCACATCAAGTGTGACCTCTACCAAGGAGAAAGCAACCACTCTATTGAATACCTGTAATGTTTCAGTGACTTTCTATAAATTATTAATTCTAAACCTCACAACAGCAATTCTATAAGGTATGTGTTATGATCCCCATTGTACAGATGAGGACACCACGAGTCAGTGAAGTCAAGCACATTATTTGTTGTTGTGTGGCTGAGAACTGATAGAATTTCAAACCCTGGGCTGGTCTATAGCCTCTTTCCTTGACCTTCACACCACACTGCCCCCCCCCCCGAGGACCATGAACACCAGCCTGAGTTAGTGAGATGGCTTCACACTTGGGGATCAGGTTCATGAAGGGTGACCAGCAGTGGCCCACTTTTCAGAGAGTGTTCCCATGGTTGGGTGGTGTTAGCTATATGTGAAATGCTGAGATGTGAGATCAGGAACCAGGACAAGAGAAGACAGAGCTGACACTTAACTAATAATTTTAATTTTGGGGAAAAAATGTTTAAAGAAACTTTAAATGGGCTACCTGAGAATTTTGCTTTTACTTTTGGAGAAGGCCAGCAAGCACAAACAGCTCCCTCCTCCACACTTGCAAAGTATAGCAATGATGATGATAAATATCTTCATAATAACAAACTCTTACCACAGCTTATGATTTTCCAGGGAGACAAGACTAAATATGAAAGCACCTAAATCCTTTGCTCCCCTTGAATATGACTTAGGAAATTTATGTAGGCTAAATCTCAGGCCAGTCCAATAAGATGATCCCTTGTGGCAAGAGGAATGGAGAATCACATTTATAGGATGTGTTTTGGGGGTAGGGGGTAAGAAAAATACTCTTTCCAAGTGACGTCAGCAAGCTTTCTTTTTAGCTTCAGCCAGTGGTATGGTAGATTTCCATCCTGACTGCACCTTAGAATCAGCTGAGGCACTTAATAAATACCAGTGAGGTTCCCACCCAGGACCAATTGAATCACTATGGTAGAACAGTAGAATATACAGGGTATGCTGAAAGAATACTGGATTTGGGCAAGTTACTAAATCTTTCTAAGCCTGGATTTAATATTTTCCTTGCTAGGCTGATGGAGTCCCTGTGTGGTGCAAAACGTTAAAAGCACTTGGTAGCACAAAAACATTGGAGGTTCAAGTCTGTCCATAACAGCCTTGGAAAAAAGACCTGGTAATCTACTTCCAAAAAATTGAAAACCCTATGGAACACATATAATTGAGGGAGCTCTGGTAGCATAGTGCCTAAGACACTTGACTGCTAACCAGAAGGCTGGCGGTTCAAACCCACCAGGCACTCCTTGGAAGGAAGGTTGGGCAATCTACTTCCGTAGTGGTACTGCCTTGGAAACTCAAGGAGGGGTCGCTATGAGTCAGGTCTGACTCCATGGAACATAACAACAATAACAACAGTGGCACAATAACTAAAGTACTAAGTTGCTAACTGAAATGTCAGTGGTTTGAACCCACCAGCCACTCCATGGGAGAAAGATGAGGCATTCTGTTCCTGTAAAGATTTACAGCTTTGGAAATTCTATGGGAGCAATTCTACTGTGTCCTAAAGGGTCACTATGAGTTTAAATCAACTCAATGGTAGTGGTTTGTTTTGTGTTGTTTTGTTTTTAAATAGAACACAGTTTCTACTCTGACATGGGGTCATTACGAGTCATGTTCAACTTGATGGCAACTGGTTTTTGCTGGGCTGGTGCAAAAATGGTGAGGAGGCCACATGTTCCAACCTCCTCTAATCCCACAAGAGGAAGACAGGATTACCAGCAGTAACCCAAGGCCTATTACTGCAAGGCCAGACATGCTGCCTCCCTCCAGCCCTTTCACCAACCGTTCCTCTCAAAGCACCCACCACCTCTCTCCTGGGTTCAATAATTCGCTGCAGTGGCCACACAGAGCTCACAGATTATGGGGTTTATTAGGGAAGCACCACAGGCTGCAATTCAAGTTCCGGAAAAAAAATGCTCAGTCTCTCTCCCAGCCCACTGTCTCCCAACCGTCAGCCAACAGTCTCTCACAGTCTCTTTCCCAGCAGTGCTGGTCCCTCGGTGTCTCACTCAGCAATGCATGTCTCTTGTGTCTCTTTCCCAGCAACGCGTGTCTCAGGAGCCTGTGTCTTTTTAAGCAGCACGTCTTCCTCAACCAGCAGTCAGAGAGAGTTCTCCCTCCAGGAGGCCTCCTTTTGAGCCCCGAAGGGTGGTCAAACTAGCCAATCACAGCATCAGAACTCTAAGCACGTGAGAGAGAGTGGGAACCTCCCAGAACATTGTATTGTGCCACGCCCAACAGAAATAACCCAGGTGGATAGCTTCAGCAATCAGGAGCTCCTCAGTTGCTCAGAGAAAATCCCACCTTGGAGTTTACAAAGACTTATGGGTAGAAAAGCCACACTAAGTAATTTACTACACCACAGCTGGTAGCTGTGAGAGTCCTATGCTTAAGGCTAATATTTTTTTCCCCCATTTTGAATGAAAAAGGGTTTTAGCCAGTGCCTAGTCTTACCTCTGCATTTGAAGGGACTACAGTCACATAGATCCTCACTATTCAACATGAAATCTGGTGTTATTTTCACTAAACCACACTCTTGCGCCTGGTCTGACACAGGCCCTTCTTTTTGGGCAATCTGCTTCTGTAGTGATAACACCTTGGAAACCCAAGGAGGGGTTCACTATGAGTCAGATCCGACTCAATGGCAGTGTGTTATGTTGTGTTACCATAATCCAGACCACAGAGACTCAGCAAAGTTGGGCTGGGGCAGCAAGTTAGAAGGCACCTCTCTGCAAACTTTCACTTGTGCTCATACAATGTGAGCGTATGTCTATTGCTGGTAAAAATTATGCTTTTCACCATTAATGGTGGAGAATTGTTCTGTTTTTCAGGACTAAGGACAGAGTTTGTTAGAGGATGCTCCTTTGTTTCCAAGAAGAGATAACTACAGCTGCACGTTGTGCAGAGAAAGTGCTGTTTGTCAGAGGATGTATGGGGGTACTGGGTGCCTGCCTCAGCCAGGAGGCCTTTAGCCTGTCCCTGTACTTGCCCTTCCTCCAGCCTGTCTGTAGGTGTCAGTTGTGCTGCCAGGCCCTGGTGTGTTTGTTCTCTGCTGAGCATGCATGTGTGTCACATGCATGCCTCATCTCACCACCATGCTGCAAGCACCTGAGGATGTGATCTGCCTCCTATCTCTCTGAGACACTATTCCTAACAGTATACTTTGCACCAGCTCTTGAGAGCTTGATTGATTTATTCATTCGGTAAATATCCATTGAAGGTTATTATGTGCCAGGCCCTGCTTGCAACAATGAGGATACAGCAGATCCTAACTTCATAGAGTTTATATTCTAGAAGAGGAAGAAATAACAGACAATAAGGCAGGTAATAAGGACCTCTGGTGATGTAGTGGTTAAGGCATTTGACTGCTAACCAAAAGGTCAGTGGTTTGAACCCACCTGCCTCTTGCACAAGAAAGATGGGGCAGTCTGCCTCTGTAAAGATTTACAGCCTTGGAAACCCAATAGGGGTCAGTATGAGTTGGAATCAATTCTATGGTAGTGAGGTTTTTTTTTAAAAAAGGCAAGGTAAGAAGGTGAAAATGGACAATAATGATATTTTAGATTAGGGTGTGAGTTAGTAAAGGTGTCTTTGAGGAGGTGACTTGAATGAAGTGACATAAGAAATCATGCATATTTGGGTGGGAGTAGGAGAGCCCATTCATAGTAAAAGGAACAGTACATGTAAAAACTCTGAATCAAGAGCATGCTTGGATGTTTCCAGAAGAGCAAGAAGGTGAATATGTTTGTAGGAAAATGAGCAAGCGAATGTGAGTTGAGGAAGGAAGCGGGGGCCAAATCCCATGTTGATGTTAGATGCCATAGAGTCATCTCTCACTCTTAGTGACCTTATGTACAACAGAACGAAAACTGCCCAGTCCTGTGCCATCATCATGATCTGCACTGTACCTGAGCCCATTGTCGCAACTGCTGTGTCAATACATCTTGTGGAGGGCTTTCCCCTTTTCTTTGACCCTCCACTTTACCAAGCATGATATCCTCCTCCAGGGAATGGTTCCTTCTGACAATGTGACCAAAGTAGGTGAGATGAAGTTTGGCCATTGCCACTTCCAAGGAGCATTTCAGCTGCACTTTTTCCAGGATAGATTTCTTAGTTCTTCTAGCAGTCCATGATACTCTCAGTATTCTTCAACAACACCACAACTCAAAAGCATCAACTCTTCTGCAGTCTTTCTTATTCATTGTCCAGCTCTCACATGCGTAAGAGACAATTGAAAATACCATGGCTTGGGTTAGTCTTTAAGGACACATCTTTGCTTTTCAGCACTTGAAAGAGATCTTTTGTAACAGATTTGCCCAATGCAATATGTTGTCTGATATCTTGGCTGCTGCTTCCATTGATGTTGATAGTAGAACTAAGTAATATGAAATCCTTGACAACTTCAATCTTTTCTCTGTTTACTGCGATGCTGTTTATTGATCCAGTTGTGAGGATTTTTTGTTTTCTTTGTATTGAGGTGTAATCCATGCTGCAGACTATAGTCTTTAATCTTCATCAGTAAGTGCATCAAGTCATTCTCACTTTCACCAAGCAAAGTTGTGTCATATGTGTATTGTAGGTTGTTAATGAGTCTTCTTCCAATCCTGATCCATGTTCTTCTATATAATCCAACTTCTCAGATTATTTGCTCAGCAAACAATTTGAATAAGTATGGTGAAAAACTCTAACCCTGATGCACTCCCATAATTTGTTATGATCTACACAATTGAAATATTTTGCATATCAATAAAACATCTTTTTGGTATTCTTTGCTTTCAGCCAGCATCCATCTAACATCAGTAATGATATCCCTTGTTCCACATCCTCTTCTGAATCCAGCTTGCATTTCTAGACGTTCTCTGTCAATACACTGCTGCAGCTGTTTTTTTATTATCCTCAGTAAGATTTTACTTCCATGTGATATTAATGATATTGTTAGATAATTTCCACATTCTTTCAGATCACCTTTCTTTGGAATGGGTACAAATATGGATCTCTTCTAGTTATTTGGCCAGGTAGCTGTCTTCCAAATCTCTTGGCATAGACAAATGAGTGCCTCCCGTGTTGCATCTGTTTGTTGAAACATCTCAGTGGGTAGGTATTCTGTCAACTCCTGGAGCCTTGTTTTTCACCAACTCCTTCAGTGTACCCTCAACTTCTTCCTTCAATAACATTGTTCTTGATCATATATGCCACCTCCTGAAATGGATGAACATTGACCAATTATTTTTGGTACAGTGACTCTGTGTATTCCTTCCATCTTCTGATGTTTCCTGCATCATTCAATATTTTGCCCACAGAATCTTTCAAGATTGCAATTTGAGTCTTGAATATTTTCTTCAGTTCTTTCAGCTTGAGAAATGTCATGTGTGATCTTCCTGTTTGGTTTTCTAACTCCAGGTCTTTTCACATATTATTATAATAATTGGCTTTGTCTTCTCAAGCTGCTCTTTGAAATCTTCTGTTCAGATCTTTTATGTTGTCATTTCTTCCATTTGCTTTAGCTACTTTCCATTCCAGGGCAAGTTTCAGAGTCTCTTCTGACCTCCATTTTGGTCTTTTCTTCTTTTCCTGTCTTTTTAATGACCTCTTGCTTTCTTTATGGATGATGCTCTTGATGTCATCCCACAATTCCTCTAGTTTTTCACCATTAGTGTTCAATGCATCAAGTCCATTCTTTACATGGTCTCTAAATTCAAGAGGATATAATCAAGTCATATTTTGGCTCTCATGGGCTTGTTTTAATTGTCTGCAGCTTCAACTTGAACTTGCATATGAACAAGTTGATGGTCTATTCCACAACCAGCTGCTGGCCTTGTTTTAGCTGAAGATATTGAGCTTCTCCACTGCCTCTTGCTGCAGATGTAGTCAATTTGATTCCTGTGTACTCCATCTGGTGAAGTCCACATGTATAGCTGCTGTTTGTGTTGTTAAAAAAGGAATTTGCAATGAATAAGTTGTTGGTCTTGCAAAATTGTATCATATGATCTCCTGCATTATTTCTATCACCAAGGCCATATTTTCCAACTACCAGTGATTCTTATTTGTTACCTTTTTTTCTTCTGTTGATGAGAAACTTTAATAAACCTAAACTCCAAAGCCACACATTAGTGAGGAGAGGAGTTGGATTTTGTTTGTTTGTTTTCAGTGTTCCCTACTCTCCCCTCCACCCCTGGTATTTGTTACCAACTTTTGCATTCCAATCACCAGTGATAATCAATGCATCTTGATTGCACGTTTGGTCAATTTCAGACTGCAGAAGTTGGTAAAATCTTCAGTTTCCTCATCTTTGGCTTTGGGGGTTGGTGCGTAAATTTTAATAATAGAAGTATTAACTAGTCTTTTTTGTAGGCATATGGATATTATCCTATCACTGACAGCATTGTACTTCAGGATAGATCTTGATACATTCTTTGTGATGATGAATGCTACTCCATTCCTCTTCAATTTTTCATTCCCAGCATAGTGGATCATATGTTTGTCTGATTCAAAATGGCCAGAACCAGTCCTTTTCAGCTCACTAATGCCTAGGATATCAATTTTTATGCATTCCATTTTATTTTTGACAACTTCCAATTTTCCTAGATTCATACTTTGTAAATTCCATGTTCAGATTATTAATGGATATTTGCAGCTGTTTCTTCTAATCTTGAGTTGTGTTACATCTGCACACTTTTGGAAGTCTCAAAAACTTTACTCCATTGATATCATTAAGGTCATTTCTATTCTGAGGAGTCATCTCTTCTTCTGTCGTATTTTGAGTGCCTTCCAACCTGAGGGGCTCATATTCCAGCACTATATTGGACAAAGTTTCAGGGCTATTCATAAAGTTTTCCAGCAATAAATCAGTCAGCATTTCACTGCTATTCATAAAGTTTCCATTGGCCAGTTCTTTGAGAAATGGATGGCTTCTTTTTCTGAGCCTGTCCTAATCTGGAAGCTCTGCTAAAACCTGTCCACTATGGATAACCCTGCTGGCCTTTGCAACATTGGTGACATAGTCTCCAGCCTCCTAGCAACACCTAAACAAATATAGGATGACAAACTGACAGACAAGTTCATCTTCTTTACCTGTTCCAAACCACTCTGCTCACTACCTGGCCTCCCTTAAAGCCACTCCAAACCCCAGCTCACATAGAATCTAATAAAGATACATTTTCAATTTTCTTGCAAGGGTAATGGAAATCCATCGGATGGTGTTGGGCAAGGGTGTGACATTTTTAAAAGATAATTCTGGCTGATTTGTGAAGAATAGACAGATTGGGGGTAAGAGAGAGAGTAAGGAGACAGTTAGAAGTCAACTTCAGTGGAGCCAGATGATTACAAGGGAGATCAGAGAAGTATTTGGATTCATGGTACTTTTGAGTGTATTGCTGGAAAGATACAAGAGGACAGTTAAGAAGAGGTACCAAGATGATTCCAAAGTAGTAGTTATTTTTTTGAAAGAGTGGATGAACTATTTTCAATCAGAGTATGACATACCAAAAATTGCCCTGCATCTAATAAACCCACTGCCATTAAGTCAGGTCTGACTCATAGTGACCACTCCTTGGGTTTCCGAGGCAATATCACTACAGAAGTAGATTGCCCAACCTTCCTTCTTGGGAGTGGCTAGTGGGTTTGAACCACCCGCCTTTTGGTTAGCAGTCAGACGCCTTAGGCACTACACACCAGAGCTCCCGCATCTAATAAGTGAAAGTAAATAAACTACAACTTTGAGTTGAGAAAGAAGAATCTGGAGATTAACATCTGGCTGTATGCAGAGAACTGCTGTCCCAGAGCTGGGGATGGCATAGCTTCTGGAGTCATGGGGTGGTTACTGTGGCCCTGAGGAACCAGTCATTGCAGATGCAAAAATTATCTCAGTGGCAGAGGAGATAAGGCAAGAGACTGTGTGTGTGTGCACTGTATGTGTATGGGCATATGTGTATATATATTTTACACATGCATGCACGGATATTGTGTATGCATATTTGTGTGTGGATATGTGCATGCATGTGCATACATTTTTATGTACACGCATGTATATACATTCACATGTGTTTTGTGCATGTGTATGTGTGTGCATGTATGTTGCACACACACCTTGTGTATCCAGTGCAAGCACATACATATGCATGTATGTATGCATATTCACACATGTGTGAAATGTGTATATGTGCACTGCATGTTTGCATGCATGTGTATGTATGCATGTTTGTATGTGTGAGCATGAAAGAGGGTTTTTTCTGGGAGTGAAGAGAGATGACAGAGTCAATTAGAAGAAGCTAACATAAAAGGAAGCAGTCATCCATGACCATAGACATTCAGAAGACAACTGCAGACACTTAAAAGTGTTCTGCATTCTTCTTATCTCTTCAGAAGTCCTAGGCCACTATGAGTTGGGGAAAGAAAATGCAGGTGGGTCTTGAAAATTGGAGGAATCCACCACCTGATGAAGACATGAGAAAGAATGAGATTAGATAAATAGTATTCAAGTCATGAAAGAAATCTAGAAATGAGAAGGGTAAATTTCCAGAATGAAGGATAAGAAGAAAATGGACAGAAGATAAGATGCTTTCCATATATAATCCTCATATTCTCTGATTCTCTTTTCACTCAGGGGATGAGGGTCCTGGAAGAGTCCAAATATTAGTCAGTGAACATACTGCTTGATCTGGCCCATAAATGAGTAAAGAATGAACAAGGAAGAGAACATGCTGAGAGGCAAGGAAAGGCTACTCTTGCTGACGTACTTGGGGTAGTGAGTGGTGCTCTTACACAGCAAGGAGAAGAGGAGAGAGTGCATAATCTAAAACCTGAGTCATGTAGGTCCTCATTAAAGTTAAATACTACTCTCCCCATGAGGTCCTACTTTAAGGCCCCTTGAGATAAGACTCTTCATACAGTTTTCAACAGCTTGAACTTATCATATAAATGGCTCAGCTCTGGAGCTCAGCCCATCCTAGAGCAACAAATCGTACATTGTCAGACAGGTCTCCACAGTGGATGAGGAGGAATAATTATCATCTGCAAATGCTTATGACATTCATAACACCCAGATCTATATTTAATAATAGCAAAAAAGCATTTACATTAACAGCTATTAGGCAATTCACTCATGGAGGGAAATTCTCCCACTCTCTTTCTTAGCAGCGATAAAGCATAATGAACACATAAGAACAAGGCTTTGGGAATTTTAGAGTGATTTTCCATTAAGAGATTCTCGTAGCATTAAAAACTTTAAGATTGTAGCTTAGGAGGTTTGTATAAGTCATCAAATCTCACAGTGAAATTAAGGGATAGAGTTCCAAACACAGTATGCCTGTATTCTCAAGAGTTCTAGCAACTATAATGGTAGGTCCTGCAGAAGAGACACTCTTGGGTGTATTTCAAATTTCTGGTTTTGCTGTCTAATGTTCACACTTATTTTACTTCCTAAATGTTTCCCATGCCTGCCTCTTCTTTTCATTGCTGTTGGCATTTGTTTAGTTCAAGCCTCTGCATCTCTGATGTGGAGAAATATCCTAATCTTCTAGCTGGTCTTCCTACCTCCAGTGGCATTTCCATCTAATCTGTGATTCAGAAGGCTGCCAATGATCTAGGAGCTGGCTTACATTCTTCCTTAGTGAGAACCCTCTTGCTTACAGGATTGCATCCACTTTTCTCCCTGCTTTGTCTCCTCAGCTTTCATCTCTGGGATTCCCAGTTGCACATCGGACATTCTAGCGAGCTGCCCAGCTTTCTGTTTTTCCCACACGCCATTTGGTGCTCACCTTCCTGAAGTCCTCTCCTCTGCCCAAAGCACCTTCCTTCTTCTGGCTTCATTCTAACCCTTTTGTCTGAATAACTACTGAGCATCCTTCAAGACTCAGTACAGGCAATACTTCCTCATCCAGGCTAATCAAAAGGTTGGAAGTTCAAGTCTACCCAGAGGCATCTTGGAAGAAAGGCCTCTTGATCTACTTCTGAAAATGAGCCATTAAAAATGCTATGGACCACAGGTCTACTCTTAATGCAACCTAGCATTGCATTCTTTCACATACTAAAAGATCACCATGAGTCAGAACTGACTGGATAGCAACTGTGTTTTTCTGGGTTTTATTATGCTATTACACTACTATTTACTATTTATTAGCTAGAGGAATATAGAAAGGTTAATTAGTCACTCCATGCCTCAATTTTCTTTTCTACAAAATGGGAAGAATTATAATACCCATTTTAAAGGGTTACTAAGAGTATAGCATAGTGGTTAAGGCACTTGACTGCTAACCAGAAGGCTGGCGGTTCAAACCCACCAGCCACTCCTCGGAAGTAAGATGGGGCAATCTACTTCTGTAGTGATACTGCCTCAGAAACCCAAGGAGTGGTCGCTATGACTCGGGTCCGACTCGACGACACATAACAACAACAACAGCAAGAGTATCAAATGGTAGGCAAAGTGATTACACAGCATGAGCTCAATATATGGTAGCTGTTATTTCAGTGTGTTTATTGGTACAACTATAGGGTGTTAAGTCCTATTTCTCAGCCTTTCCTATATGAGTTCCCCTGCAACTTCTCAGCCTGCTCTTCTATCTGATGCCACTTACATTTAATTTGATTTTCAAAATCTCTTTGGAGTATTCTTTTTGCTTCCTCTCTTTCTAGCCCCCCTCATTGGTTATTCTAGAATTTCAGACCCATCACCAAAGTGTTCCCATGAACCCATTAAGTGGGCTGCATCTCTCCCTTCCTCCTTCCTCCTTGCTCTTCCAGCTCTACTCTCCCTTCCCAGTGATGGCAAGAAACGTATGGGTGTTCTCAGACAAAGAGCATTATTAGTATGATTGGATTTTGTGTTACATGGATTACTGGACTAGTGCCAGAATGAAGTTGTATACACCAAAATTTCAATTCATGGACTCTCCACTTATTTTTAGTTGAGTGATTCAATAATGTTATTTCTTACTGGCAGCTGATACCTATTTTATGGGTATAGAAAACTGAGCTAAGGTTAATACATTATCACATTTTTTGGGAAAAAGAAAAGTAATAGGTAAGAAATGCACTTAGAATTAAGAGCTTGGGGGTTGGAATGATGCCTCATCAACTTGTAAGCAAAAAACATACACCCTGTACCTGGGAAATTAAGAAGTAACAACCTAGCATTGCATTCTTTCACATATTAGAAGACTGAGGAGGAAAACAGCACTCTCTTCCTGCTTTTCACTCACCTCAGCAAAAACAAAAGGTGCATCAAACTGGAAACAAACATGGCCATGCTTGATGGCTTGAACAGAGGCAGGGCCACACCGGTACATTCCTATAGTACACAGAGAGAGGAAAGCATGAGTTTTCCATCTCCATTTCTTCATGTACATAGCACAGTTCATAGAGCTGGGGATGGCTCTTCAGAGACAAGTGTTTCACAACTTTGTCTTTGGCTTAGCCCAAACATCTCCATGGCTGGAGAGGGCACAAGGTCAAAATGTTTGATGAAGAGGATTTGGTTGAAAATGCTTCCTCAAACTAAAATTTGAAGCCATATTATATATATATATATATATATATATATATATATGAAGGGCAACACTCTTCTGCATCTATTCTGCCACCAACAAACACATACCTAAGTGTATTTTGGCTAAGCTGTTGTCCTACATAGTGTTTATCAATTTTTTTTCAACAGATATCTTAAATGTTGAAAATATTGATGTGTCCTTGGTGGTTGTTATTTACTTTGATTTATGTCTTTTCTTTTTGGATATTATGGCTAATTTCTAGCCACAATTTGGGTCAAGTTTAACTGGAAAATCTGGGATTAACCAAACACATTGACCAATTGACCATGGATTCAGGAAGTCAGAAGTTTCATGCTAATTTTTATAAAATTCTTTAGACTTTAACCATTATCTCTAGTTGATAAGAGATTAGCTGGCATTAGTCATCACCACGACATAAGTCATCTCATAACATATAATCCAGGAAGTGTTGAACTTTTTCTCTTAAAATGCAGTATTGTAATAAAATTCCATTAGAAATATGTACTGCATGTTATGCATTTTAGAAATACATGGGCGGTGCTTATTGTTAAAGTGATCAGTTGCTAACCAAAAGGTTGGAGGTTCAAGTCCACCCAGAGGCACCTTGGAAAGAGTTTGTTTATGCTTTTATATGTCTACATATCTACATTTATCAATCATTTCAACACCTAAGGAAATAAACATAAACATATCTCCAGTACACAGACTTGTTCATGATATTAAAGAGAAATGGAAGACTATGATATAATTTTATAAAAGTCAGGGGGAGGTCATAGCTGCCACTGTGTAGCCTAGTTTGCAAATTAACTGACAAATACCCTCATAATCAAGTTTTCAAAGAAATCACACAACATTGAAAATAAATCAGGTTCTGGGGAAATAAGAATTAAAGAACAATCTAATTATTTTTTGAGTTCCTTATTTTCTCTACTGCCTTGTATCTTATCACTGAATATCTGGGAGGGCTAAAGTAGATTTTATAGGCCAGTAAAAATGCTTGCACAGATATTTTTCTCTTGTCTTCAAAACTGCTTATTGAAGCAAGAGTAGATGAATTATATATGTTAAGTTTTATGTTCTAAAAGTTATAAAATAATCAGGATAAAGCTGACTATTGGAAATAAATTAAACTTGATTGGCAGTTATTCCATACTGTTTGTGTACCCAGAAAGCATACTTCTGATGTTGGTGTGTGTGGTGCAGTGAATTACTTGGTATAGCTTTTCTAGCCATAGTCTTTGTCACTCCTACCAGATTACTGGGTGGGGCTATGCAAATAAGGTGTGTAGAACTCTTATGTTGGGATTGATTAGTTTTGTCATTCTGCCAAGCTTAATATGAGCCTTCCTAGAGGCAGAGAGGGGAATCTCACTGCCATCAAGAAAGAAAAGCTGGAGATTAAGTAGAGTGCATCCTTGGGCCTGAGATCCCTGCATTGGACTCCTTGGCAGAGATGCCTGGCTGAGAAAGATGTCTGGCAGAGAGAGATACCCATCTGAGAGAGACATCTGGCTGAGAGATGGCAACCGAGGAACTAAGCAGCAAGAGACAGAGCAGTGGGTTTCCGGCCCATGTATAAGAAAGCTGAGTGCCCTTGGGTAGAAGGTTTTCTGGTGGAGGGAGGTGCAGGTAGGTGTACGTATTGGCAGAGCTAAAAGAGCTTTGTAACACTTGCCCAAACAGGGAAGAAGCCAGGCCCAGAGGCCAAGGGCCAGAGAGGTGAGCCTGAGGACACAGCAGAGAGGAGACTGTCCTGATTGAAGAATTGTATCCTGAGCATGTTCCTGAACCCAAATCATAACTTGTTACTTCCCTAATAAACCCCCAAATCATTAGTATTGTCTATGGCTACTACAACAAATTATCAAACACAGCAGAGAAGTAGTGAGTGCCATGGGAGGGATGGCTGGTATCAGAGTCAGTAAAAAGATTGGAGAGTGGCAGTGTATCTCTGGTCTCTTAGGAATAAGCCTTTGGTTGTTGATGAGCTTCTGTTTTCTTGTGAAGTTAAAGGAAGTCAGAAGATGCTGCCCCAAGTCCTTTCTGCAGTGTTCAGTGGGAATGTTTTCCACATGTCAAATGCAATCATAAAAGCAAGATACAGATCAGCAGTGTTTTCCCCTTGGGAGGATGTAGTTTTACCATCACTGTTTTCCTGGGGGGTGCTGTCCACAGCCTGCCAACCACCAAATCCAACAGGAAGGTCAGGCCTTGTCATCCAGGCCTCATTCCAGCAGTGGTAGTTCCTTAGAAAACATAATAAACCAAGAGGTTAGGCTTCTCATCACAGTCAGTGCTCCAAGACATCATCAAGTCACCTAAAATCCTGTGTATATGTTATCTACAAATTATTGGATTGCATTAAGGCAATGTGGGGCTCCCAGAGACATGCTGAGAAACCAGGCTTGAGTTTGCTGGGCATATCCATTTCCACTGGCACAAGTGGGGACACTCACAGGTTGGACATTGCTTTTCTCCTGTGAATATTGGCTTCAAGGTCACCCAGAGATATTTTAATTAATGCATTAAACAGTTTTTATCTTAACCATTTTCTGTTGCCTAATGAAAACAGAACTTATTGTGTGTTGAAAGGGTAGAGAAGAAAACTGAAACCAAAATACATATATCTTTGAATTTTTTTGTATATTTTGAATTAAAAAAATTACTTTGTAATAATTAAGTAGTAAAGTACTTTATGTTTATGATCTCAGACCATTGCCATAGAAATGACTACATTCACTATTGACTATAGTTCTCTATAATTTGTAGTGAATTTCGATTTGTTGTTAAATAAGAAGAAAAGGTTGTCAGGTTGAGAGCCTCTTTGCCCTTTATCATAGGTGGGCAACCTGTCAGCTAAGGGCCATGTAAAACTTTTTAGACTTTGCATATGACCCTTGAAGCAAGAGCATGAAATAAAATGTCATCATGAATTGTATTATTATGTCCTTGGAAAGACCTAAAATTATATGACAGTACAGAAACAAATGAGAACACATTAACCTATCAGTGTTATAGAAAATGTTCATATAGTCATAACGATTTAACGATGGGGTGAGAGGACTACAGCAGTCTTCATTTATAGCACTGATGAATTTCAGATTCAACTACTATTCATCCTTTCCCTAAAAGTCCTCAATGTCAGTAATTTGTTCATATTCTCACCTCTCTCTGAGTTCAGCCCATGTGTGATTGGCTCAATTAAGATATTTTAACATATATTTATGAAGTGGCACCATGTACAGGGTCTTGATCACAAGGAACCAAAGGGAGAGATAAATATATAAACCAATTACTAAAACTTATACGTTTGTTATGAGGCTTTGTCATCCCTGAGTGAGGCAAACAGCTAAAACTCTTGGCTGATAACTGAAAGCTTGGAGGTTTGAGTCCAGCCAGAGCACATCAGAAGAAAGACCTGGTGATCTACTTCCAAAAAATCAACCATTGGAAGCCATATGGAGCACAGATCTACTCTAATATACATCTGTCAACACGAGTTGAAATCAACTCAACAGTAATATGTGTGTGTGTGCGTATGTGTGTGTGTGTGAGGGTGTACGTGTGTGAGTCTTAAATAAGATAATAGTATAAAGCAAACAAAAAATTATGTAAAACATTTACAATAAGGCCTGCCATGTGGTAAGTGTTCAAAAATGATAACTCTCAGACCTTTTTAAAATTATCTTAAGGGATACATGCTAAAATGGAAGTTTATTTGGGAGACAGTAGGATCTCAGTGGAGAACATTTCCAGGCACTGGGGAGGAAGGCTTAACAGCAGAAGTGATATTTGCACTGAGCCCTGAAAGATATAAATGCTAGGTTGACAAAACTAAGAAGAATTATGGAAGTGTGAGATGGTTAGCCATCTTGGTGGGTTTGGGGAACTGGAAACTGTTTATTGTGGCTTGAGGGTCTTATGTTTGTATATATGTGTACAAAGGTGAAGAGTGATGGCAGAGGAGAGTGGATAGACAATCACAAAAGTAACAAATAGGGATAGCACTTACTATGTGGTAGGCACTTTTCAAAGAAGTATGTCAATTAATGCATCTGATGTTCCCAGCATCTTATGAGAAAGGCACTATTATTACTACCTCCAGGTTAGAAGTGAGGGCACTGAAGCATCTTGCCCAAGGTCATACAGCCAGTTAGTAACACAGTTCCAGGATCCATGATCTTAAACACTGAACTATGCTATAGGCCAAGATGAGATTATGGGATACTTTTTTTTTTTTTTTGGTTTTCAACAAATTCTTTTTTTTTTTTTTTTAATTAGGATTTGGGTGAAGATTTACAGAGTAAATTCACTTTTATGGGATACTTTTATGCCAAGTTAAATACTTGGGCTTTATTCTTAAGCAGTAGGCATTGAAATTATTTAAGGAGAATTGAAGCTGGAAATCTTAACTTAAAAAAAAATTATTTGTAAATCTCCAATCTCTATAGAATATGGATAGAGAAGTAAGGTTGGAGACAGAGCCGAGTGAGTACCTTCCACCACCCCCCCCCCCTTGCAGAGGCATTGCAATGATCCGGAATGGATTAAAGAGTGTTCACTACATAGGCCATCACTATGGAGAGGGAGAGGAGTTATCAGAACGTACAACAGACCAATGTGTGGAAATGTGAGGGAGCTGGATGAGTGGAGGAAAACTTTGTCATTTCCAGGGAGTATTATGGTTCCATTTACCAGGACTGAACAGAAGTAACCTGGTCTGTGACATAGGAGTGGACTTCTCTTGCCAAGGACAGCAAAGGCAGCTACACTGGAGGCTGATGACCAGAGATGTGCAATATTCTCCTTGTTACTCTTATAATACCCACACTCTTGGCAAACTGAGGTGTGGCCATTCCCTGGCCTCCACCCACATTCTTGACCAGCAGGAATTCCATCCAGGTCTGTGCCCTGACAGAGCCTAGGTGTTGTTTCTTGCTCCCAACAGTTTTGCTTATGATTGTTTTTAAATTATTCTTTTTCTCTTCCTTCTTTCTTCTTCTTCTTTTTTCTTCCTTTTTCCCATCCTTGTATTTTATTTTTCTCTTCTTTATTTCTCTTTCCTTTCCCTGCCCCCCCCTTTTCCCCCTCTTTCTTTTGGTTCTTCTCATCATTTGTTTTTCCTTTTTCAGTTTTCCCATTTTTTCTTTACTATTCTTTTACTCTTGCTCTTTTCTCTCATTCCTCCTTCCACAGATATTGTGGCTTTTTCCTCTCTTTTTCTTATTATCTTTCTTTTATACGTTTTTAATAGTTTGAAATTTTTTCTTCTTATTTATTGTTTTTTTATTCTCTGCAATTGTTCCTATTTGTTTATGAGGCTTGAGTTTTATTTTTTGTAGTTGTTCTTTTGCTTTTATTATTATTATTTGAGTTTATTGTTGTTATTATTATTATTTTAATCTGAATGGAAGACGATAACCACTCTAATACAAGCCAACATACCTACACCTCCTGCAGCCCCATCCACTGAGTGAGGGCCACCACTTGCTTTTGCACCAACTGACCAACAGTAGACAGTGGCCAATACCAGCTCAATTCATCCTCAACTGTTCCTTATGAACAGCTAACAGAGATCTGTGCACACTCTTTTATTCTCTATCATACCCACCAGGAGACAGGTGGTGAGTGCCTAAGTGCTAACAACTAGCGAATAGAGGAGCACAGTACCCTGCTCACACATATATATCAAAATAAAATAAAAGAAAAAATATCTTGGTGAATCACACAAATATACAGCCACAGATTAAACATAAACACATCACTACAATGTTGCAGAGACAACAGACTATCACCATCCACACAAAGAAGCAAGATAAAGTACTAGAACCAAGGGATCAGGATACAAACCCAGCAAACATCCTTGTAGAAGAAGCAACATTGAAATTCCCTGATAAGTTCAAAAGAATTGTATTTGGGTACTTTCAATGGACTGAGAAACAGATCAAGGAAAACACTGAGAAAATTAAGGGAAATGCAGATGAAACAATTTAGAAAACAACACAAGAAAAATTGACAAAACAAACAACAAAAACAGAAAGGGTACAAAAACAACAACTAGAAATCCAGAAAAATGATGCTAAGATTTCAGAGATACATAACACATTGAATGGGCAAAGGAGTACAACCCAATCACAGGAGGACAGAATTAATGAGATTGAAGACAAATACCTCGATACTACTTTGTTAAGGGATCAATCAGAAAAAAGATAAAAACAAAATGTAGAAAGCCCAAGATTCATATGGGATACCATAAAGAGGAATAATATACAAGTAATCAGAATTCCAGAACAGGAAGAGACAAATAAAACCACAGAAAAAAATTGTCAAGGATTTGTCAGAAGATAATTTTCCTAATATATTAAAAGATGAGAATATATCTACTCAAGAAGTTCAATGAACCCCAAATAAGATAGACTCCAAAAGAAAATCACCAAGACTTATCATCATCAAACTCACCAAAACCAAAGACAAAGAAAGAATCCTAAAAGCAGCATGGGAAAAATAAAAAGTTATCTACAAAGGGAAACCAATAAGATGAAGCTCTGATTTCTAGGCAGAAACTATGCAGGTAAAAAGGCAATGGGATAATGTGTATAAAACCCTGAAAGAAAAAAAAAATTCCAACCAAGAATGATATACTCAGCAAAATTACTCCTCAAACATAAGGGTGAAATTAGGAGATGTCCAGATAAACAGAAACTAAGGGAATTTGTCAAAACCAGATAAACCTTACAAGACATGTTAAAGGGAGTCCTTTAGATAAAGAACCAGCTACAGCAAACAACAACCAATGACTAACACACATAATGACATACCCCAGAAGCCAACCTAGTTATGGAAGTCTCCAAAGTAAAATAACCTTACAAGATTGTGAACAAGGAATGAGAGACAACAACTGGTAAATGAAGACACTACAAACCAAACAGAGGGAATAAATAGTGCAGTTACAGAATTTCTAAGTGGTGAGGAAATCACCAGTTAGTGAGATAGAACAGACTATTTTAAACCTGTGAGAAAATAATAAATCACAGGGTAACTTCAGAGAAAAATAATAAACCCTCACATAAAAATAAAAGAGGATAAGCACAAATATTTAGCAAATACTAAAACAATAACAAAGGAGATGATAACACACTTCATAAAAAAAATTAGCTCAGCACAGAAAATATTATGGAACAAAGAAATCAGGAACATCATGAAAAAACACAAAAACAAAATGACATTATTAAATTCATACTTGTCAATAATTACACTGAATGTCAATAGATTATATGCACCACTCAAGAGACAGAGTTTCAGAGTGGATTAGAAAATATGACCCATCAATATGGTGTCTACAAGAGACTCACTTTAGACACAAAGACAAAAATAGACTAAAAACCAAAAGTTGGAGAAAGATACTAAGCAAATGGCAATGAAAAAAGGGCATGAGTGGCAATATTAATTTCTGATAAAATTGACTTTAAGACAGAAACAACTATAAGAGACAAGGAAGGACATTAGATAATGATTAAATGATCATTTGAACATGAAGATATAACCATAATAAATATTTTTGGACCCAATGAAAGGCCCCAAAATACATAATCAGCTTTTAAACGAGTTTAAAAGCCAAATAGATGACTCCACAGTAATAGTGTTGTTGTTGTTGTTGTTGTTATGTGCCGTCAAGTTGGACCCGACTCATAGCGACCCCTCCTTGGGTTTCCAAGGTTGTAACACTACAGAAGTAGATTGCCCAACCTTCCTTCCGAGGAGCGGCTAGTGGGTTTTAACTGCCAGCTTTCTGGTTAGCAGTCAAGTGCCTTAGACACAGTAATAGTAGGGGACTTTAATAAACGACTTTCAGTAAGAGATAGAACAACTAGAAAGAAACTCAACAAGGATGGAGAAGAACTAAACAACACAATCAAGCAACTTGGCCTTATAGACATCTACAGAGCACTTCTCCCAACAACAGCAAAATATGCATTCTTTTCCAGCACACATGGAACATTCTCCAGGATAGACTATATGCTAGGACACAAAACAAGCTTCAATAAATTTAAAAGCATTGAAATACTGCAAAGTATCTTCTCAGCTCACAATGCATCAAAATTAGAAATGAACACTAGGAGGACCAACAGAAAAAAGAGCAAATGCATGGATACTGAATAATATCCTCCTCAAAAATGAGTGGGTAATAGAAGAAATAAAAAATAGAAGAAAAAAAAAATTCCTTGAATCAAATGAGAATGAAACACCATTTCTTAATGCCATTTTCTTAACATTCCAAGTTGGTAAAGACATGGACACTGGTTCCTGCATATTATTTCATATTTTGAAGTTTCTTTATCTAGATCCATAGTACTCTGTGGTTTTCCTCTTATTATGAAATTCCCTCATAGAATGCATGAATCCACATCTGAGGCTGTTTGTCCTGTTCTGCACCACATCCAGCACTAGAGCAGTGTGTTTGGCATTCAGGAGGGTTCACTGTGCATGGGGTGGTTGAATGGTGAGGACGTCTGCAAGCAAAGCAGTGGGAATTAAACATTTGCTTCTTTGTTTTAAAGATTCAGGGTTCTATAGTGTCTTAGAGCCTTCATTCGAAACCTGAGGTCCTACTATCCAGTGAAACTATACACATATTATAAAGTTAAACATATTATAAACCTCCCAACTGATCTAGTTTCCTTGTTGCCTCTTTCTAAATAAGTAGCACAGAATGAAATATATGAAATGAAAATAATGCCCCATTTCACTGAAGGTTGTTTAATCAGGATGTCAGGATGAAAACACTTTTTTCTTTTTCCCTTTTTGATAATGATGAGGATGACAAGCAACCACATCTTTGCTTTCTTTGACTTCCTGTATATTCTGTGTAGTGACAGCTATGATTTTTAGAATTCATTTCAAGGTTCCAAATGACCCAGTTCTGTTTAGGAGCTCTGGTGGTGTGGTGGATAAGGCACTTGACTGCTAACTAGAAGGTCAGCAGTTCAAACCCACCAGCTGCACCACAGAAGGAAGATGAAACAATCTACTTCTGTAAAGATTTACAGCCTCGGAAACCCAAAAGGGGTCACAACTCGTTAGCAGTGATTTTTTTTTTTTTTTTGGTTTGTTTGTTTAATAACCCAGCAGTATCAGTACAAACTATCCAGAGACACTCCTCCGAGGCCAGGCTTCCTTAAATAAAGCAGCAGTGATCCGTGCTGGGGACACTGGGAGGGATGTTGCAGCACTGGTTCATTCTTTGATTCCTTGAAATTTATACATAAAGCATAATCACACAGATGCAAAGGCAGGTACATAAGAATGCTTATCTTAGCATAATTTATGAGAAAGAAAAATCAGAAACAATTGAACTATTCAACATGTGATCAATTATTTTGAAACACAAAATAGAATGTTATTCAGCCATAAAAATACAGAGTTATACTTAATAGGCTTACCACCCATCCGCCAGTTTGTTGCACTGTATTGGCTTATGTGTTTTTGTGATGCTGGAAGCTATGTCTCTGGTATTTCTAATATCAGCAGGGTCACT
Source organism: Orycteropus afer afer (assembly GCF_000298275.1). Lineage (NCBI taxonomy): Eukaryota > Metazoa > Chordata > Mammalia > Tubulidentata > Orycteropodidae > Orycteropus > Orycteropus afer. Next base: position 6,187,761 of record NW_006921614.1, on the reverse strand, counting down.
CATGGTAGACAAATTTAAGTGGAGCTTCCAGACTAAGACTAACTAGAAAGAAAGATCTGATAATCTACTTACAAAAATAAGGCAATTAAAACTCTAGGGATCATGCCCATCAACAGAGGAATGGCTTAACAAACTATGATACAATGGAATACTGCACAATGTTAAAGAACAATGATGAATCTGTGAAACAACTCACAAAATGGATGATCTTGGAGGACACTATGCTGAGTGAAATAAGTAAATTATAAAAGAACAAATATTATATGAGACTACTATTATAAAAACATCAACAAAAAGTTCACACACAGAAAGAAACATTTTTTGATGGTTACTAGGAATGGGAGGGGGAGGGAGGGAAAATCACTAATTAGCTACTAGATTCATATTAACTTGAGTGAAGGGAAAGGCAATACACAATAAGGGGGAGATCAGCACAACATGGCCAAGGTAAAGGAAGACACTGGGAGATACTCAAGAGCGAAAGGTAACAGTGTTAAATACTATTACATACATAATTTTGCAGTAACAATTACAAGAAACAATAATTTAGGAGTGGATACATAGGTAAGCTGAGCAGGTATAGGATGGCATATGGGAGTACACCTACAATCATATATAGCTTTGTCAGAGGATATTTCTACATACCTATTTATATGTGCTGCAAATATATCCATGAATATAGTAGAGCATAGAGGGGTAAAGTTATGAAGACTTCTTAGCCATAACCATAAATCTTGAGGGAATGATTTACTGGATTTCAGGATTTAGGACCATAGTCTCAGGGGACATGTAGGTAAATTGGCATAACATAGCCCATAAAGACAATGTTCTACATTCTACCTTGGTGAGTAGTGAGTGGGGTTTTAAAAGCTTGTGAGTTGCCATCTAAGTCAATTATTTTTCTCTTCCTGCCTGGAGCAAAAAAGAGTGAAGAAAATAAAAGATTAAAAGAAATAATTAGTCCAAAGGACTAATGGACCATGTGAACCACAGCCTCCACTACCTTGAGGCCATAAAAACTATTACCATTACCATTACCTACCACTCTGATTGGGATCACAATAGAAGGTCCTGGATAGAGTGGGAGAAAAATGTAGAACAAAATTCAAAATCATAAAGAAAGATCAGACTTATTGGTCTGATAGATAGTAGTAAAACCCCCAAGACTGTGGACCTTGGACACTCTTCAAGCCTGGGACTGAACACACTCCTGGGCATTGATTACCTTTCAGCCAAACAAGAGACAGGACTATAAAGTGAATAATAACACCCGTAAAGATTGTGCTCCTCAGACCAGTCAACCATACTAGACAAGTGCAGCATTTTCCCAAAAACAAACCTCAGGGGGTAAGAAGGGCAGAAAAGAAGGACAACTGGAAATGGAGAACCCGGAGAGCAAGTAGGAGGAGTGTTGTTACATTGAGGGGATGGCAGCTAATATCACAAAACAAAATGTGTATAAATTATTGAATGGACAACTAATTTGCTCTGTAAACTTTCACCTAAACCACAATAAAAAAACAAACAAAAATAGTTATGGATCACAACAGGCCATTGTCCCATATAGTGCTGGAAGATGAGCCCCATATGTTGGAAGGCATTGCACAATAACCACAATGGACTTAAACGTGCCAGTGATCATGAAGATGGTGTAGACTGGATAAAGTGTGGTGTATGGGATCATCAGTAGTCACAGTTGACTCAGGGGCAATTAACAACAACAATAAATACTTTTCAGACAGGAAAGATGTCCATGCATATTAATTTAAAGAAATCATGCTACAGAACACCCTGAGCTGTGTATGTATTCACTGTGTATGTATATACTTGTGGTAGGCAGAATTTTCAGGGAGCCCCCACTGACTCTTGCTCTTGTATAATTTTCTCCTCTCAAATGCACCTGTGGATATGATGAAAGGGGATTTTGCAGAAGCAAGTAATGTTACTAATCTGTTGACTTTAAGTTAATCAAAAGAAAGCTTATCAGGGTGAGCCTGACCTAGTCACATGAACCCTTCAAATCTAGGTCTAGTGATTAGAGAAAGAACAAGTCAGAGATTCCAAGGAACAGAGACATTCTCCTCTTGGCTTGGAAGAAAGAAGATCCCATGAGTTCTACAGCTGCAAGGAACTGAGTTCTGCCAACAACCTTAATGAGCTTGGAAGAGGTTCTTGGGCTCAGAGAGAATTGCCGTCCTGAGCAGAGGACCTGGCTAACCTGTGCCCAGACTCTAACCCACAGAAACTCTGTGATAATAAATTGTATTGTTTTATTTATTTTATATATATGTATATATATATATATTTATTATTGTGATTTGGGTGAAGATTTACAGAGCAAATTTGCTTTCCATACAGCAGTTTACATATACTTTGTCTCATGACATTGACCACAGTTTACCACAATGCAACAGCTTCCCTCCCACTTCCTCCCCATAGTTACTTCTTCCCAGTGTCCATCCCTCCATGGACGCCTGCCCCCTAAGCTGTCTCCCTGTGCATAGGCAGCCTTTCTTTCTCAATGATTGTTCTCTCCAAGGAGTGTATCTACCTCAGGTAAGTGTTCAACTCATATGCCTGTCTTCTGTTTGGCTGGAAACCACAGGTGTGGGCTCAATTCCAGACCTGGAGGGCAGCTAGGGGTCATAGTCTCAGTGGTTCCACCAGGCTCTATCAGACCAGCAAACCT
>NW_006921614.1:6134146-6183102 GCF_000298275.1 Orycteropus afer afer | reverse complement strand
GAACCTTAGGCTTTCTTCATTTTGCTTTGGTTTTTATTTCTGATTGATCCCTTTCCAAAGAAGTATTCAGGTATTTGTCTTCAATCTCATTAATTCTGCCTTCCATTGCATCAATTCTTCTCCTTTGCCCTTCCAATGTGTTATTTATTTCTGACAATTTAGTATAAATCTTCTGGATTTCTATCTGCAGATTTAGAATAATTTTTAATTTTTAATTTATTTTGTCATTTTGTTCTTGTATTTTCTTCCCAAATTCTTGTAAGGTTTTTTCTGTTTTCTTTGGTCTGTCTCTCAATCCTTTGAAAATACCTAAAGATAATTCTTTTGAATTCCTTGTCAGAAAGTTCCAATGCTGCTTCTTCCGCAGGGATGTGTTCTGGGTCTGTATCCTGCTCCCTTGTTTCTACCACTTTATCTTGCTTCTTTGTGTGGACTGTGATTGTCTGTTGTTTCCGAGGCATCATGGCGCTGTTGTATTTATATCTTTGTTAACTGTTTATGAAGAGCAGCCAAGGGTGATTCAGGCTCTTCTTGGTGGTTTTTTATCGTTGGCCCATTGGTGGAGAAGGAGGTAGTGGCTGTCGCTCAGTAAGTGAAGTTGCAGGAGGTGTGGATGTAGTTGTGTCTTATAGGGACTGTTGTTGTCTCCCACTCAATCAGACACAAATTACAATCAAATAACCTTCAAAAAACTTGTCAGTCTTGCAAGTCCCGAATGTCCTTGGGGTTGCTGGAAAGCAGAATGTGTTCTTAAGCCTCAGGAATCTGCGAGAGCACTGTCTCTTTAAATATCCAAAATAGTCAAGCCATTTTTTAAACCTTCAAATTGGTGGCGCCCTCTGGACCGGCAAAAGTCCACAGCTCAGCCCACCTTTCTCTTCACCTTCTCCGTTTGTTCCCCAGCCACCATGCACAGTCCTCCGTGCAGTTCCTGGCTAGCAAAGTGATTTTTAGGTTAATTCTTAAGTCCTACCACCCCAGGAATCTGTGAGAGCACTGTCTCTTTAAATATCCAAAATAGTCAAGCTACTTTTTAAACCTTCAAAATAGTGACACCCTCTGGACTGGCAAAAGTCCACAGCTCAGCCCACCTTTCTCTTCACCTTCTCTGTTTGTTCCCAGCCACCGTGCACAGTCCTCCGTGCAGTTCCTGGCTAGCAGGGTGATTTTTCTTAAGTCTTACCACCACTTGGGAATCTGCAAGCTGTCTGTGCTATCAGAATCACTCACCACCGCTGCCAGACTGCAGCTCTGTATGTCTCCTTTTTTGGTATTTTCACGCAAATTCTTCTGCTAGTTGGGGTTTAGTCCACTTCTATATCCTTCCCTTTAAGGCTCAGGGGTCTAGGATTATCTTCTGTGTCTGTGTTCATTGGTTTCCCTTTTCTTTGTTGAAGAGGGTCTGTCCAGTCTTTCTGCGTAGTCCGCCATCTTGCTGCAATTTGTATTGTTTTAAACTGCTAAGTTTGTGACAATTTGTTATGCAACAATAAATAATGGATGCAATACAGAAAGGGGCATATTAAAGAATGTTTATCAAAGTGTTAAAAAATGTTCTCAATGGTAAGTGGATGGATTTTTACTTAAGTATATTTTCCTGTGTAGTTTGAAATGCTTTACAGTACATATGTATGGATTTCTCAATAAAGTATAAAGAGGACTATTTTCTTTTTAATTAAAAGAAGGTAGAGCACAGCCCCACTATCATCTGTCAGTTACTTGTACTGTGATGGCTTCTATGTGCTATAATGCTGGGAACTATGTCACCAGGGTCACCCATGGTCGACAGATTTCAGTGGAATTTTCAGACTAACAGAAACTAGAGAGAAAAGCCTGATGATCTACTTCTGAAGATTAGCCAGTGAAAACTTTATGGGTCACAACAGAATATTGTCTAATACAGTGCTGGAAAGTAATAGTAGACTCAAGCATGTCAGTGTTTATGAGGATGGCACAGGACAGTGCGTATTTTGTTCTGTAGTACATGGGAGTCATTGGGATCCAGAGCCTACTCTATGGCAACTAACAAGAATGAAAATAGAGCACAATTCAAAACCTACCTGGTTCTCCTAGCTGGCTAAGGTCACATCCAGAGACAGCTGAGACCATGGGCTGGTGGAGAATTGGACAGAGAATACACATAAGCCCAGGATGGGTTTCTGGGCTCTGTGTGCTATGTGTTCAAAGTAACTAAAGTACTTAATTTAAGCTATGGGTCCTTTAATGTCTTTAAATTGCCTAATTGCTTAAACACTCCAGAGGGTCATCTCATTTACAGTCTGTCCAGAAAGGTTTCAGAGAATAAGAGTTCTTAAAAGGGAAGAAAGAGATATGGGTTTGTGACTTTGTGCCTGCAGTTTTATTAGAGCTCAAGGGAGAGCACAAATAAGACAGAGAGAAAGCCCCAGAGGAAATTTCTTGGAACAACTTCAAGTGTAAACCAAGTGTTTGAATTCTTTTACTGCAAAATGGCAGGGGGTGGTAGAAAGGCTGTCGTTTATCTTGTAAATTATTTGTGTATTGGTAGCAGATGGGCACAGCCCACCTCTCTGGTTCTGCAGCTCTACTTCTAACACAGTCAATAGTATTGGTGACAAAATGACAGCACACTCTGAAGTTGCTGTATGCTGACCACTCCCGTGATAGTGGGGAAGGTGGGAGGGGGCATTGATAGAAATGAGGAGAGCTGGTAGACTCTAAGGCTCAACTAATAAGACGTTTCAAAGTGGAAATGAAAGCCTGGGTCGAGGAAAAAGAAAAAAAAAAACTTGTCAGGAAAGCTTATGAAGCAAGCAATATAAAGGAATTATTCAGAAGAGGGAGGCACACTGGAGGGATCTTTTATGGAGCTGGGAGCTTTCTTCAGGATGCAGCTGTTCATTGTAAAGGGATGTTCAAGTGTTGGAACCAGAAGGGGTCAAGTAACTCAGAAGTCAGAGGCCCAATCAGATGGAGAGGAGGCCAGTGCCCCTGTTCTCTCTGAGCATCAGTGACTGCAGTTCCCTCAGATTGGGAGACACCTGAAGAAGCCCCGAGTGGAAAGTGAATGGAGGATGCCAAAGATAATCCACCTCAGTAAAGGATGTTAAAAAAAAAAAAAAGAAAAGAAAATGAAACCAAATCCACTGCCATTAAGTTGACTCTGACTCACAATGACCACCATTGAGCTTTTAAGGCTGTCTATTGTTATGGAAGTTGTTGTTGTTGTTCTTGTTAGGTGCCATGGGGTCAGCTCTGACTCATAGTGACCCTATGTTCAACAGAACAAAACACTGCCCAGTCCTGTGCCAGCCTTATAATCTTTGCTATATCTGAACCTCTCATTGCAGCCACTGTGTTAGTATCTTGTCGAGGGCCATCCCCTTCTTCACTGATGCCACTTTATCAAGCATGATCCTTCTCCAGGGAATAGGCCCTTCTGACAACATGACCAAAGTAGGTGAGAGGAAGTCTGGCCATTCTAGCGTCTGAGGAGCATTCCGGCTGCACTTCTTCCAGAACAGATTATGGAAGTAGATTGCCCCATCTTCCTTCTGCGAAGTGGCTATGGGGTTTTGAACCACCAACATTCTAGTTAGCAGTCAAATGCTTCAGGCACTGCACTACCAGAGCTAATTGCCTACCAAGAGAAAAGAGATGTAATGAAGACATTTACTCTTGCTTGTTCTGTGAAGGGAAAGGGCTGCACAATGCTCCTTGAGAAAGTTTGAGTTTAAGCACAGTTTGCTGTAGCATAAGAGACATCAATGGAAGAGGTTGCAGGTGGCGGTGGACTTGAGGATATATTTAAATCCTAAAATGAAGCTATTTTATACACACACACACACACACACACACATACATACATACTAGGGGTGATATTCAAAATCATAACTGTTCAGGTGCAGAGAGAAATCAGCCAGAAGTTTTGATCAATCAGAAAGGATGTTGGCTCTAAATACTGGCATAGTCCTTCCTACCATGGTATACCAGTCCAGATGTATTCAATTATATATATAGGAAACTACTTTTAACAAGTTTCCATTTACAAAGTTTTCCGGGAGTGTGTATTTCCTTAGTCCTGAACTTACAGCCTTTCTATTCTCTTCTTAAACTTCCAGGTACAGGCTTCTCGAATATTTATTTACAGCAGATGCATACTGATATTGATCTTTATAGAATAGAAGATAATCATGGATATTTTTTTTTCTCTGCCTTTCATTGTTTACCCTTTTTTGATGATCTCTTTTGTTTTTCCATTGTGGCACCAACAAATGGAAAAGACAGAGGCTCAACCTGAATTTGCCTTAAAATAAACAAAATGCTAAAGAAGTACAGACCATCCATCCACACTGGTGACATTTGGTGTCACTAGTTCTCAAAAGGCCCTTTCTGAACTCTGCTGGGTTCCCTCTGCTGGATTCCTTTTGGAAATTAATCTACCCTTAACTCTCTCTTTGGCATAGCAATTTAGGAATTAACATCCCAAATTAAAATGAAAAAACTACTGGATTTTGAGAATATTTGTTTGTATAACTCTAAAGTATAAAACACTTTCTATAATAAATTCCGGCAAAGTTTATCCACAATTAAAATTATTGAATAAAAATTTTTTTTTGTTTGTTTTGTTTTGCTTTTTAAATCTAACCAACAGGCTCAAAGATACCAGAGTTACTGTTTTGCATTATAAAGCTGTTTATGAATATGATATTCTAAAGTTGATAGCTCTTATTTATATACATTTTTTTGGAGGTCTTAGTCATCACAATAAATTATATTCACTATAGCCTAGGTAGTGAATATTTTATTAGGTTCTTAGTTGTTGAGGAGCTCTGGTGGTGTAGTGCCTAAGGCATTTGACTGCTAAGCAGAAGTCTGGTGATTCAAACCCACCAGCCTCTCCTCAGAGGGAAGATTGGGCAATCTACTTTCGTAGTGATATCGCCTCGGAAACCCAAGGAGGGGTCGCTGTGAGTCAGATCCAACTCGACAGCAGTGAGAGAGAGAGATTGGTTGAAAGTGAGTTTCCATTGTTTTATTCATTTATTTTTTATAATGATCTTTTTTCCCCCTACATTTATTTAAATTTTAAATTGTTGTTTGAAGATGAGTGGACAGGCTGAATGATCAGGTATGTCTAGGCAGAGGGGAGTGTGCCCATGACCATGTACCAGGTTAGCAGCCAATATTTCTACATGTGTGTTTATACATGCTGTAAGAATGTCTGGGTGTATAGGTGAGCTGATAAGGGGCAAGGTTATGGTCTCTTCTTGGCAACAGCCAGCTACTCTGAGGGAGCGAGTAGTTGGGCCTGTGGGCTTGGGACAATGGTTGTGGAGGACACCAAACTCAACTGGCATAACATAGTACATGAAAACACTGTTCTACAAACTGCTTTGGTGAGTAGTGACTAGGATATTGAAAGCTTGCAAGCAGCCCTCTAGATGCAATGATGGATGTCTCCTCATCCAGAGCAAAGATGAATGAAGAAAACCAAAGACTCATGGAAACAATTAGTCCAAGGGGGTGGCAGACCATGTGATCCTCAGCTTATATGACCATAAGACCAGAAGAACTAGATGGTGCCAGGCTACCACTGTTAACTACTCAGAGGGGTATCAATGCAGGAGATCCTAGATAGAGTGGGAGAATAATGTGGAACAAAACTCAAAATCATTAAAAAAAAAAAAAAAAAAAGATCAGGTTTGCTGGTCTCATAGAGTCTGGTGAGATCTCTGAGACTATGGCTCCTAGTTACCCTTCAGATCTGGAACTAAGCTCACTCTTGTGGCTTCCAGCCAAACAATAGATAGGCATATGGGGTGAACATTTACATCAGATAGATACACTTTGAGGGAGAACAGAAGAGTAGTATCTGTACTGGAAGATGGCTGGGATGGGGGGAGCAGGAGTGCATGGGAGGAAAGGACACAGAGAAGAGGTAACTGAGGAAGGAAGTGGGAAGAGAGTTGTTACATTGTGTGGAATTGCAGTCAATATCATGAAACAAAATGTGTATGAACTGCTGTATGGAAAATGAATTTGCTCTGTAAACTTTCACCCAAATCACAATAAAAACTGGAAAAAAAAATTGTAGTTTGGATGAAAGTTTACAGATCAAAATAATTTTCCATTCAATTTATACACATTTTGTTTCACGACATTGGTTGCAAGCTCCTCAAAGCAACAGCGTTCTTCCCACTTCCTCCCTGGGTTCCTTATTTCCATTTGCCCTTCTTTCCTGCATTGTCTTGTGTTAGTGTTTTCTATGTGGTTTATTAGATGGTTCCCATTTTTTCCCCTCATTCAGCCTAGTTTCCTGATAAGTACTTGCAAAGACCTCTGAATTTTCATTTTCCAAACTCCCTCCTTGTTCATTCTCAAGCGAGACTTCAGTAGAATAGAGGATACAGGTAGTTTTGGGAAATATGCAGGGAGCAGGACTAAGGTAGGTGCATGATAGGAATGGAAGAGAGTCTAGTGCAGTGATTTTCAATCTACTCTGACACAACACTTCTTCCTAGTAGTTTTGGTTCTCCAGTGCCACTCTATCAGGAATACCATAAATGGGTGGTTTTAATAAACAGGGATTTATTGTCTTACGTGTTAGTAGCTAGAAGTCCAAGTTCAAAGTGTTATTTCTAGAGGCTAGGTGAAAGCCCCTTGATCTTGGGCTTCAGCTGTGCCTCTTGCTCCTGGCCCATTGATACTGGAGGCATCTCTAAACTCAGACAGCTGCTGGGCTGCTGAGGCTGACAAACCCAAAGTTGACAAGTAAAATGACACAATCCACAAATTATCAAGCAACATGGCAGGCCACTAGTTTAAGTCCAGAAACAGTCTCAAGATTGGCAGATAACATGGCAGGCTATTGAGATGAAGATTTGGCCAAATGCAGGATCCAGATGTGCCAAGAAGCTAGAGACCTTTCTCAAAGTTTCTTCGTATATACTGGAAGCAGACCACATCCCTAAGGCAGCTACTCAGCTACTCACAGCAGATTCCACCATGAAGCTGATTAGCAGTCTCATCGTGAAGAATAACTGCATCCAGCTGCCAGCCACTCAAAACTAGGCCCAGTCAAATTGACACACAATCTTAACTACCAACAAAAAAACCAAACTCACTACTGTCGAGTTGGATCCGACTCACAGCAACGCCTCTTTGGGTTTCCGAGGCAGTATCACTACAGAAGTAGATTGCCCAATCTTCCTTCTGAGGAGTGGCTGGTGGGTTTGAACCACCAGCCTTCTGGTTAGCATTCAAATGCCTTAGGCACTATGCTACCAGACCTCCCATTTAACTGCCACACTAGTTTTAAAATATTTTCAGTGCACTTTTATGATACTGGAGTTAAATTCATAGATAGCTTCCTACACATATAATTTTTAAATAATCAATATAATGACAACTAGTGCATAAGAGAAATGAAGAAATGAAAACATACACAAAAAAATAATATGTATTTCAACAGGTCTATGTCAGGAAGCCTACAATAGATGCCAAAACATATCCCTTTAAAATGTAAAGCATCCCAGGAGTGTGGAAGATTGGTCAATCTCATTTGGAGCCACTTGAGTAATGGTTAAGAGTGGGCTTGGGGGAAGCACTTCCAGAATGATAGAATAAGGACCTCTGAAAGTCCACTTCTGCATAAAAGCAATGAGAAGCTAGCAAAAATGATCAAAATCAACCCTTCCAAGACTCTGGAAATTAATCAAAGGCATGTAACAATCGGAGGAATGTTTATTCAAGAAAACAACAGAATCTCAGTAAGGACAGCAATCTTGATGGCATTTAAAACTTCTTACCCTTCTCTCCGTAATTCTGTGCTAGTCTTGAAAATAAACAGTCTTTCAACTATGGTAGCTATGAAATACTACAGGCTAGCAAGTAATGAAAGGGAGAAAATAGATTTGGTACTCCCCAAAAAGTCCCACAGAATTGCCATTGTTTAACCTATCTTGCAGCTCCCTGAAAATCCTCAATGTCTTGTTTTTACTTGACTTGACTCAGAACTTGCTCTGTGCAAATAGCCCTATTCATAGGGTGTTTATAGCAAACAATTAGAAGAATAGTTTAGCATTGTATCACCTGGAAGGGTGATATTAGGTGGAGCTAACAAGAGGCTTATTGCACTCCCTACCCCAAATAAAACTTATACAGAAAAACTGGGGTATGAGATATCCATAAGAGGCTTTGAAAACTCTTAAGATATTCCTGGGAATCTAGAAGGCCACAAGCAAGTACAGGGCTGTGGATATGCCCAGGAGAGACCTAGGAGACCCTAGTCTCTCAACTCTGGCTGACCTTGAGGATCTGTCCAAGCTGGAAGTAAAAACTAAGGCAAAACTGTAAACTGCCTGCTGGAGCACTGAAGACACACCTCAACACACGCAGAGCCCCTTGGCAAAGGCTGGGAGATTTACTGGCTCAAGGAATTTAAGGAAATGTCTTTCTAAGCTAAGCTAACTGAGCAGACACTTCAGTGATTGTACATGACAAAGAATATAGACTTCCAGAATTAATCCAGGAAAGCCACTAAAAATACAAACACTAACACACTAACAACGACAAAAACAAAAAACATCACCAACAGCAGACCATGGTATGAGAAAATCTGACTTGTAGACTTGCCACATTAAAAATGTCCAATTCTTATTAAAATATTATAAGACACACGGACAAAGAAATGCCACCTCCCCTCACTGACACATACTCATTGCCAAAGAAAACTGTCAACGGGGAAGCCAATCCACTGCCGTTGAGTTGATTCTGACTCAAAGTGACCATATAGGACAACATTGAACTGCCTCGTAGGGTTTCCAAGTCTGTAAATCTTTACAGAAGCATACTGTCACATCTTTCTTCCACAGAGCATCTTGTGGGCTCAAGCCACTGACCTTTTGGTTAGTAGCTAATTGCTTTAACCACTGCATCACCACGGCCTCTGTTTATCATATAAGAATAATTAATATAATGCACTATATTAATAGAATAAAGGACAAAAACTACATGATTAAATCTATAGAAGCAGAAAAAGCATTTGGCAAAATCCAACATCATTTCACTATAAACACTCAAGAAACTAGGAATAGAATGTAACTTCCTCAACCTAGATAATGTCCATCTATGAAAATATCCATAGTTAACATCATACTTAAGTTTGAGAGACTACATGTTTTCCTCCAAATATCATAAATAAGATAAGGTTGTTCATTCTTGCCATTTCTGTTCAACATTATTCTATCCAGGGTACTTGCACAATAAAATAAAATAATAAGCATCCAGATAGAAAAATAACAAATATAGAAAATTCTAAGGAATCCACCAATTAGTTCAATTATTTGAACTAATAAATGTTCAGTAAAGTTGTAAGATACAAGATGAATATACAAAAAGTAATTTTTTTTTTTTTTTGAGTGCCTGGGGCAGGCCAGCTAATTGAGCAGGGTATGATGGGTGGGAGTTGGAGTGGCATGGGGAGAAGTGAGCAGAGCATTTTGGAACAGGTAAGGAAGACAAACTCATCTATCAGTTTGTCACACTGCGGTGACTTGTGTGTTGCTGTAAGGTTGGAGGCTATGCCACCAGAGTTTCAAAGGCCAGAAGGGTTACCCATGGTGGACAGGTTTCAGCAGAGCTTCCAAACAAAGACAGACTCAGAAGAAGGAAGGGGCCATCCACTTCTCAAATAATTGATCAGTGAAAACCTTATGAATATCAGTGAAACAGTGTCTGATATATAACTGGAAAACTTTGTGAATAGCCTAGAAACATTGTTCAATAGAGTGCCACAGGATGAGCCCCTCTTGTTGGAGGGCACTCAGAGTATGACTAAGGAAGAACTAACTCCTCAGAGTAAAGCCAACCTTAATGATGTAGATAGATGTAGAATAGAACTTTCAGGACCTCCACTTGTTGATGTGACACGTCTCAAGATGAGAAGAAACAGCTGCAAATATCCATTAATAATCAGAACATGGAATGTACAAAGTATGAATCTAGGAAAATTGGAAGTTCTCAAAATGAAATAGAATACATAAAGATCAACATCCCAGGCATTAGTGAACTGAAATGGACTGTTACCCATTTTGAATCAGACAATCATATGATCTACTATGGCAGGAATGACAAATTGAAGAGGAGTGGCATGGCATTCATCATCATACAGAATGTATCAAGATCTATCCTGAAGTACAATGTTGTCACTGATAGGGTCATATCCATACATCTACAAGGAAGACCAATTAATGTCACTATTATTCAAATTTACACCCAAACTACCAAAGCCAAAGATGAGGAAATTGAAGATTTTTACCAACTTCTGCTGTCTAAAATTGACCGAACAATTCAATCAAGGTGTGATAATTATAACTGGTGATTGGAATGCAAAAGTAGGTCACAAAGAAGAATCACTGGTGGTTGGAAAATATGGCCTTAGTCATAGAAAGAACTCTGGAGATCACATGATAGAATGTTGCAAGACCAATGACTTATTCATTGCAAATAACTTTTTTCAACAACACAAATGGCAGCTTTGCACATAGACTTCACCAGAGGGAGTACCCAGGAATCATATTGACTACATCTGTGGCAAAAGGCTATGGAGAAGCTCAATATCTTCAGACAAAACAAGGCCAGGAGCTGATTGTGGAACAAACAATCAACTGCACATATGCAAGTTCAAATTGAAGCTGAAGACAATTAAAACAAGTCCATGTGAGCCAAAATATGACCTTGATTATACCCCTCCTGAATTTGGAGACCATCTAGAGAATAGATTTGATGCATTAAACACCAATGGCTGAAAACCAGGGAAATTGTGGGATGACATCAAGAACATCATCCATGAAGAAAGCAAAAGGTCATTAAAAAGACAGGATAGGAAGAAAAGACCAAAATGGATGTCAGAAGAGACTCTGAAACTTGCCCTTGAATGAAGAGTGGCTAAAGCCAATGGAAGAAATGACAAGATAAAAGAGTGGAACAGAAGATTTCAAAGAGCAGCTTGAGAAGACAAAGTCAATTATTGTAATGAAATGCGCAAAGGCCTGGAGTTAGAAAACCAAAAGGGAAGAACATACTCAGCATTTCTCAAGCTGAAAGAACTGAAGAAAAACATTAAGCCTTGAGTTGCAGTATTGAAAGAATCTATGGGCAATATATTGAATGATGCAGGAAACATCAAAAGAAGATGGATAGAATACACAGAATCACTACACCAAAAGGAATTGGTTAATGTTCATCCATGTGAAAAGGTGGCATATGATCAAGAACCAATGGTATTGGAGAAAGAAGTCAAAGTTACACTGAAGGAATTGGTGAAGAACAAGGCTCCAGGGATTGACAAAATACCCACTGAGATGTTTCAACAAATGAATGCTGCACTGGAGGTACTCACTCAGCTATGCCAAGAGATTTGGAAGACAGCTACTTGGCCAACTGACTGCAAGAGATCCATATTTATACCCATGCCAAAGAAAGGTGATCTCACAGAATGTAGAAATGATCAAACAATATCATTAATATCACACGCAAGTAAAATCTTACTGAAGATAATTAAAAAATGGATGCAGCAGTATATTGACACAGAACTTCCAGAAATGCAAGCTGGATTCAGAAGAGGATGTGGAATGAGGGATATCATTGCTGATGTCAGATAGCTCTTGGCTGAAAGCAAAGAATACCAGAAAGATGTTTATTTGTGTTTTATTGACTATGCAAAAGCATTCAATTGTGTGGATCATAACAAATTATGGATAACACTGGAAAGAAATAGGAATTCCAGAACACTTAATTGTACTTATGAGGAACCTGTACATAGACTAGGAAGCTGTTGTGTGAACACAACAAGGGGGTACTGTATGGTTTCAAATCAAGAAGGGAGTGCATCAGGGTTGTATCTTTTCACCATACTTATTCAACTTGTATGCTGAGCAAATAATCTAAGAACCTGAACTATATGAAGAAGAACATGGCATCAGGATTGGAAGAAGGCTCATTAACAACCTGTGATATGTGGACAACACAACTTTCCTTGCTGAAAGTGAGGATGACTTGAAGCACTTACTGATGAAGATTGAAGACTACAGTCTGAAGTATGGATTACACCTCAATATAAAGAAAGAAAAATCCTCACAACTGGACTGATAAGCAGCATCATGATAAATGGAGAAAAGATTGAAGTTGTCAAGGACTTCATATTACTTGGTTCCACAATCAACACCAATGGAAGCAGCAGTCAAAACATCAGAAGATGTACTGCATTGGACAAGTCTGCTGCAAAAGATCTCTTTCAAGTGCTGAAGAACAAAGATGTCTCCTTGAAGACTAAGGTACACCTAACCCAAAAAAACAGAAACTTACCGCAGTTGAGTCAGATCTGACTCATAGACACCCCTCCTTGGGTTTTTGAGGTAGTGTCACTATGGAAGTAGATTTCCCAGTCTTCCTTCTGAGGAGTGGCCAGTGAGTTTGAACCGCCAGCCTTCTGGTTAGAAGTCAAGTGCCTTAGGCACTACACCACCACAGCTCCTGCGCCTACCTCAAGCCATGGTATTTTCAATCACCTCATATGCATGTGAGAGCTGAACAATGAATAAGGAAGAAGAACTCTTGAAGAAGAGTTGATGCTTTTGAGTTCTGGTGTTGGCGAAGAATACTGAAAGTACCATGGACTGCTGAAAGAACTAACAAATCTTAGATGGATGAAGTGCAGCCAGAGTGCTCCTTGGAAGCGAGAATGGCCAGACTTCATCTCACCCACTTTCATCATGTTGTCAGAAGGGAACCATTCTCTGGAGAAGGATATTATGTTTGGTAAAGTGGACCAAAAAACCCCAAACTCACTGTCATCAAGTTGATTCCAACTCATAGCGACCCCTCCTTGGGTTTACAAGGTGGTATCTCTAAGGAAGTAGATTGCCTAATCCTCTTCTAAGGAGTGGCTGGTGGGTTTGAACCACCAGCCTTCTGGTTAGCAGCCAAACACCTTAGGAATTATGCCACCAGAGCTCCTGGTAAAGTGGAGGGTCAATGAAAAAGGGGAAGTCCCTCAAAGATACATTAACACAGTGGCTCCATTGATGGGCTTAGGTATTGCAGGGATCATGAGGCTGGCACAGGACCAAGTAGTGTTTTGCTCTGCTGTACATAAGGTCACTAGGAGTCAGAGACCACTTGACGGGAGGTAACAACTACAACAATCGTATCTCCACATACTTGTAATAAGCAATCTGAAAATTAAGAAAATATTCCATTTCCAATGGCACTGTTGTACTTGTTGATAGGTACCATTGAGTCATCTCCTACTCATGGCGACCCTATGCACAGCAGAATAAAACACTGCCCAGTCTTGTGCCACTCTCATGATACTTGCTATACCCGAGCCCATGGTTGCAGCCACTGTGTCTATCCATCTCTTTGAGGGTCTTCCCCTTCTTCACTGACCCTCCATTTTAGCAAGCACAATATCCTTCTCCAGGCAATGGTTCCTTCTGACAACATTACCAACGTAGGTGAGATGGAGTCTGGGCATTCTCACTTCAAAAGAGTATTCTGGCTACACTTCTTCCAGGACAGATTTGTTAGTCCTTTTAGCAGTCCATAGTACTCTTAGCATTCTTTTCCAACACCGCAACTCAAAAACACCAACTCTTCTTCAGTATTCCTTATTCATTGTCCAGATCTCACATACATATGAGGCCATTGAAAATATCATGGCTTGGGTTAGGCACACTTTAGTCTTCAAAGAGACATCTTTGCTCTTCATTACTTGAAAGAGGTCTTTTGCAGCAGATTTGCCCAATGCAATATGTTGTCTGATGTCTTGACTGCTGCTGCCATTGATGTTGATTGTAGAGTCAAGTAGTATGAAATCCTTGACAACTTCAATCTTTTCTCCACTCACCATGAAGCTTTTTATTGGACCAGTTGTGAGGATTTTTGTTTTCATTATACTGAGGTGTAAAACATATTGCAGACTGTAGTCTTTAATCTTCAACAGTAAGTGCTTCAAGTCATCCTCACTTTCAGCAAGCAAAGTTGTGTCGTCTGTGTATCACAGGTTGTTAATGGGTCTTCCTCCAATCTTGATGCCATGTTCTTCTTCATATAATCCATCTTCTTGGATTATTTACTCAGCATCCAAGTTGAATAAGTATAGTGAAAGGATACAACCTTGACACACTCCCTTCTTGATTTTGAACCATGCAGTTTCTCCTTGTTCTGTTTGAATGACAGCCTCTTGATCTATATACAAGTTCCTTATGAGTACAATCAAATGTTGTGGAATTCCCGTTCTTCTCAATGTTATCCATAATTTGTTATGATCCATACAGTTAAATGCTTTTGCATAGTCAATAAAACACAAGTAAACATCTTTCTGGTATTCTTTGCTTTCAACCAAGATCCATCTGACATCAGCAATGATATTCCTCATTCCAGGTCCTCTTCTGAATCCAACTTGCATTTCTGCAAGCTCTCTGTCAATATACTACTGCAACCATTTTTGAATTATCTTTAGTAAGATTTTACTTGCATGCGATATTAATGATATTGTTTGATAATTTCCACATTCTGTGGGATCACCTTTCTTTGAAATGGGTACCGATATGGATCTCTTCTAGTCAGTTGGCCAGGTAGCTGTCTTCCAAGTCTGTTTGCATAGCAGAGTGAGTGCCCTCAGTGGGGCATCCATTTCTTGAAACATCTCAATGGGTATTCCTTCAATTCCTGGAGCCTTGTTCTTCACCAATTTCTTCAGTGTGCCTTGACTTCTTCCTTCAATATCATTGGTTCTTGATCATATGCCACCTCTTGAAATGGATGAACATTGACCAATTCTTTTTGGTGCAGTGATTCTGTGTATTCCTTTCATCTTCTTTTGATGCCTCCTGCATCATTCAGTATTTTCCCCACAGAACTTTTCAATATTGCAACTCCAGGCTTAAATTTTTTCCTCAATTCTTTCAGCTTGAGAAATGCCAAGCTGTTCTTCCCTTTTGGTTTTCTAATTTCCGGTCTTTGCACATTTCATTACAGTAATTGGCTTTGTCTGCTTGAGCTGCTCTTTGAAATCTTCTGTTTAATTCTTTTACCTTGTCATTTCTTCCATTTGCTTTAGCTCAAGGGCAAGTTTCAGAGTCTCTTCTGACATCCATTTTGGTCTTCCTGTCCTGACTTTTTTAATGACCTCTTGCTTTCTTCATGGATGTTGTTCTTCATGTCATCTCACAATTCCTCTGGTTTTCAGCCATTGGTGTTCAATGCATCAAATCTATTCTTTAGATGGTCTCTAAACTCAGGAGCGATATAATCAAGGTCATATTTTGGCTCTTGTGGACTTGTTTTAATTGTCTTCAACTTCAACTTGAATGTGCATATGAGTGTTGATGGTCTTTTCCACAATCAGCTCCTGGCCTTGTTTTGGCTGAAGATACTGAACTTCTCCATCACTTCTTGGCACAAATGTAGTCAATATGATTCCTGTGTATTCCATCCAGTGAAGTCCTCGTGTATAGTCGTCACTTATGTTCTTGAAAAAAGGTATTTGCAATGAATAAGTCATTGGTCTTGCAAAATACTATCATGTGATCTCCAGCATTATTTTTTATCACCGAGGCCATGTTTGCCAACTCCTGTTAACTCTTCTTTGTTTCCAACTTTTGCATTCTGGTCACTAGTGATAATCAACACATTTTGATTGCATGTTCAGTCAATTTCAGACTGCAGAAGTTGATAGATATCTTCAATAGCCTCATCTTTAGCTTTGGTGGTTGGTGCATAAATTTGGATAATAGTATTAAATGGTCTTCCTATAGGCATATGGATAATATCCTATCACTGACAGCATTGTAATTCAGGAAAGATATTGAAACATTCTTTACAATGATGAATACCACACCACTCCTCTTCAATTTGTCACTCATGGCATAGTATATCATCTGGTTGTCTGATTCAAAATGGGCAAAACTGGTCCACTTCAGCTCACTAATGCCTAGGATATTGGTCTCTATGCATTCCATTTCATTTTTGACAACTTCTAATTTTCCTAGATTCATGATTTGTACATGTTCCAATTATCAATGGATATTTGCATCTGTTTCTGCTTATTTGGAGTCATGCCACATCAGCCAATGGATGTCCTGCAAGATTTACCCCACCCATATCATTAAGGTCATCTCTACTCTGAGGAGTCAGCTCTACCTCAGTCAAATTTTGAGTGCTTTCTGACCTGATGGGCTCATCTTCCAGCACTATGTTGGACAATGTTTCAGGGCAATTCCTAAAGTTTTCCAGCAATATATCAGAGAGTGATTCACTGCTATTCATAAGGTTTTCACTGGCCAATTGTTTGAGAAGTGGATGGCCTCTTCCTTCTTCCAAGTCTGTCTAAGCCCAGATGCTCCTCTGAAACCTTTCCACCACGGTTAACCCTGCTGGCATGTTGCAACATGGTAGCATAGCCTCCAGACTCACCAAAAACCCAAAACACCAAACTCAACTACCATCGTGTTGGATCCATCTCATAGCAACCCCTCCTTGGGTTTCCAAGGCAGTATCACTATGGAAATAGATTGCCCAATCTTACTTCCGAGGAGTGGCTGGTGGATCTGAACTGCTAGCCTTCTGGTTAGCAGTCATATGCCTTAGACATTACACCACCGGAGCTCCTTCCAGCCTCACAGTAACACATAAGCCACCACAGGATGACAAACTGACAGACAAGTTCATCTCCCTTAGTTGTTCCTAACCCCTCTGCCTCTGCCTACCTCAGGCCCCGGCCTTAATATATAGCCAGCCCCAAGTGAAAAGCAGCCTCCAAGCCCCTTGCCTATCTACCTCAGGTCCCAGACTTAATAAAGAGCCACATCCAACTGAAAAGCAGCCTCCAAGCCCCAGGCCTGCCTACCTCAGGCCCTGGCCTTAATATGGAGCCACACCCAAGCAAAAAGCAGCCTCCAAGCCCCAGCTCCAGTAGCATAAAAAGAATAAAATATTTAGAAATAAAATTTTGGGAGCTCTGGTAGCATAGTGGCTAAGACACTTGCCTGCTAACCAGACGGCTGGCGGTTCAAACCCACCAGCCACTCCTCGGAAGGAAGGTTGGGCAATCCTACTTCTGTAGTGATACTGCCTCGGAAACCCAAGGAGGGGTCGCTATGAGTCGGATTTGACTCGAGGGCACATAACAACAACAACAACAACAAGCAATATTTTTATACTGAAAACTATAAAATATCATTGACAGAAATTAAAGAAGGCCTTAATAAGTGGAAAGACATCTTATATTTATGGATCAGAAGGCACAATGGTTTTAAAAGGCAATACTCCCAAAATTGGTCTATAGGTTCAGCACAGCCCCTATCAAATTCCCAGCTGTCTTTTTGCAGAAATTGACGTACTTATTCTAATATACATAAGGAAATGCAAGTAAATATTTGTTGTAAGAATAGCCAAAATAATCTTTAAAGGGAAAAAGTTGGAGGACTCGCACATCACCATTTGAATACTTATTACAAAGTTACATTAATCTATCAAGGCAGTGTGGTATGGCATTTAAAAAAATGGAATAGAATATGAAATCTAGAAATAAACCCTTGCATTTATGGTCAATTAATAACAACAATAATGACAACAATTTTTTGGTAAGGATGCCAAGACAATCCAAGAGATTAAAGAATAGTATTTTTAGCATTTAGTGCTGGCACAACTAGATATCCACATTAAAAGTGAAGTTTAATCTCTACCTCACACTATGGGAAAAGAAATAACTCAAAATGGATCCTAGGCCTAGATGTAAAAGCTAAAATTATAAAATTCTTAGAAGAAAACAGCAACAAATATTCATGACCTTGGGTTAAACAATGGTTTCAGAGATATGGCACCAAAAATACATGTAATCAGAAAAAGTTGTTGTTGTTACATGTTATCGAGTTGTCTTTGACTCATAGCTATCCTATGCATAGCAGAATGAAACACTGCCTGGTCCTGTGCCAGCTTCACTATCCTTATTATACCTGATCCCATTGTTGCAGCCACTGTGTCAATCCATCTCATTGAGGACCTTCCCCTTTTTCATTGACCCTCCACTTTACCAAGAATGATATCCTTCTCCAGGTACTGATTCCTTCAGACAACATGACCAAAGCAGGTGAAACAAAATCTGGCCATTCTCACTTCCAAGGAGAATTCTGGCTGCAGTTCTTCCAGGACAGATTTGTTAGTCCTTCTAGCAGTCCATAGTACTCTTAGCATCCTTCTCCAATACGACAACTCAAAAGCATCAACTTTTCAGTCTTCTTTTTTTATTGTCCAGATCTTACATGCATAAGAGGTAATTGTAAATACCATGGTTTGGGTTAGGCACACCTTAGTCTTCAAGGAGACATCTTTGCTCTTCATCACTTGGAAGAGCCTTTTGCAGCAAGCAGCTTTGCCCAATGTAATTCATCTGATGTCTTGACTGCTGCTTCCATTGGTGTTGATTGTAGAACCAAGTACTATGAAATCAATGAAAACTTCAATCTTTTCTCCATCCATCATGAAACTGTTTATTGGACCAGTTGTGAGGATTTTTGTTTTATTAATGTTGAGGTGTAATATTACAGTGCAGATTGTAGTCTTTAATTTTCATCAATAAGCACCAAAAAAGTAGATGAATTGAATTTTATCAAAATTAATAATTTTAGTGCTTCAAAGAACACAATTAAGAAAGTGAAAAGACAATAGACAGAATTAGAGAAATTATTTGCAAATCATATCACTTATAATGACATATTATCCAGAATTTATGAGGAACTCTTTCACCTCAACCACAACAAAATGATAAACAACCCAATTGAAAAAAATGATCAAAGGACCTGGACAGATATTTTTCAAAGAAGATTTATAAATGACCAATAAACACATGAAAAAATGCCCAATATCATTAGTCAATAGCAAAATGCAAATCAGACTCACAATGAGATATAACTTCACACATACTTGTTGTTGTTATATGCCCTCGAGTCAGACCTCACTCATAGCGACCACTCCTTGGGTTTCCGAGGCAGTATCACTACAGAAGTAGATTGCCCTATCTTCCTTCCGAGGAGTGGCTGGTGGATTTGAACCTCCAGACTTCTGATTAGCAGTCAAGTGCCTTAGGCACTATGCTACCAGAGCTCCCTCACACATACTATGATTGCTATAATTTAAAAATAACAGAAAATAACAAGTTTTGTCAAAGATGTGAAGAAGTTGGAAGCTCATATGTTACTGATAAGAATGTAAAGTGGTTCTGTTGCCATGGACAACATTTTGGTAACTGCCCCAAATGTTATAGTTATGATATGACCTAGCAATTCTACTCTTAGGTTTACAGCCAAGAACAATGACAACATATGTACACGCAAAAGCTTTTACATGAACTTTCATAGAAACATTATTCACAATAGTAAAAAAAAAAGGGGGGGTTACAATCCAAATATCCATCAACTGAAAAAAGGATAAATGTAATATGTCCATGCAATGGAATATTATTCAATAATGAAAAAGAATGAGATACTGATATATGCTACAACATGAACTTTGAAAATATTATGTTGAATGAAAGAAGCCAGTCACACAGTAGGCCATATGTTGTATGATTCCATTTATATGAAATGTCCAGAATAGATGAATTCATAGAGACAGAAAAAGTAAGTTAGTCATTGTCTGAGGTTGAAGTTAGAGGGGAATAGAAAATAACTGCTAATGGATATAGCATTATTTTTTTGAGTAATAAGAAAGTGATTTGAAATTTGATAATGGTGATAGTTGCACAATTCTTTGAAAATACTAAAAACTACTGAAATGCAAACTTTAAAAGGGTGAATTTTATGGGATATGAATTATATATCAATAAAGGTATTATATATATATATATATATATATATATATATATATATATATATATATATATATATATATATATATATGAAGATTGAACTGTGGAATTAGCCCACTTGGGTTTCTAATCAAGGCCTCTGCCACTTACTGTCTGTGTGACCATAGTTAAGTCACTGTGCCTCAGCTTCTTCATCTACACATGAGGATAATATTAGGAATCACCTTAATAAGCTGTTCAAAGGATTAAATAAGATAATGCATGCCATCATTTAGATCAAAGCCTGGCATGCAGAAAGTAATCCATAAACATCAGCTATTTTATTCTTTGGAGGTGGGAAATAATTTCTCAGTCTTTTCTGCAAGACTCTGGTGTGCAAATACCTCTTGTTGTTGTTATGTGCCCTTGAGTCGGACCCGACTCATAGCGACCCCTCCTTGGGTTTCTGAGGCAGTATCACTACGGAAGTAGATTGTCCACCCTTCCTTCCGAGGAGTGGCTGGTGGGTTTGAATCACCAGCCTTCTGGTTAGCAGTCAAGTGCCTTAGACACTATGCTACAAGACCTCTTTGCAAATACTCAGTCCTCCCCAAAACAGTGTGGCTGACAGAAATGTGGTTAACATGGTAATCTGAAGATAAATATCTTCAATAACTGCTCCTTGGGGTAATTTTACAAACCTATAAACATCTTTAAGTATTTTGGTCGATATTCAGAATTTTTTCTACTCTTTTATTTGCCATTTTTTTTTTAATTGTTTTCCACTCAGAGTGATTTTTGGCTTGAAGAACAGTGAACTTGTGTGTGTGTGTGTGTATGTATAGTGGCTGGTAAGGACCATATATCTCATGAAGATCAAACTTTTAAATTTACATGAGAAAATTAAGAGACCCAGAGAAGTTGAACAATTTGTCTAAAGACACCCAGTTAATTAGTGGAAGAGCTAATCATATTGCCTTGTTCAATGAAGAGAGAGAAAGAGATAAAGAGAGAGGAGAGAGACAGCTGGAAACAGAGACCCAGAGAAGTTACATGAATAGTTTAACTCAGTTTGACATGTTTTCATGATGCCATGGGGCAAAACAAAACAAAACTTGTGATTTCTTTCCATTTTGATCACTGATTAATTCTCAGGTTGTGTACCTTTGAGCTGTAACTGATAAATTAAAATTTGCTAGTTCACAATTATTTAAAAATTTAAATGGAAAAAGCCACTTTAATGAAGCCTATTTAATTTCAAACAAATAGAAGAGTAAGGAAATCAAGACGTACTAATTGTTTTAGCACTTAGAGTTTTCACAATTATCTTTAGTATCATGCAAAATGTTTATAATTCTGGGTTAGGCTATTTTCTGCCAATTTGCAAGTTAGCTGGACTTTCACAACAGACTGCTTGGCTTATGGATCTGAGTAAGCACACATACGCTTAGCCCACTGCTCCTCATATCCTGCCTACCCAACCTTGCAACTCCATGGAACTTCACTGTCCAGAGAGAACGCTTGCACTGATTGGAAAGGGGTACATGAGGTGAGTGAACAGGATTCAAAAGGGGCACATGAGGTGAGTGGACTTGAAACTGGACAAAAAAAACAGTATCAGTGGTTGTCTTAGTTATCTAGAAAACATGTGGATAGCTTAAACAAATTTATGTTCTCGCAGTTTAGGAGGCTAAAAGTCCACATTCGGGTTTCTGGCTCTAGGAGAAGGTTTCTCTTTCTGTCAGCTCTGGAGGAAGGTCCTTGCCTCTTCTGAGTTTCTGCTTATAGGCAATCTTCATGTGGCTTGGCATCTCTCTTCCCTCATTTCTGCTTGCTGGCTTTTGTTATATCTCAAAAAAGATTGACTCCAGATACACCCTATGCTAATCCTGTATCATTAACATAAGAAAGACAACCTGTTTCTAAATGGGGTTATAGCCACAGGCATGTTGTTGTTGCATGTCGAGTCAAACCCAACTCATAGCGAGCCCTCCTTGGGTTTCTGAGGCAGTATCACTACAGAAGTAGGATTGCCTAACCTTCCTTTCGAGGAGTGGCTGGTGGGTTTGAACCACCAGCCGTCTGGTTAGCAGGCAAGTGTCTTAGCCACTATGCTACCAGAGCTCCTGCCACAGGCATAGAGGTTAGGATTTACAACATATATTTTTGTTGACAAAATTGACACAGTTCAATCCACAACATTCTATCCATCGCAACCCCTCAAAACTTCATGTTGTTCCCACATGTAAAACATATTAACCCCATCATATCATCCCAGTAGTCTTAAATCAACTCCAAGTATGAAATCTCATCTTTTAATCATCTAAATCAACAATGGGTGAGACTTTAGGTGTATTCTATCCTGGGGCAAAATTCCTCTTCATTGGTGAAATCTAGACTACAAATTATCTGTTTCCAAAATACAATGACGGAACAGGCATAAAGTAGATATTTATACTACAAATGGGAAAATTGGAGAAAAAGAAGAGATAATAGGCATCAAGCAAGTCCAAAACCCAGCAGAATAATTTACATTATCTCTCAAGGCTTGAAACTAATCATATGTTTTCTGAGACAGGCAATGGCCCTACCCTCCAGACTCTGGGTGTTGGCCACACTCTCTAGATTCTTGAATGAAGCCCTGAGGCCCTGCACTTCAGCTCTGCCTTCCAGGCACACTGGGATGGTAACACTGCTCCCTCAGTTTTGGGCAGCCCCATTCTTCTAGTCCAACTAAGTAGCAACCCCACCTCATTGACCCCAGCAGTCTTCCTCTTTGGCAGGGAAGCCCCACTGTCTCAGCTTTGGGCAGCCCCATCCTCCTGACATACCTTAGCCACAACCCCACACTCCATAACAGAGTTGGCTAAGATATAACTCTTTGAAATCCAGCAGGCTATGGCCCTACCTGTGATCCAGGAGACAGTGGCTCCACCCTTTGAAACTGAAAAGGGCCTTCTTCCCATGACCTTAGAATAGTTCAGCTGATCTCTGAGCTGCTCCAGGAATGATCCCTGCCCCCTTAGAGAACACAGATGTAGCTCCTTTGGCCAGTTCCTGCCTATAGAATTCCAAGAGGCAGATAGCATTCTCTCCTTTCATTCTTTCTCTGTCCCCCTTCAGTCTAAGCTGATGGATTTTCTGTGGTAGGTGGTTAGATTCATCAGTCACAGGCTTAATCTTTTTTAGAAAAAGATTGTGTCACCATGTCCTTGGTGAAACTCTAAGACACATGTCCTTAGTTTGTAACAGCAGATGTTTTCCAAATCTTTAAATTTTGTTTTCATTTTGCACAGCTCATTTTTAAGTCCACCTTTTTCCTCTCACATTGTAATATAAGTGGCAAGAAGAAACCACTTGGTCCCTTTAATATCTTGCTTAGAAATGTCAGCTAAATATTCAACTTAATCATTATAAGTTCTACCGTCCCCAAAACAACTGAATATAATTCAGACAAGTTCTTTGCCACTGCATAAAAAGCATTACTCTTCTCCCATTGTCCAATCATATATTCATCATTTCCTTTTAAAGTCTCATCAGAAGCATATCTAACATCCACATTTGTAGCAACATTTGATTGCTGGCATCATATACATTCTCTAAGATGATAGAGAATTTCACTATGGCTCACCTCACTTCCTTCTAGTCCTCACCAAAATTAACTTTGACATCCATAATTCTACCAACAGTCTCTGCAATGCAATGCAAGCTTTTATTATTAGTCACCTTTAAACTCTTCTAGCCTCTATTACCTAATTCCAAAACCACTTCCACATTTTAGGTGTTTGTCAGAGCATCACCCCACTCTTCCATTACTAAATTCTGTCTTAGTTATTTAGTGCTAATGTAACAGAAACTTTTGATCACTTCATATACATGTGAAAGGTGGAAAATGAGTAAGGAAGACAAAGGAAGTAGACAAATTGATGCATTTGAATTATGGTTAATGAAGAACACTGAATATACCAAGGGCTAACAGAAGAATGAACAAATCTGTCTTGGAAAAGTACAGCTTGACTGCTCCATAGCAATGAGGATGGCGAGATTTCGTCTCTCATACTTTGGTCATGTTATCAGGAGAGACTAGTCCCTGGAGAAGGTTATCATTGTTGGTCAAGTAGAAGGTCAGCAAAAAAGAGGAAGACTCTCAATATGACAGATTAACACAATGGCTGTAACAATAGGCTCAAGCATAGTAATGATTGTGAGGATGGTTCAGGACCAGACAGTATTTCATTTTCTTTTACATAGGGTCACTATAAGTTGGAACTGACTCAACAACACCTAACAACATCAATAACAGAAATACCACTAATAGAGGGCTTTAACAAACAGAAATTTATTCTCTTACAATCTGGGCTACAACTCTGAAGTCAGGGTGCCACTGCTAGGGGAAGGCATTCTCTCTCTGTCAGGTCTGGAGGAAGATCCTTGTCTCTTCTGAGCTTCTGCTACTGGATGGAATTCATGTGGCCTGGCATCTTTCTTCCCATCTCTGCTTGTTAGCTTGCATTTAATCTCTTTTATATCTCAAAAGAGATTGATTTAAGGTATACCCTACACTAATCCTGTCTCATTAACATAACAAAGACAACTATTTCCAAATGGAGTTTTAGCAACAGGGATAGAGGTTTAGATTTACAACACATGTTTTTGGAGGACACAGTTCAATACATAACAGTGGTCAAGGAAGCTATTTGTTCCAAGAGATAAGCTGCTATCTGTTGATTGATTTACCCTCTAAAAACTAATAGTGCAAAAAGTGGGTGTGCCTTAAAGAAGTCAGGACCTGGAATGGGCTGGCACTACAGCTCAAGAGGGTGGGAAAAATGGGTATAAGAGGTGGTAGAGGGATACTAACAGCACATTGCATCCTCAAACAGTATAGCTCATCCAGCTCATTATGAGTAATTCCTGGGGCATTGGCTCCTCCAAGAGGGCAAGGTCAAGAGAAAGGCTCTCTTCTTGCTAAATGGTACACAGAGGAGCAGCAAGGGCTGGAGCAAGACCATGAGAATATGTTCCAGTGCTCAACAACTGTAGTCATAATAATACATGTTGTCTCTGGATGAAACTACATATCATCCTACCTGGTCCTTGAAGCAGATTGCTCTTTGGATGTCTCATTCAGTCTTTGGTACTTTTAAAAATGTACCCTAGGCATCATCTATGGGCCAAGACCATTTCCCAGGCATCCCATCCTTGGACCAAAACCAAATCAAACCAAACTCACTGCTGTCGAGTTGGACCCGACTCATAGTGACCCCTCCCTGGGTTTCTGAGGTGGTATCACTATGGAAGTAGGTTGCCCCATCTTCCTTCTGAGGAGTGGCTGAGGGAGGTCGAACCACTAGCCTCTGGTTAGCAGTCAAATGCCTTAGGCACTACACCACCAGAGCTTCTCATCCTTGGACAGCACAGTCAAAAGATGGTCCACTGCCACTTCCTATGTG
Source organism: Orycteropus afer afer (assembly GCF_000298275.1). NCBI lineage: Eukaryota > Metazoa > Chordata > Mammalia > Tubulidentata > Orycteropodidae > Orycteropus > Orycteropus afer. The sequence goes on along the minus strand of NW_006921614.1, from coordinate 6,157,818 downwards.
ACCAGTCTTCTCCTTTCTCCCATGGGCTTAGGATGAAGGTCCTTTCCCCCATCTCTATGACTTGTGGTTCTCCTTAATAGTGTACCCCTACATGCTGAAAATGGTTAAGTGCTTGTTGACCAGCCAAAAGTTTGGCAATTTGAGCCCATCCAGAGGAACCTCAGAAGAAAGGCCTAGCAATCTGCTTCTAAAAGGTCACAGCATTGAAAACCCTATGGAGTATAATTCTACTCTGACCTAGGAGCTCCTCGAAGGTAGAGACCCTAATTAAGTTGGCTCTAAATCCTTAGCTTCTGGTGCTAGGACAAGAAATATTTGTTAAATGATTAAATTATATTTATTCAGTTAAATAAGCATTGACATTTTTTTCCAAAAAGTAGTACCATTGTTAAAAGTGCCTTCACCATGCCCTGCACTCTGTTACAGGCTGGAAAAACAAAAACAGATAAGACATGGCTCCCCCAAGATGAGATGCATTCTCATGGGGCAAGACCAACATGTAAACCAAGAGGTGAGCACAATTTCTCCACATAGAATCACAAAACTTATGATGTCTTCTCAAGCAGAAGACATAGAATAGCATCTTCATTAGATGGAAGGAAACCTTTCACTGAAATAAATATCTTTCATAACCCTAGTAGGTACCATCAGCCCTTTCTTTTACAATTGGTTCAATATCTACCGAGACTTTCATATAGTGAGAAGGCCAAACTGAGCTGTTCCAAGCTGAGACCAATCCTTCAGTGTTCCCCTGCCTGTCTGAGTGAGCTCTGGTCATCCCTCCTCAAGAGGCCTTCATATCCCTACTCAATGTTTTGACTACAGCTGAACACTGAACAAGCATCTCCATTAAAATGTCCATGGTGATTCACAGATACTACCCAAGAGATGACACAAAACTCAGTGCCCATCAGCACACTGGGGACATGTAGCTTACACTGCTCCTGCCAGGAGATGTTATCTTGCATTGCTATTCTGAGGTCCATGACTCTTTCCTCAGTGGTACGTACCTTCTAGTGCTCCTTGCTCCTCCCTGTCTGATTCACTAAGGACCCTAAGCTTTGAAGATACTTTGTGAAAAATCATGCCCCATGAGGAATGGCACTTTCAGCGTTCTAAGGCAGAGTTGTTGTTAGCTGCTGTGGAGTCAGCCCCAACTCATGATGACACCATGTACTATGGAATGAAATGCTGTCCAGTCCTGCTCCATCCTCATGATTGCTTGTGGATCAGATAATTGTGGTCCACAGGATTTTCATTGGCTGATATCTGGAAGTAGGTTACTAGGCCTTTCTTCCTGGTCTGTCTTAGTCCGGAAGCTCTGCTGAAATCTGCTAAGCATCACAGTATCCTACAAGCCTCCATTGGCAGACAGGTTGATGGCTGTGCACGAAGTGCATTGGTTAGGAATCAAACCCTGGGTCTCCTGTATGGGAGGCGAAAATTGTACTACAGAACCACCACTGTCTCTCTGTGAGAGTGGGTACTTCAACAACAGAGGCTCTAAGGGGCAAACAGGAAGCAGGAAAATAATCTCTGTGACAATAATGGAGGAAAGTCAGAGAAAAGGATGAAATCCCAGTGGGTCTGTTTTGGCTCGAGTGCATTGAGTACTCCTCTCTCCCAGATTCCTCTCCCTCTGTCTCTTAGGTACTACTTGGTTCAGCTTCTGGCACGCTGCAATATGGCTGAGACATGGAGGAGAGGAGGTCTGGGAAGCCAAGATCTAACAAGACAAATTAATTCACCAAAAACCATGTATGATGTAGATTAAAATGGTGAAGAGATAGTAGAGGCCAAAGAGAGTAAAATGAGATGGATGAACTCAGAAAGGTTTTGTGGAGGATGGATGCTCTGAAAGAGAGGGAGAGGGAGGTAGGCCTGAAGAAGGAAAGGAGGTGACATGAGAATAGGAACCATACACAAATCCAGAGAGAGAAAAACCCTGGGTGGTTCACTTGTCTGGAGCCCAAGGACAGAAGTGAGTCTCTGGGGCTTGGATGAAGCTAATTGCTTCTGAGACCCTTGCCAGGAAATTCATTAGGTCATGTTTTGCTAGCTTACACCAAACTGACTTCTCAAGGTTGGTCATCTGATGCCCACCCTGTCATTCTCTCACCTAAGCCCTGTTCAGTCTAATGATCCCTGCCCCTTTCACTCTTCCAAACCTACAGCTCAGGCAGCCCTGTTTCTTTCCAATAATGATCTTTCTCAGCAGCCCCAGTGAGCACTCCCTCTGAGCCTAGCACTATGGTCAGTATAATTTACCTGGATTACCTCACTAATCACCATAACTACTCCATCAATATATGGTAGCTGCAAAGATTGTCTTCATTCTGCTGAGGAGGAAACTGAAGTTTAGATAGGGGAAGTCATATACTCAAGGTCACAGAGCAAGTACTTGCCTAAGCCAAAGCTTGACATGGGGTATGACTGTGGGGACCTTATACTAGACGATGTGTCCAGGGACAATCCCCCAACTTCTTCAGTCAAGAAGGGCATCAGGAACACTTTTGGTTTCCTGCAGCAGCTATAACTTCTAAGGTACCCCAGTGTTTGCACAGTGGAGGCAAGTTTATGCTTTATTGAAAAAATACCCCAGTGTTACAGAAATAGCATAGTCATCTTAGGACACCGGGCATCTCTCTTTCTGCCTGCTCAATGTGCTTAGGTGGATGGCAACATATTGCGTCTAAGAATTTCACTGCTACAAACTCCAGCTGGGAGACTAATAACTAAGGCAATTAGAACAGCTCACATTCATTAGACACCTGTTATACTCAGTTCTGTGCTGAGCGAGGTAGGAAATTTTGTTGTCTCCACTTTAGAGGAGGATAAAGAAGCACAGAGAAGTTGTGTCTTGCCCAAGGTCACAGAGCCGGTAAGCGGCAGAGCTAGGACTTGAACCCAGAGCTGACACATCCCCTGAATGACTGTGCTTGATTGTTTGGGAGTGTTTCAGGGTGAGACAGCAGTTATCATTCATTAGTTAATCAGTCATCTCATATATTGAAAACCTATTATGTGCAGAGCAACAGGAGAGGAGAGAGGTCTAGGGCAGTGGATTGAGTAGTGGAGGATAGGTTATGGTCTTGGACCAAGGGAAATAGTCCTAGGGTGATGGTATATTTGAGGAAGGCATGCAAGATTCAAAGGGTGTCAGGGACAAGGAAAGGAAGCAGAGTTCAACAGGGAGCTGAAGGGGAAAGGGTTATCAAAGGCAAGATTTATCAGTTTCACAATTGTGTATCAATTTTACTTAGGGTCTAGTAGAATTATTTGTTGGGGTGCCCAATGAGGATTTATGATGGTGGGTATTTGGATAAAGGAACAGGGAAGAATTGCAGCTGGCTGCAAAGGCATTGGTGTGTGTGTGTGTGTGTGCATGTGTGTGTGTGTGTGTAAGAAAGAGATACGGCATGGAGAATGCGAAATAAATCTCATTTTTCCATTTCAGACTGTCACAATGGGCTTTAAGGCAGCTATTTTGGTCTGTTTTTGTCATTCCATATACACACAGGGCCACTATACTGTAGTTCCCTGGGCTTAAGTGGTTCTTTAAATTGCTATTCAATTTACAGAGGTGAGGTTTTCTCTTGCCCAAATTCTCCAGCTTACCACTGCTCAGCTCATTCCCTTCAAATGAACTGCACTATGTTTTATTCATAGTAGCACTTTGCTACTAGTTCAGCGATTTCTATCTTTCAACATTCTCAAATGAGCGTTTACTGGTATTGGCGAGTTAATACTGTTCCTACAATCATTATCCATTCCTATAGTGCAAGGGAGTTAAGACACTTCTAACTTTTAATTTCTCTTAAAATGAGCTTATAACTTCCTATCATCCCCATTTGGATGCTTTTACAACTGACAGTGTTTTAGCTTTATTACTTGTAAAGAACAACCTTATGGGACATATCTTTGGCTTGGAAATTCCATCTAGTTCAATTCCTGGCAACAGTTGGAATTATGCTCCAATTTCCACCAATACAGACTGTTGTAAATATCCCTTCAATTTGGACTCTTAGGATTTTTTCCCTCTTTTTGGTATATTGTTCTGGATGGAGGGGGTCACATGGAGAAAGGATATTTCTCTGATACCTTAAACTCTGTCTAGCCAACTTATGGTGCAGCTGCTCAGGACAGTAAAAGAACCGTACAGGACAGTAAAAGTTAGTATTTGGTAACAAGTTCAACTTTATTTCTATTTCTATCTGTGAATGAAATGTGAGGGCACAAATCAAGGAGAACAACATTTTTACATTCAAAAGATAATGAAATACTGAAAAGACAAAACAGAGTTGTGATTAAAGCTCAGATTGATCTTGGTTCTTTTCCTATTCTATCAGATATATGCCCATGAGACTTATTTTAACTTATCTGGGTCTCAGTTTACTCATCTGTAAAATGGTTGTATTTATAGCACCTGAGAAAACTGTTAAAAAAATTAAATAACATCATATACACCCAGAGACTGATGCCTTGTTGTTGTTGATAGAGATGACTCCAACTCATGGCAGCCTTATGTACAAAAGAATGGCACATTGCCCAGTCCTATACCACTCTTACAATTACTAGCATCTTCAAGTTCATTGTTGGGGCTAATGTGCAAATCCATCTCATCAAGGTTCTCGCTCATCCTCATTGGCCCTCTACTTCACCAAATCTGATGTCCGTCTCCAGCAATTGGTCTTTTCTGATAATATACCCAAAGCAAATGAGTTGGACAATGTTCAGTTGTGACCCACACGATTTTCCTTGGCTAATTTTTGGAAGTTAATAAGTAAGCCTTTCTTCCTAGTTGGTCTTACTCTGGGAGTACTGCTAAAGCTTGTTCACCTTGGGTGACCCTGCTGGTATTGGAATACTGATGGCATAGCTTCTAGTATCATAGTAACAGACAAGCCACCACAGTAGGACAAACTGACAGACGGATAGTGGAGACTGGTACTTGCTTAAAAATTGTGATCTATTTTACTCTTAGGGCACAGACACAGAGAAAGCTTGGCTTTGCTACCTGTGCCATCAACCATAACATTAATATTCTAAGGTAGAGAGGAATTAGTGTAGGCACAGCTAGCAGCTAAAACCATGGCCTTTTTTTAGTGGTTGCCATTGTAATGGGATGATCAATCTTTATTCCTAGGAATCCAAACTGCTTGTTCAGTAACATTTCTAATTCATTAGCTAAAAACAATCTCTGACAATCAGACTTTTTTTTTTTTTTTTTTACATGTGGCATCAAACAGTCCTTGAAATAGAAGGGAAAAAAACATTAGACTGAGTCTATCCTGTGGTAAATGTGTCATATCACTTTAATTTGATATCAGCAAATGACCTTATAACTCATACTCACCACACTGAATCCTTCGTGAGCTTGGAATTCACGTTCCCATCTTCTTCCAGGAAGATATCCATTTGCAAATTGGCATTGTTATCATGGGCTGAGAAATAATTGGTAACAATTCTTGCTGGTATCCCAAGGCATCGCAAAACTGCAGGGAAGAAAGGCAAACCACAAACTAAGACATCATCAAAATTAATAAATACGTAGTAAACTCCCTTCTTGTAAGGGAATTTCCTCTTTACCAACATGAAAGTTCCCTTTGCACATCTTGTCCTCAAAGGTTTCATACTGAATGAAGGGGTTTGTTATAAAGCATGAGGGTTCAGAGAGAAACCATGAGGGTGATTGTCCAAAACCGTAGCTGGCGCCAAAGAAGCCAACTGGAATAAAATCACAATAACAGGGTTCTCATTTTTTGGTTTCTAATCGCACAGTCATAGAAGTGGTATTAATTTTAGTCAGGCTAATGAGACTATGTTCCTGAAAACGAACATATAAAACAGTTAATAGGAAATTAGGAATTTACAAGGCAAGTCCTTAGTGGGGTTTGCTCTTAGGACTAGAGTTTGCTTACATGGCACTCAGTGGAGGGTGACACCCCAGATTCATTTTACTTGTTAGATAATAAATTATCTGGATGCATCTCTTCCCATATGTACATATTGATTAAATTTAATTCAAACGCCCTCCCTGGCTCTCAGGACTCCAGCCATCAAGTCTCGTTGAAAATAATTCAGCTGACAATTGTAAGATTAATGACTTGGCTTGCTTTTTTTTCTCAGAATAGTTTAGCATTTTTAACAGAAAACTACCCACCTCCTTCAACAGAATAACCTTGCAAGTCAGCACTTGAGTCTGCTAGAGACTCAAGTGTCCTCCTCCTATAATGACTTAATTTTAACACCCCAAAAAACAATGGCCACCACCACATGTTTACCATTCTCATCTTCCTCACTCTATTGCTTTATAGCCCCATATTCATGCCAGAAATTACCATAGACTGCCAGAAGAAATAACGTATCTGTCCTGAAAGAAGTACAGCTGGAATGCTCCTTGGAAGCGAGAAATGGCAGGACTTCATCTCACCTACTTTGGTTATGTTGCCAGAAGAGAACATTCCCTGGAGAAGGATATCACGCTTGGTAAAGTGGAGGGTCAAGCAAAAAAGGGGAAGTCCTTCAACAAGATGGATTGACACAGTGGCTGAAACAATGGGCTCAGGTACAGCAAGGATTGCAAGTATGGCGCATGACCAGGCAATGTTTCATTCTGCTGTGCATAGGGTCGCAATGAGTTGGAGTTGACTCAGTGGCACCTGACAACAACATTCATGTCAGGTGTTTACCTGTGTTTTAGTGACTATGCCAAGACATTCAACCGTGTGGATCATAACAAATTACAGATAATACTGTGATGAATAGGAATTGCAGAACACTTCATTGTTCTCATGAGGAACCTGTACATACATCAAGAGGCAGTTGTTCAAACAGAACAAGGGATAGCTGCAATTTTTCAAATCAGGAAAGATTAGCATCAGGGTTACATACTTACACCACACCTATTCAGTCTTTATGTTGAGCAAGTAACCTTAGAAGCTGCATTGTTATGAAGAAAAGCATGACATCAAGATTGGAGGAAGACTTATTAACTATCTGTGATATGCAGATGACACAACTTGGCTTGCTGAAGGTGAAGGGGACTTGAAGCATTTCCTGATGAAGATCAAAAACTATAGCCTTCATTATGGATTAGACTTCAATCTACAGAAAATAAAAATCCTCACAATTGGACGAATAAGAAACATCACGATAAATGGAGAAAAGATTGAAGTTGTCAAAGATTTCATATTACTTGGATACACAATCAATGCCCATGGAAGCACCAGTCAAGAAATCAAATGACATATTGCATTAGGCAAATATGCTACAAAAGATCTCTTTAAAGTGTTAAAACTTACAGATGTCCCTTTGAGGACTAAGGTGCACCTGACTCAAACCATAGTATTTTCAATTGCCTTATGTGCATGCAAAATCTGGACACCAAATAGGGAAGATGAAGAAGAATTGATGCAATTGAATTATGGTGTTGATGAAATATATCAACATCAAATATATCATGATTAAATATATCATGGACTGCCAGAAGAAGTACAATCAGAATGATCCTTAGAAATGAGGATGATGAAACTTCTTCTCAAGTGTTTTGGACATGTTTTCAGGAAGGACCAATCCCTATACAAGAACATCACACTTGGTAAGGTAGAGGGTCAATGAAACATGAAAAGATCCTCAAGGAGATGGATTGACATAGTGGCTGCAATAATGGAGTATAACATGGCAACAATTGTGAAGATTGTGCAGGATTGGGCACATTTTGTTGTACATAAGACTGCTGTGAGTTGGAACTGACTTGAGGGCACCTAACAATCCAGCACTGACATTCTTGCCAGAGAGAGCCTTAATAGCACAGTGTTTAAGCACTCAGCTTCTAACCAAAAGGTTGGTGGTTTGAACTCAACAGCTGCTCCATGGGAGAAAGGTGTGGCATCCTGCTCCTACAAAGATTTACAGACTTGGAAACATTATGGGCAGTTCTACTTTGCTCTAATGGGTCTCTAGGAGTCAGAATCAACTTGACAGCAATCAGTTATTCATGTCAGAGTGGTAGAACTCTCAACTTCCATGTAGGGGACCCAGCTTCAATACCCTGCCAGTGCACTTCAAGCTCAGTCACCACCTATAAGTCATTGGACACTTGGTTGTTTTATGATACTGAACAGGTTTCAGTGGAGCTTACAGACTAAGACAAACTAGGAAGAAAGGTCTGGCAATCTACTTCTGAAAATCAGCCAATGAAAAGCAAGTGGATTACAATGGGCTGATCTGCAACCAACCATGGAGTTGTAGCAGGACTGGGCAGCATTTCATTCCATTGTGCATGTGGCACCATGAGTCGGGAGCTGACTAGATGGAAGCTAACAACCACAGCCACTACAACAACAGGAACAACATTCATGTCATAGTTTTCCCAATGCAATAATTGCTACTCCAGTTCTATTGCTGGCTTAACACAAATTTACATTATTACTGAATAAGAACCATTGTTCCTGAGTTTGTCTAACTCCTTATTGTAGGCGAGGTGAAGCTTGACTTGGAGGCACTGTACCTCCTCCTCCAATTTCCCTCTTCAAGTTTATTCTCCTTTTGACTTCTCCAATGTGTGCTTCTACCTTTCCTTAACTTGTCAGCAAAGCTAATTTTCAGGAACAGATTTCATGACCCTTTGATACAAAAAGCATGAATGAATGTAAGCTGTTTACTATTTTATACGGTTCCAAACCCAGAGGAATTACACTGGATGGTGAAACTTCAGGCAGAAGGAGAACTTGGAGACTTAGAAAGTTCTTTCTGTTTTTCTGAAATCACTTCTCAAGAGCAGCTGCCAGCATCAAGCAGCTTCCACATAGTCTTGGCTTGAGACCCTTGAGGAAAGGGAACTACCTCCTACACTTAGCCCACCATGAAGCTCAGACTTCCATCTAGGATTTCAAAGACCAGCATTTCTAGATTAGTATTTTTGGCTTTTCTTATTCTTCCAAAAACCTTTTGCCATCAATTTAATTCCAACTCATAGTGACTCTATACAACAGGGTTTCCAGGGCTGTAAATCTTTGCAGAAGCAGACTGCTTCATCTCTCTCTTGTGCAGTGGCTGGTGAGTTTGAACCACTGACCTTTTGATCAGCAGCTGAATGCCTTAACCACAGTGCCACCAGAGCTCCTTTTTATTGTTCCCAGGAAATATATATTATTTTAGGTCTTGGATATGCTAAAATGGATAAGAATATAATTTTACTCAGCTTGATGTCATGGGAAAAAAACAAAACAAAACTTAATGGTTGTTTTCCACTTGAATCACTTACTAATTCTTAGGCTGTTGCAAATTTGAACTGGAATTGATAGATTTCACAGACATTTTAAAAAATGACCCCACCCTGACCTCAAGCCCCTATTTGGTTTTCCTGATTTAAAAACTAGTAACTAGATTAAATATTCTTTATTAACAAGTAGGCAGAAGGGAAATTCACAGTAGAGCTTAATGTTTTCTCCAAGGCTGTAGAAATGGCATGTGAATGAAAATCATTATCAAGGATGAAAGCATACTAAAATAAATGCAGTTTTAAAAACATTCACTAAATTAACTATAACACTGTCTGGGCCTAAAGAGGTGAATGTCATTTTGAAAAATGATACATGACACAGAAGAGAGTCATTCTAGTCCCATATGTTTTCCCCTATAAATTGGACGTTGGGTGGATTAAAGATCAGCAGGGAAATGGGCAAGGGACAGGTTGTTTATTAGGTTCTAATATCTAATTGCTCAGGGGCATTGAGACTCATTTATGTAAAAATGGAGAAGAGACCACCTGCCATGACCCATTCCATAGCTGGAATAAAAATTAGGAAGATATATTTACAAAACTTTTCAACAACAAACAATGTGCAAATAGCCACATTTATAAAACCTCTTAAAAAAGAAGCTATTGTTTATTAGTAATGTTTATTAGTTATTATTTAAAATTTAATATTTAGACATTTTTACAATGTGGATGTGACTGAAAAGAAAATGTCTATCATTTTCCCATATTCTTATTTGGCCTTTGTGACCCTCCACTTCTCTGGGTGTTTAGTGATGTATTTTCATTACTCTTTCTGTAAAAATTTTGCAGTCAAAAAGAAATTATGAGCATATTTGACACAGTATAATTTAATTATGAATTGATTACATTCTAGAAAATAAACAAAACCCACTGTCATTGAGTCAATTCCAACTCATAGCCACCATATAGAGCAGAACAGAACTGCCCCATAGGATTTCCAAGGCTGTAAATTTTTACAGAAGCAGACTGCCTCGTTTATCTCTCACAGAGTGGCTGATGAGTTTGAACTGCTGACCTTTTGATTAGCACTCAGATGCTTTAACCACTGGCCATCAGAATGCCTCTATACATCCCAGAATACTCAACTATAAATTCTATAAAGCCAACAGGGACTGATAGGTCTTTTTGCCAGGTTTTAGATAAAAAGCCCTGAAATAACATATTTTTTTACATTAAAAATTAATGATAATTGAATACTTACATGTGTTAAATACACCAGCAAAAACCCAGCACTGGCCATACCGAACTGGCTTCTCAGAACTCCGATATTCCAATAGGATGTCAACACTTCCTGTCCAGGCTGATGGAGGGATTCCATAAGCATAGACATTGTCCCAGGATCCGACAATGACACCTTCATCATCTTTGGCATTAACCTATGTGAAGCCACAAGTGGTGAGAAAGAAGAAAGTTCATTTAGATAAGCAGTCTTCAGACTATGCAAAGAAATTATCAGTGGTCAAGGTAAGGCTTCCAGTGCCTTCCATCTTTCCTGCATGATGAAAACAGTTCAACTTCTCATTTAATTTACTGTCCTGTTGTTAGAAAAAGTGATGCAATGATTAAGTGTACAAGGAGAAACCAAATAATCAAGGGTATCTCTTAAATGGCATATTATTGTAGTAAGGTTAGGTTGAATAAAACCACACCAAACTCACTGCAGTCGAGTTGGATCTGACTCATAGTGACCTCTATTTGGGTTTCTGAGGCGATATCACTATGGAAGTAGATTGCCCAACCTTCCTTCTGAGGAGTGGCTAGTGGGTTTGAACTGCCAGCCTTCTGGTTAGCAGTCAAATGCTTTAGGCACTATGCTGAAAAGTTGTAGCATCTTCTCCATATGACTGGGAGAAGATAAAAATTAAACACTTTGTTTGGGATAGATTAGAAAGGAAAAAGACATATGAGAGAAGAAAGCTTAGGCAGGGATTCTGTCTTGGCAAAAAGAGAATTCAAAATGGACAAATGAGAAATCAAGGGTCCAATTTTGACTTTTATGATGAGTGGCAGACTCTAATGAGTTGAAAAAAATTAACATGCGCCATCACTGAAACCATTAAGAGTTAAAAATAGTTACATGTGAACCTTGCAGAGTTTACTTCAAAGAAGTTAGATTAAAGAAGTATTGACTTTATGATTGTTTAATTTAAAGTAATTAAAATTTTATAGTTTAGTTAAAAGTATTTCCATTTACAAAAATGACCTGCGATATTATGGTTTAAAAATAGGAAGACTTAAGCAGAGAAGCGAACACTTGAGAAAATTTTGCTACACATTCAGAATATAGTCTCGTAGCAGCAGACCTACATTTCAGGAACAGAGATCGTTACATGTTTCAACAATCAAGCAAAGCAGTGACCTAACAGTTTGATGTGTCTTGTCATTTTTTTTCTGGAGCACTGCTGAATATTTCTCTCTTAGTATAAGTTTCATCATGTTTAATTATAGTGAATAGAATGTCTAGGTGGGGAGCAGTGGGAACTTTTTAAGAAACAAAAATTTTTATATGTTAACATGACAATTGTTTAAACTTGTTACTCAAAGTGTGGTCTATGGGTCAGACATTCCTTGGGAGCTTTTTAGAAAAGCAGAAACTCAGGCCTATCCATACATCTACTGAATCAGAATCTGCGTTTTACCAAGATCTCTGCTAGTGTATATTAGTTTGCAAAAAACACGCTTAGAGTTTGTGTAAGACATTAGTAAACATGATTGAAACAAGTGTCTTTGGCTTATGAAACCATAGAGAAATATAAAAATATGGTGAGTTTATATATGTCCACTGACCCACCAACTAGTAACTCAGCCTCAACATGGGCCCAGGAAGTTTGCTGAGTTTAGTTGTATAAGAGTTTGTTTTCCCCACTGGTTTGTGAGTTCTTTGAGAACAGAGATAAAATCTGTGTCTTTGTGACTTCTGGGAAATATTGGCAAAGGATAAGTGCTCAATAGTTGTTGAATAATCAATCTTTTATTTAATGAGTGTATGGACACTATAGATTCAAATAAGACCTTATCTTTGGAGAGATATAAACAAGAAACAATTGATTGACAATAATTGTTTGTATAAAAGGGAAAGATATACAGGTATAGGAGGCCTGAAGTAGGGTTTAATCAGTTCTATCAGGTTGGAGGGAGCAGTGGTGGTTGGGCTTAATAGTGGTGATGACATGCAAGCTGGGACTTGAGGGGATGACAGCCATGGGGGAACAGTTTGAATTAATGCTTGACAATGTGTCAGGTACCTGCTAGTAGCTTTGCATGAGCATCAAATACCAAAAACAAAACAAAACAAAACAAAAAACCCACAAACCCACTGCCAATGAGTTGATTCCAACTCATAGCAACCCCCATTGGGTTTCCAAGGCTATACATTTTTAGAGAAGTAGATTGCCTCATCTTCCTCCTGTGGAGCTGCTGGTGGGTTTGAATCACTGACTTCTGGTTAGCAGCCAAACGTCTTACCCACTATACCACCAGAGCTCCTTGAGTACCACATTTGTTGTTGTTGTTATGTGCCATCGAGTCGGGCCCGACTCATAGCGACCCCTCCTTGGGTGTCTGAGGCAGTATCACTACGGAAGTAGATTGCCCCATTTTCCTTCCAAGAAGTGGCTGGTGGGTTTGAACCGCCAGCCTTCTGGTTAGCAGTCAAGTGCCTTAGGCACTATGCTACCAGAGCTCCTAAGTGGGCAATATTAAACAAAACACTAGAAGAAAATATTTAACATGTATAATCTTATTCTACTGTGAATGACAAGCTTTCCACTGACACATATTTACTGTAGCACTGATCAACATTTCCCAAAGACAGTCCTGGGGAGTGTTCTATACAGAAAACTCCCATTCAGTTCTATTTAGACATACTAATCTCTTCCTTCAATGTGTCCAGTCAGTTTAAAGTGATGATGAGTTCTGATAATTACTCAGTTAATTATTCAATATAAAAAAGTAATTATTGGAGGCTTTTGAAGGACCTTGTTCAGTTACCTGTAAAATCATCCCTTTGATATAAACTTTTGACTTTAGGCTGTAGCTCCATGAAATAACTGAGGTGCAACAGGGCCTAGCCAACCATTTTGGCCTATTCATGATTAATACTTCTCACAGCAGATGAAATAATTATTGAAAAATCTGTATGTATTATAACCAAGTTTAAAAGTAACTAGGTGGGCTATGATATGATATGGTCATTGTGAGTAGGTAGATTCAGCTTTGAATTCATGTTAATATTCATTGTCACTGATAAGTAGAATAAGGTCTATGAATCTTATAGTTAAAAGGCCCTAAACTGTGGTTCTGAGAATGACTGTTAAACAGATAGGCATTAATAAGAATGGCTATTTATAGCATAAGGCTGAATCCAGTCAGCTAAGGGGACAGGTTAGGAAATAAAAGCTAGATAAATCACAACTCTCATTTATTAGCATTTGACCAGATTGGGTATTGTTTTCTAATTAGAACATTGATTTCTAGGGAGCACAGACACTGAAAGAGATAAATGTTTGCTAGCAGATGTAAAGGGTTAAAGTAATATCTCCTTTCCTAGCCAACAAGATATTCTTGTAGGACACTTCAAGGGCAACACCTGCTGATCCTTTTTCATGTTGCAACTAGCTGTTTGAATACTCTATCATGAATTTAGACTTTACCAGTGGCAGGATGAAATGTCTTGGCCATGAGTCAAGTAGACAGTATGAGCCTAGGACTATGGACAGGGAATATTACTCAACTTGATTAAATTGCCTCCTAAACACTTACAAAATTGAAAAAGTAAAAAAAGCAGCCCCTCCAAAGTCATTATCTACAACCTAAGTGGTATAACATAATGCAATATATTTCAAAATCAGGTGCCAAGAAAGGGAAGGAGGATTATGATATAGAGCAGAGAAGTAGTATGATTCAGCCCTTACCCCTAACAACCACATTTTCAGAAGCCCTACTGCAAGTCAACAAAATCCTGAGATTCCTCACGTATTTTACAACCAAGAAAAATTCTATTCTTTTTTTCTTTCCTGACCAGAATAGAGGAAACAATTATTGTGGAGAATTAGATACAAAAGAATCTCCATTTCTGTTAGAGGCAGAGACCATAGAAGTAAAATGGGAAAACGATTACAAAGTGTGACAGTATCCTCCAAGGGAATGAGATACCTCCAATTAGGTGGAGTGGATTCTGGAATGAGAAATTTACAGAATCTTAAAACAAAGATCAAAGTCCAAGTTTTCTATCAGAGATTGCTCATCTCTCCAGTTTCCCCAGTTCTCCTATGTCACTCTCTCTCAGGTACTAAAGATTAGATACAATGAAATACAGAAACCTCAAAATATAATTTAGAATAGAAAGCAAAGTAATCTTAGATTTGGAAGCAAGTCAAGATTGCATCTATACTATCTTAAAGAAAATAGAACACCGGGGCAAGAGCTCCACAAGAATGAGCATGAGTAAAAAGAAAAGAAGCAGTGATGGGAGAGAAAGAGAGAGAAGAGAGAATGCACATGTGAAAAAGAGAAAAAAATCATATCTGGAAGAAAACAAAATTAAGGAACAGAAAGAAACTTCTCTTACGACATTACAGATCTAAGAGAACAAATTGAGGATGAAAGCATATCATAACTGAACTAATAACAAATTAGAAACTGTAAGAAAGAGAATAGATATTGCTAGAAATAAAGTTAGTAACAGAAGAAAAGCTTGAGATAATTAAAGAAAATGCTGAAGAAAAAGATAGTTGAAATTACTGAAGTAGATTGACCAATCTTCCTTTGAGGAGTGGCTGGTGGGTTTGAACTGCCAGCCTTCTGGTTAGCAGTCAAATGCCTTAGGCACTACGTTACCAGAGCTCCCTAATAATTATGGAAGACAATTATGATACAGCATAAGGATAAATAGCATCCTTAAAATAGAGAACCCAACAAATGAAAAAAAATGTATATTCATGACATAATATAAGTAAATTTTACTTAAATGATGAAGAACTGAAATGATAGGTTGAAACAGCAATCTGTGCTCCATAATGCTTTGACTTTATATTTTTAGTGCTATCACAGAGTGGACACTAGATAAAATCTTGTTGAATGAATGGATGTGGTATCAGTGGAGGGTAGGTGTAGGCCACCTTTTAACATTTCTTTACCGGATCAAAGCAAATTGGTTTATCAAAATGCTAACAAATGTTTTTATTAAATAGACAAGTCATTTCTAAGATTTATGTAGAAATGCAAATGGTCTGGAATAACCAGAATAATTTGAAAAAGAACAAATTTGGAAGACTACCTAGTTTCAAGATTCAATGTAATGCTACAGTAATCAAGACAGTATAATACTATACTGGCATCAGAATGGACAAATAGACCAGTGGAACAAAATAGAGAGTCTAGAAATAGATCCACAGCTATACAGTCATTTAATTCTCAACAAAGTTGTCATTGGGGGAAATAATAGTATTTCCAACATATGAAAATTTTTCTTAACAGTCTTTGCAACAAATGATGCTAGAACAGATGGATAAACAGGGAAAATATAACTTGACCCCTACTTCACACCACACAGAAAGATAACTCAAGTTTGACAATAGACCTAAATACAAAAGCCAAAATTATAAAGCTTCTAAAAGAAAACAGAAGGGACTATATTTGTGATCTTGTGGAAAAAGCTACTTTTTTTTTTTTCCCAAATTTTGGTTAAAAAAAAAAGGGGGGACTTCATAAAATTTAAACACTTTTGTACCTTAAAATACACCATTAAGAAAATGTAACAATAAGCCAAACTTTGGGAGAAAAAAATATCCTCTATACATATATCTGACAAAGGACTTGTACCCAGACTATATATAAAGTAAGTACAACTCAATAATATGAAGACTAATAATCCAGTAAGAATCGGGCAAAGAGCAAAGACTTGAACAGATGCAACATAAAAGAAAGAACTGTGAATGACCAATAAATGCATGGAAAGGTGCTCAACATCATTGACCATCAGAGAAATGCAAATTAAAACCCAAATGAGATATGGCTATACATCCACTAAACCAAAAACCAAACTCACTGCCATCAAGTCGATTCCACTCATAGCGACCCCTCTTTGGGTTTCTGAGGCTGTATCTCTACGGAAACAGATTGCCCAATCTTCCTTCCGAGGAGTGGGTGGTGGGTTTGAACCTCCAGCCTTCTGGCTAGTAGTCAAATGCCTTAGGCACTATATCACCAAAGCTCCCATACATCCACTAGAATGACTAAAATTAAAAAGGCTGAAAACACCGAATTATGGGTGAAGCTGTGGATAAACCAAAACTCATATATTTTTGGCAAATATGTAAAAAAAAATCCACTTTTATTTATTCATTTTTTAAAATTTTGCTTTGGTTGCAGATTTACAGAGCAGAATTTGTTTCACATTCAACAGTTCATGCACATTTGATTTCATGCCCCGATTACCATCCCCAACTCTAGCCCACTCTCCTCCTCTCCCTTCCCTGTGACTACCCCCCTCCCTGTGCCCTTGTTAACTGTGCACTCCTGTCTGTCCAGCTTTCCCTCCATGTATTCATGCTGGTGCCCCATGGCTGATTGCACCAAGGGGTACATCTCCATAGAGTAGGTGGGTGGATTGCCCTGAGTTTGGTGTTCTGCATGTAAGTCTTTCTACTGTTGGACTGAGAGGCAGTCCTTGGGAGTGAGTCCTTTTCCAGGCCTGAAGGGCCATAGTCTTTGAGGTCTCACCAGACTCCATCCAACCAGTAACTCTGGTTATTATTGTAATTTTGAATTTGTTCCATATTTTTCCTCCCACTCTATCTGCAGTTTTAATATCTTCCTGAGTGGTTGGCATTGGTAGCTGGGCACCATCTAGTTCTGGTCTTTAGGTCCATTGTATCCTTGGACTAATTGTTTCCAAATTCCCTTGATTTTCTTCACTCTTTCTCACTTCAGACAAGAGGAGACCATTAGCTGCATCTTAGATGACTACTTGAAAGTTGTTTAGACCCCAGTTGCTACTCACCAAAGTAGATTGTGAAACAAGTTTTTATGTACTGTGTTGCACCAATTGAGCCTGATGTCCCCCAATACCATGGTCCTGAGTTGGCAGGCCTGGTGATTCTCTCTCCTGAGGTGTTTAATTGTCTCTGAGGGATTACTCCAACTCTGTCTTCTGTTGCATTTGTAATGATTGTGGGTATTTTGTATCACTAGTATCTATGCAAGATTATCTTCAGCTAAATCTATCATTGGTCTAGGGTACATACCTGCTCGCCAACCCCCATCTGATCTTCTCAGTTGTCTATGTGTTTATCTGTCGGCTGGTGTTTGGTGTTAATGGTAATGCTGTTGTTGTTGTTAGGTGTCATCAAGTCGTCTCCAACTCATAGCAACCCCATGTACAGCAGTATGAAACACTGCCTGGTCCTGCACCACCTCCACGGTCCATGCTATACCTGAGCCCATCGTTGTAGCTACTGTCAGTCCATCCTGTTGAGGATCTTCCCTTCCTTCGCTGACCTTCCACTTTACCGAGCATGATATTCCTCTCCAGGGAGTGATCTCTTCTTACAACATGACCAAAGTAGGTGAGACAAAGCCTAGCCATTCTCACCTCCAAGGAGCACTCTGGCTGTGCTTCCTTCAGGACAGATTTGTTAGTTCTTTTAGCACTCTATGGTATTTTCAGCATTCTTCGCCAGCACTACAACTTAAAAGCATTGATTCTTCTTTAGTCTTCCCTATTCATTGTCCAGTTCTCACATGCATATGAGGTGATTGAAAATATCATGGCTTGTGTCAGGCACACCTTAGTTCTCAAGACATCTTTGCTCTTCAGCACTTGAAAGAGATCTTTTGCAGCTGATTTGCCCAGTGCTATCCCAGTGTTCTTCCCTTTTCGTTTTCTAACTCCATGTTTTTGCACATTTCATTATAATAATTGACTTTGTCTTCTTGAGCTGCCCTTTGAAATCTTCTGTTCAGCTCTTTTATCCTATTGATTCTCCCATTTGCTTTAGCTATTCTCCATTCAAGAGCAAGTTGCAGAGTCTTTTCTGACATCCATTTTAGTCTTTTCTTCCTTTCCTGTCTTTTAAATGACCTTTTGCTTTCTTCATGGATGATGTTCTTGATGTCAATCCACAATTCTACTTTTTGGTCATTGGTGTTCAATGATCAAATCTATTCTTTAAATGGTCTCTAAATTCAAGAGGGATAGAATCAAGGTCACATTTTGGCTCTCATGGACTTCTTTTAATTGTCTTCAGCTTCAACTTGAACTTGTATATGAACAGTTAATGGTCTTTCCCACAATCAGCTCCTGGCCTTGTTTTGGCTGAAGATATTGAGCTTCTCCATAGCCTCTTGCCACAGATGTAGTCAATCTGATTACTGTATACTCCATCTGTGGAAGTCCATGTGTAAAGTCACCATTTGTGTTGCTGAAAAAAGGTATTTGCAATGAATAAGTCAGTGGTCTTGCAAAATTCTATCATGCAATCTCCAGTGTTATTTCTGTCACCAAGGCCAAATTTTCCAACTACCAGGGATTATTCTTTGTTTCCAACTTTCGTATTCCAATCACCAGTGCTAATCAGCACATTGTGATTGCATGTTTGGTCAATTTCAGACTGCAGAAGTTGATAAAAAATCTTCAATTTCCTCATCTTTGCCTTTAGTGGTTGCTGTGCAAATTTGAATAATAGTAGTATTAGCTGGCCTTCCTTGTAGGTGCATGGATATTATCCTATCACAGACAGTATTGCACTTCAGGATAGATCTTGAAAGTTTCTTTGTGATGATAAATTCCATACCATTCCTCTTCAATTTGTCATTCCTGGCATAGTAGACCATATGGTTGTCTCATTCAAAATGGCCAAAACCAGTCCATTTTAGCTCACTAATGTGTCATCAATCTTTATGTGTTCCATTTCATTTTTGACAACTTCCAATTTTCCTAGATTAATACTTTGTACACTTCATGTTCTGATTATTAATGGATGTTTGGATCTGTTTCTTCTCATTTTGAGTTGTGCCACATCAGCAAACAGAGGTCCTGACAGCTCTACTTTATCCATATTATTAAAGCTCTACTCTGATGAGGCAGCTCTTTCCCAGTTGTATCTTGAGTGCCTTCCAACCTGAGGGCTCATCTTCCAGCACTGTATTGAACAATGTTTCAGGGCTATTCATAAAGATTTCCAGTAATATATCAGACAATGTTTCACTGCTATTCATAAGGTTTTCACTGACCAATTCTTTAGGAAGTGGTTGGTCTCTTCCTTCTTCTGAGTCTGTCTCAACCTGGAAGCTCCACCAAAGCCCATCCACCACAGGCAACCCTGCTGGCATTTGAAACACCAATGGCACAGCCTCCAGCCTCACAGCAACATGCAAGCCACCACAGTATGACAAACTGACCGACAAATTCATGTCCCTTAGCTTCCTGCCTGGGGGGTCTCTCAGGTAATGCAGTATTGTGCATATACTAGTATTTGCCTCTGTTGTCTATATTAATATATAGACATGTTTCAATGTCCTCCCCTTCCCCAATGTGATCATGCCAGTCACAGACTATTTCCATACCATCCCTCCCCTTATCCAAATCAGCATGTGGCTCCCAACTAGTTCAAAATGTTCCCTCCCCTTCCTTCCCATCCCTGGTAACCTACAAAGTGAGTCCCTTCCTAAGCAAAATCTTCCTTGACTTATTACAGTAATAGGCTCATATAATATTTCTGCGATTGACTTATTTCACTCAGCATATTGTCCTCCTGATTCATCCACATTGTGAGATGATTTGTGTATTCTTCGTTATTCTTTAATGTAACATAGTATTCTATTGTGTGAATGTACTATAATTTGGTTATCCATTCATCTGTTGATAAGCATTTAGGTTTTTTCTGTCTTTTTGCTGTAGTGAATTGTGCTATGATGAACATGAGTGTGCATACGTCTGTTCATGTCCTGTCTCTCACTTCTTTAGGATATATTCTTAGTAATGGAATTGCTGGCTCAAATGGTATTTCTATTTTCAGTTTTTCGAGGAAATGCCATACCAGTTTCCACAATGATTGTACCATTTTACAGTCCCACCAGCAGTGTATAAGAGTTCCAATCTCTCTGCAACCTCACCAGTATTTTTATTTTCTGTCTTGTTGAATTTTGCTATTATTGCTCTTGTGAGATGATATCTCATCATTGTTTTGATTTGCATCTCTTTAATGATGCAAAGGCTAATGATTGTGAGCATTTCCTCATGTATTTGTTGGCCGCCAGTATATCACCTTTACTGAAGTGTCTGTTCATGTCCCTTGCCTGTTTTTGAATTGGATTGCTTGTCTTCTTGGCATTGAGGTGTTGAAGTTTTCTATACATTTTAGAAATAAGTCCTTTGTCAGATATGTATAGGCAAATGTTTTCTCCCAATCAGTAGGTTCTCTTTTTACCCTTTTGGAGAAGTCTTTTGATGCACATAAGAATTTAACTTTTAAAAGGTCCCAGTCATCTAGCTTCTCTTCCACCTCCTGTGCATTCTGAGTTATGGTTAAAGTCTATTTATGCTGTAAATTAGGGCCCTTAGATTTGCCCCTATTTTATCTGTGATGAACTTTATAGTTTTGGGTTTTACATTTAAATCTTTGCTCCAACTTGAGTTAGTTTTTGTGTATGGGGTGAGGTATGGGTCTTGTTTAATTTTTCTTCAAGTGGATATCCCATTTTGCCAGCACCGTTTGTTAAAGAGGCTACCTCTTCCCATTTAATAAATAAAGGTTAATTTAATAAAGGTTTTGGTCCTTTGTCAAAGACCAGTTGTCCACAGATGGATGGGTCTATTTCTGGACTTTTGATTTTGTTCCATTGGTCTATCTGTGTATCATTGTACCAGTATCATGCTGTTTTAACCACTGTGGTTGTATAGTAGACCTCCCACTTTGTTGTTGTTCTTCAGTAGTGCTCTGTGAGACCTCCCACTTTGTTGTTGTTCTTCAGTAGTGCTCAGTTTATCTGAGGTCTCTTTCCTTTCCATATGTAGTAAAAAAATGTTGTTAGTATCTTGATCGAGATTGGATTAAATGTGTAGATTGCTTTGGATAGTATTGACATTTTCTCAGTATTCAGTCTTCCTGTCTATGAACAAGGCAAGTTCTTCCATTTATGTAGATCCCTTGTAGTTTCTTGTAGTAGTATTTTATATTTTTCTTTGTATAGGTCTTTTGTGTGTCTGGTAAGATTTATTCTTAGATATTTTATCTTTTCAGTAGCTATTATAAATGGTATTGTTTTCCTTATTTCCTTTTCATAGGCCTTTTTGTTGATGTAGAGGAATCCAAATGATTTTTGTATGTTGACCTTTTAACCTGTCACTTTGCTGAACCTCTTTATTAAAAATAACAAAAAACAAACTCACTGCCTTTGAGTCGGATCTGACCCATAGAGACCCCTCTCGAGTTTCCAAGGCAGTATAACTATGGAAGTAGATTGCCCAACCTTTCTTCTGAGCTTTTTTATTAGTTTCAATAGCTTTGTGCCTAAGTCTCTTGGGTTTTCTATGTATAGGATGGTGTCATCCATAAATAGAGATAGCTTTACTTTCTTTTTGCCAATTTGCATGCCTTTTGTGTCTCTTTCTTGCTTCATTGCTCTGGCTAGGACTTCCAATACAATGTTAAATTAGAAGTGGATAGAGGGCATCTTTGATTCCTGTTCTCAAGAGGGAATGCTTTGAGTGTCTCTCTGTTAATGATAATGTTGGCCATTGGCTTTACATAAATGCCCTTTATTATGTTGAGGAATTTCCCTTCTATCCTTATTTTGCTGAGAGTTCTGAACAGGAATAGGTGCTGGATTTTATCAAATACCTTTTCTGCATCAATTGATATGATCACTTGGTTCTTTTGTTTTGTTTTGTTTATGTAGTGGATTATATTGATTGTTTTCTGGTGTTGAACCATCCTTCTATACCAGGTACTAATCCCACTTGGTCAGGATGCATTATTTTTTTGATATGTTGCTGGATTCTGTTGAGTAGGATTTTTGCATCTATATTCATGAGGGATGTTCATCTTAGTTTTCCTTTTTAGTGGTGTCTTTCCCTGGTTTTGGTATCAGTGTTATGCTTTCTTCATAAAATGAATTTGGGAGTATTCCATCTTTTTCTATATTCTGGAATAGTTTGAGTAATTAGTAATATAGGTGTCAACTCTTCCCTGAATGTTTGGTAAAATTCTCCAGTAAAGCCATCTGGGCCAGTTTTTTTTTAATGATGTGCTCAATTTCTTCTTTTGTTAATGGTCTGTTCAGGTATTCTGTCTCTGACAGGGATAGTTTAGGTAGGTCTTGCATTTCTAGAAACTTGTCCATCTCTTCTAGGTTCTCGAAGCTGTTGGAGTACAGCTCTTCATAATATTCTGTCAATATCTTTTTATTTTAGTTGGTTCTGTTGTGATGCCTACCTTTTAGTTTATCATTTGTGTTATTTGCATCTTCTCTTTCTTTTCCTTTGTTAAATTTGCTGGTGGTTTGTCAATTTTGTTAATCTTTTTAAAGAAGCAGCTTCTTGTTTTGTTGATTTTCTTTTTTGTTTGTTTGTTTGTTTTCTGTTTCATTTATTTCTACTCTGATCTTTATTATTTCCTTATTTGTGGACATTGTAAGATTCTTTTGTTGTTCTTTTTCTAGTTGCTGGAGTTGTTGAGTTAGAATGTTGATTTTGTTTCTTTTATCGTTTATGAGTGTGCATTTATTGGCATAAATTTACCTTGGAGTACTGCATTTGCTGTGTCCCATAGGTTTTGGTAAGATGTATCTTCATTCTTGTTTGTTTGTAGGATTTTTTTTTTCAATTTCACACTTTATATTTCTTTTGTTACCCACTTGTTACCCACTTTATTTCATCTGTAAGTTTTTGAGCAGTGTATTATTCAATTTCCACATGTTTATTACTTTTTCCTTGATCTTCCTATTATTGATTTCTAACTTTATAGCATTGTGGTACAAGAAGATGCTTTGTAGTATTTCAATTTTTTTTTTTTTTAATTTATTGAGGTTTGTTTTATGTCTTAACATATACCTATTCTGGAGAATGATCCATGTGCACTGGAGAAGAATGTGAATTGTGTTTTTGTTGGGTGTAGTGCTCTGTGTATGTCTATGAGGTTGAGTTGGTTGATTGAGTTTTTGAGTTCTTCTGTATCTTTGAGTTTTTTCTAGCTGTTCTGTCCCTCCTTGAAAGTGGTGTGTTACAATAGAATATTATGTAACACTAAAGAATAATGTAGAATCTGCAAAACACTGCATAATGTAGATGAACTTGGAGGACATTATGCTGAGTGAAATAAGTCAGTCACAAAAGGACAAATATTGTATTAGTCCATTATTGTAAAAGTTAAGGAAAGGTTTAACT
>NW_006921614.1:6128033-6132886 GCF_000298275.1 Orycteropus afer afer | reverse complement strand
CACACACACACACACACACACACAAAAGTGGTGTGTTAATATCTCCTACTACTAGGGGAGCTCTGGTGGTGTAGTCCTAAGGCATTTGACTGCTAACCAGAAGGCTGGTAGTTCAAACCCACCATCCAGTCCCCAGAAGGAAGGTTGGGAAATCTACTTCCATAGTGATATTACCTCAGAAACCTAAGGAAGGGTTCCTATGAGTCAGATCCAATGCCATGGCAGTGTGTTGCATTGCATTACTCTTGTAGAGTTATCTCTTTTTCCTTTCAATTCAGTTAATATTTGCATCATGTATTTTGGAGCACTTTCATTGGGTGCATTGATATTTATTATGGTAATGTCTTCTTGGTCAATTGACCCTTTTAGCATCATATATTACCCTTCTTTGTCCCGTATGCTGTTTTTCACCTTGAAGTCTATTTTAGTAGAAACTAATATTGTCATTCCTGGTCTTTTTTGGTTACCATTAAAACCAAACTCACTGCTTTCATGTTGACTCTGATTCATCACGACCCCTCCTTGGGTTTCCAAGGCAGTATCTCTATGGAAGTAGATTGACCAGTCTTCCTTCTGAGGAGTGACTGATGTGTTTAAACTGCCAAACTTCTGGTTAGCAGTCAAATGCCTTAGGCACTACACCTCCATTAGCTTGATATATTTTTTCCACCCTTTAATTTTTAATTTATTTATATCTTTGTGTCTAAGGTGGGTCTCTTGTAGGCAGGATATTTATGAGTATTCTTTTCTTATCAATCTGCCACTCCCTTTCTCCTGACTGGTGCATTTAGTCCACTCACATTGAGTGTAATTATGATTGTGATAGGTATTAATTTATTGCTGTCATTCTATTGTGTTTTTTTTTTTGTTGGTGATTTCCTTGGTCCAAATATTTTTCTGTGCTGAGCTCATTTTGTTATCAATTGTGTCTTCTCTTTCCTTCTTTATTGTTGGTTTTGTGCTTACTAAGCCCATGTGTTTTTCTTCTTTCTGGGTTTGCTTAATTTTCTTTGTGGTTACCTTGAAGTAAATTCTTGTCTCTTTAACTTTGGAACAGTCTGTTCTATAAAGACATTGTCCTGTCTTCTTCTCCATTCGGAAGTTTTGTGATTAGAACTTTTATTCCCTCTATTTGCTTTGTTCCTGATGTCGTCTGCAGATTGACTCCCTTGTTTCTTTGTGTACAGTGTTTTATGAGCTTATTTTGAGCATCTATTTCTGATTTTGTTTTTAAGTGTTGATGTCAAGTGTTCTGCTTTTAATTTGTTGTTCTCTGTTGTAGGTTCTGTATTGGAAGGACTCTTTTTAGCATTTCTGGTAGGGTTTGTCTGGTTTTTACAAATTCCCTTAATTTTTGTTTGCCTGAGAATGTCTTGAATTCATAATCGTATTTGATGGACAAGTTGGCTGAATATTGAATTCTTGGTTGGAAGTTCTTTTCCTTCATTGTTTTATACATATATGCCATCCCAGGAGTTCTGGTGGCATAGTGCCTAAGGCATTTGACTGCTAACCAGAAGGCTAGAGGTTCTAACCCACCAGCCACTCCTCAGAAGGAAGGTTGGGCAAACTACTTCCGTAGTGATACTGCCTTGGAAACCCAAGGAGGGGTCGCTATGAGTCGGACCCAACTTGATGGCAGTGAGTTTTATTTGGTTTGGTATTGCCTTCTTGCATGCATGTTTTCTGTTGAGTAATCAGAACTTAGTCTTATTGCTTGTCTATTTTAGGTGATATTTCTTTTTTCCCAAGTTGCTCACAAGATTCTTTCTTTGTCTTTTGTTTTAGAGAGTTTGATTATGATATATCTTGGTGACTTTCTCTTGGGATCTATCCTGTATAAGGTTCGTTGAGCTTCGTGGACAGATATCTTTTCTTACATCATGATATGAGGGAAATTTTCTGTTAGCAGGCCTTCCACAATTTTTTCAGTTTTTTTTTTTTTTTAACCCCCTCTTGTTCTGTTATTCCCATGAAATGTATGTTGTTTCTTTTAATGTCATCCCATGTAACTTTTAGATTTTCTTCATTTCTCTTAAATCTTTGTTCTGATTTTTCTTCACACATGCTGGCATCAAGGGATTTTTCTTCTAGTTGGGAAATGTGTTCTTCAGTCAGTTCTAGTCTACTCTTTTGTTCTTCCACTGTGTTGTTCAACTGTGTAATTTTAGTGTTCATCTTCTGGATTTCTAACTGCTGTTTTTGTATGAGTTCTGATTGTGTATTTATCTTGTTATTTTGTTCTTGAATGGTTTTCCTGAATTCTTTCAGGGTGCTGCCTGTGTTTTCTTTGATTCTGTTTGTGGTTCCATTGAGCTCTTGTAGAGTTCTATATCTCCTAATTCTTTTTCAGATAATTCTATTGCCTGTTCTTCCATGATAGATAAATCTTTACCCTGGTGTTTTATTTCCATTGCCTTGTCCTGTGTTTTGTTTGTTTGTTTGTCTGTTTGATTGATTGATTTGAGGTTGTCTTTTGTCTCCTAGACATTCTGAAGTTATTGTCTTTAACTGTTAGTTATGTATTGATTTATTTCACCCTGGTTTTATGTTTAAACATATTTGCAAATACGGAGCTGGTGTACTTTTTTTGTTTATTAATTCAGGTGTGCTGGGTTGCTCTCCAGTTTCTTTGTATTGATGGAATCACTGTTGGAAATGTGGATGCAGGTCTCTCTCTGTTCATCATGAAGGGGGTTTGGAGTTGGGTGTTGTGGTTGCTTAATGTGTTTCTACTGGATAAGTCAGGGAGACAGGGGAGAGAGAGAGGCAGAGAGAGAGAGAGAGAGAGAGAGAGAGAGAAAGAAAGAACCAGTAGTGAATTTTCTGTGTTTCCACAGTTGTTGCTGGCTCCAGGGGTTTGTTTTGAATCTGCTTGGGATGGCTACTTCCTTAGAGATACCACCTTGGAAAACCAAGGAAGGGTTGGTATGAGTTGGAATCAACTTGGTGGAAGTGAATTTGATTTGTTTTTTTACAGACCCATAGTTTAAAATCAACAGACACCTCAATCATTAGGGGGCCGCTACTTACCACTTGGGTCAGAAAGCCACAAAAACCCCATACCCTGGTCCACTCTGCTAAAAAGCAGTTGTGGAAGAGTTGAATCCAAGCCCTCTGCTGTGAGCTCATTCCAGGGCCCACCTACCCATAGCGAGTATCCTTTCTTCTTCCTCTCCACTGTGAACTCTGCAGCCACCCAAGGCAAGGGGGTTTCTGCTCTGTTTCTCAGCAGTTATTCACTTACTCAACTCAGCTCCCAAGGTTACCATCAGAAGTTCCCAGTGTGGGTGTTCTGAGTCCCCGAAACCTCCATGGGTTCTGTGATGCTCCTCCCTATTTTCCCTTCTTCTCTTCAGCACTCCTCTGTATCACTAATGAGTTTTCCCTTTCTCTACCTCTCTGTCTCCCTGCTGGCCAGGCAGGTTTATTTATTTTTCCTCCAGCTGTTTAATCTGCTCATTTTCTCTGCCTCCACCAGATCCGGCACCCTCTGTCCTATTCAGAATCCTTGCTTCTATTTGATACACCTATATTTTCAGGAATTAAGATGCTAGAGGGAACAAACTTGTGGGCTAGAAGTGTGACACTGTCTTCTCTCTGTTAGCCACTTTTAAAAACTGGCATATTTTATAAAGTTAAAATTACACTTACCCTATGATCCAGGAATTCTCCCTTTAGCTATTTATTCCAGAGATATGAAGACATATGTGCACAAAGACTTGTACATAGCAGCAAGTACATAGTTTGCTCATAATAGCTTTATTCATATTAACCCCGAACTGGAAATGTCTCAAACATTCACCAATAAGTGAATAGGTAGACATATTGTGATATATTAATACCATGAAATACTGCTCAGTATAGAAAAGAACAAACTAAAGATATAGTGATTAAGTAAAATCATTATAAAAGATTGTAAAAAGGGACTCCCAGTAAGATGGAGGAATAGGCAGACAAGTGACACAGACCCTCTTCAACAAAGAAAAGAAAAACAAATTGATAGAGATACAGAAGATAATCCTGGAGCCCTGAGCTTTGAAAGGAAGTATATAGAAGTGGATTAGGCACCAACTAGTGCAAAAACCTGAACAAAAACAGTGAGTACAGAGATGGTAAGAGCTGTGGATTGTCAGCTACTCTGATGGGACCAACAGCCTGAATATTTCCAACTGGTACTGGGACTTGCGAATTGACCTAAAGATCAGTCCTGGTTGCCAAGGGCTACAGGGATGACTGCACTGGTGGCCTTTGACTAGGAAGGGAAACAGCAAGGAGGGAGACAACCTGAGCTGTTGACTTTCCACTGTCCGGAGGGTGCAGCCATTTTGATTGTTTACACATGGCAGCCATTTTGGATATTTAAAGTGACTGAGGGCACAGCCATTTTGAATGTTTACAAACGGTGGCCATTTTGGATATATAAAGTGACTGAGGGTGCAGCCATTTTGAATATTTACAAGTGGCAACCATTTTGGATTTTAAAGTGATAGCATTATCATTCAGATTCCAGGGACTTAAGAATAGGTTCTGTTTGCCAAGATCGGCAGGGACGTATGAGAGGCTGACAACAGGAAGGAGACAGGTGGTGAGTGTTTAAGTGCTGCCAACTAGTGAATAGAGGAGCACAGTACAGTACCTGCTTGCATAGATAACATACAAACAAAACAAAGAAAATGAAAATCACAGTCAAGTCACTCTAACATACAATCACCAATTAAATATAAACATAAAAACGTCACAGTGCCTTGGAGACAGCAAAGCATCACAGTCCACACAAAGAAGCAAGATAAAGCAGGAGAAACAAGGGACCAGGATACAGACCCAAAACACATCCCTGAGGAAGACACAGC
>NW_006921614.1:6123234-6125553 GCF_000298275.1 Orycteropus afer afer | reverse complement strand
AAAAAAAAAAAGCATTGACCCATGTCACTTCAGTTTTGTGTGTCTTTCATTGTACATAAATTATATTTCAATAAAATGCGTAAAAAAGATTGTAGAAAGATACAGATGATTGAGTTAAAAAAAAATTCAGCCCAAAATAGTACTTTCTGGATGAATCCAATTACATGAAGTTAAGAACAGGCAAAACTAATCTATTAAAAGAAATAAAAATAAGAGTTGTCTTTAGAGGTATGGACTGACTAGAACAGAGCAGGAGAGAAATTCTGGGGGTGATGGAAATGTTTATATTTTGATTGAGGTGGTAATCATGCCAGTCAAAACTCATTGAATTGTGTGTTATATCCATGAATTTCACTGTATGCAATTTTACTTTAAAAACAAAACAAAACATGAACTAACCCTAATGTATATTGTGAAGGATATAACTCCTGGTATGCAAATGTCCTATGTTTTATATACACAATGCACAGCTCTGGCAGTAGTATGTAATTCAATTCATTTTTTCATGATACCATTACAACAACAGATTATTAACATTGTCTTTCCCAGTAACCAAGCCTTCTCATTTGGCCCAAACATATTTTACTGATCAGCAATCATGACAGAAATAACCAAACCAGGACCAAGAGAGAGAAACTGAGATTTTCAGCTCTACAAGTATTGGCCTTTTTCTTGTGGGTATACCACCGTTGCATGGAATAGGACTGGTAGAGGACAGACCTTCAAAAATATATGAATAAAAATATGGATGGATGGGAGAGAGAATAAAGCAGAAGAAGAGGAATAAAGAAGGGCAAGACTGTCAAGGGAGGAGAGAGAGGAAAGGAAAGAGGTCAAGAAGGTAACACAGGGTGCACCAAGCTGTCAGGCATGTCCTAAAGCACTGTGATGGCTTTGCTGTATTTCCATCCATCTCTCCTGGAGATATCTGCCCCCAGAGACCAGAGAAGCACCAATGGCACAGCTTGGAGGAGGTGCTGAAAAACATCCCGTGTTTCAAAAATAGCCTGTGTGATTACAAAATAACTACAGCATTGAAACCTCATTCCAAGAAGCAATTCAGGGAAAGCAGATACTTAGATTGACTATGATTATCACATTCGAGAGATGGCTTGTGATAAATGTCTGTTTTTGTCCAAAAATATGGGCAGAAAGGCATAAGAAATGTAACCTTAATAATTGAGAAACCAAGCTGTTTGCCCACAAATGGAAACCTCATTACACTGCTGGCTTTTACTATAGAGAAAAAAAAAAATTATGTTGGAACAATTCATTGTTGTCTCTCTACCCATTCCTGACAGAGAAGGATTGACTCAGACAGGGCATGCAAAAGACAGTATATTTGTACTCAAGGAGCTCATGTGATAGGGAGAGAGGACAGAGGACAGAAACAGAGGACATATAATATCGTATGTGGAACAGTGGGGTCAGGGA
The DNA here is from genome assembly GCF_000298275.1 of Orycteropus afer afer. Taxonomy (NCBI): domain Eukaryota; kingdom Metazoa; phylum Chordata; class Mammalia; order Tubulidentata; family Orycteropodidae; genus Orycteropus; species Orycteropus afer. Next base: position 6,124,119 of record NW_006921614.1, on the reverse strand, counting down.
AGCTGTGATCCAATTCCATTTCTATGAGAGAGTATGAGAAAGTCACTTAAAGTCCTCATATCACAGTCTTTCCATCTGTGCATCAGGTATTTATGAAATGAATATAATTTCATAAAATTGGCTATGAAGACAAATTCTGTTCAGTAAATTCTATTTTTCCACTGATTTTCAATGTATTTGTTAATTATTAAAAATCATTAATAAATAGAAATGAAAGTCCCTGGTGAATACAGTGACTTTATGGCATTATGTATATTAAAAGAGCTCTGGTAGCATGGGCAGTAATGCATTTGGCTGCCAACTGGAAGGTTAGCAGTTCAAACCCACCAGCTGCTGTGTGGGAGGAAGATGAGACAATCTACTTCTATAAAGATTTACAGCCTTGGAAACCCAATGGAGGACTCTATGAGTCAGAATCAACTCGATGGCAGTGGGTTAGGTTTGGTTTTTGGTATGGTATTATGTTTAGTTTGAAATGTATGCAAGCATTGTCCTGACTTTGCACCTTCTTTTTACCTTTGATCCCCTTGAACGTTCCTGAACTATAGAACTATAAGCCTCCTGGGCTTAGGAATGCTGACTTCAACTTTAAGGGTTTTAAAAAAGTCTTATTAGAATTGATATTTTCAAATTTTTCACAGTTGAACTGCAATAACATTCTTAATTTACACTGACCAGTAGACTTTCCAAAAGAAGCATTGCTGGGAGCCCCTACTCATTGAGATGTGTCACCACTGGAAAGATCATAAAGAACATCAGAGCTCTCTGACTCAGGGCAAGATGGCGGACCAGGCAAAAGGACTGCACAGACCCTCTTCAACAAAGAAAAGGGAAACCAATTAACACAGACACAGAAGATAATCTTGGACCCCTGAGCCTTGAAGG
>NW_006921614.1:6102563-6119518 GCF_000298275.1 Orycteropus afer afer | reverse complement strand
ACTTGGAAGGGATGTAGGAGATCCTGTATAGAGAGGGAGAACAATGTGGAACAAAACTCAAAATCATTTGGAGGCAAAAAAAAAAAAAGAAGGTGAGGACCAGGTTTGCTGGTCCAATAGAGCCCGCTGGAACCACTGAGACTATGGCCCCTAGCTGCCCTTCAGGTCTGGAATTGAACCCACACCTGTGCTTGCCAGCCAAACAATGTACAGGCATGTGAGTTAAACATTTACCTCAAGTAGACACATGCCCTGAAGAGAACAATCATGGGAGAAAGAAGGGCTGCTTATGCACAGGGAGACAGCTCAGGGCACAGGAGAGTATGGCGGGATGGTCACTGGGAAGAGGTAACTGTGGGGAGGAAGTGGAGGGGAGCTGTTGCATTGTGGTAAACTGTGGTCAATGACATGAGACAAAGTATTGTGAACTGATGTATGGAAAGTGAATTTGCTCTGTAAATCTTCACCCAAATCACAATAAATTAAAAAAATAAATAAAAATTAAAAAATTAAAAAAAAAAAAGAACATCAGAGTCCTCTGGCTTTTTCTGCCTTTGTAAAATGAGGAATGCCATTTCTTCTATTCCAGGGAATGGATTGTGGAGAAATAAAATAAGATTTGAAACAAAAAAAATCTGATTAGATTGAAAGCCCAGAGCCTCTGGTTGGGGACTAGAATCAATGATGGAGCCCACATCTGGCAGTGGTCATCAGCCCGGGAACCTTGACCTCTAGGAGTCTGCAAAGTTAGTAATGCAGACATGTGAGTTATTTTCACTCTTCCAAAACACCAAATGGAAATTACATCTTTATGCTCAAAAAGATGGCACTGAAATAGAACAACCAGAATGAAAATAATGAGAATTTTCACAAATTGTGAAGAATGTAACCAATGTCACTGAACAACTTGTGTAGAAATTATTAATGGGAAACTGAATGGTGGTGAAAACCTTCACCAAAAAACACAATAAAATATTATTGAAAGAAAAAAAAAAAAAGAATCATATTCACTTTAGTGACACTGCTTGTCTGGTGCTGACCAGTCTCTGATTGGCAATTGCATAAGTCTTTGATGCAAGAATGGGAAGATAAATTATTACTAAATAGTCATGCTTTTTTGATAGATGAAATTTGTCAAAAAATAACATCCATATGATGAAATGTGAAGAGGTTCTTTGGTGAGAAAAAGGTTGGAAATGATGATCATTCAGCACTTGAGTCCTCAAATTTTTCCATGGTAGTTCAAGCTAAGAAAAGGAATTTTTGCTGCTTTAGAAACCAAAGGAGATAGTGGTTTTAAAAACATATGTATGTGTATTTTGAATACAATTGTTAGGGAACTGTGGTGTGATTGATTTGTATTATCAGGAAGGAGACTATGCATTTATTTCAGACTTTGAGGTTCATTTGGGATGAATGAGGGGTAGTGTTTCTAACCCACATAAGTTTTAAAATGTAATTTTCTAAATTCTAGAACAAGGAGAAGTAGAGGAAAGGTGGATAAAGTGAAAAATAACTTTATGTTCTGTTTATCTATGGGATCGTAGGTGCTTGGGGACCAGAGCCCTGTAGCCTGATTTGTCACAGAGGTGTGCAGTCATTCATCTTGTACAGAAATCTAGGACCTCTAGGACCTGCCTCTACTTGTGTTCAGTTTGATTTACTAGCTGGAGTTCAGGATTATTTTTATAATAGTAAGAGTATTTCGAACATTGATTGGTTAAAAAAAGTTCAGTGTTGAGGTAGTTCCCAAGAGGCACAGTCAGAACAGCGTATTAATGGGATTAACAATGGCATTGCGGTTCGATATTTGCAAAAGACCGGTGTTAAAAATAAATGTGTATACCTGATGGGAAGCTGCAAATTCCAGGCTAGTAATATTATAAAGTACTGGAATTATAAAATATAACTATATTGACATTTTTTTCTTCCCCTACCTTTCAAATTTTCCCATAAATGTGACCTTGTTTTGTTTTTGTTTTTCAATTATAACAGAGCCAAAATGCCATGAAAGCAAATAATTGTAAATGTTGAGACACCATAGAAAAAAGTCAGTGGTTTGTAAAACAAACCAACCCCCAGAGGAGCAAGTTACCCTATTCTTCCACCCTGGGAAAAAGGTTTCTGTGAATAAAAACATTGTTTATTACTGCTATAGTCCTGTCATCCTTCTATCCCTTGGTCCAGTCACCCAATACTTGTTAGATCAGTGTGTAGTCCTGAGATAATTTTAAGCTAAGCTTGAGAGATTTCCTCTCCCATACAACCGAAAAAAAAAAAAAAACAAAACACAGCACGAAAAACAAAACCCACTGTCTTTCAAGTCAGAACCTACTCCTAGCAATACCTCCTTGGGTTTCCGAGGCAGTATCACTATGGAAGTAGATTGCCCAAGCTTCCTTCTGAGGAGTGACTAGTGGGTTTGAACCAACAGCCTTGTGGTGAGTAGTCAAATGCCTTAGACACCACGCCACCAGAGCTCCCATACAACTCTATGCTTATTCCCATCAGAGAATTTACCGTAATGTGCTAATTTTTTAATTTACTACTCTGTTTCTCTACTAGACTATAAGTTCTATGAAACCAAGAAGTATGTATCTAGATGTAACGATGTGTCTCTCCTGGTCCAGAGCAAAGAAGAATGAAGAAAATCAAAGATTCATGGAAACAATTTGTCCTAGCGACTGGTACACCATGTAATCCACAGCCTATACAACTGTGAGACCAGAAGAACTACTTGGAGGGGGATCTGTGTAGGAGATCCTGGATAGAGAGAGAACAATGTGGAACAAAACTCAAAATCATTTGGAAAAAAAAGGGGGGGCCAGGTTTGCTGGTCTGATAGAGCCTGATGGAACCACTGAAACTATGGCCCTTAGCTGTCCTTCAGGTCTGGAATTGAACTTACACCTGTGGCTTCCAGCCAAACAAACGACAAGCATAGGAATTGAACATTTACTTAAGGTAGATACACTCCTTGGAAAGAAAAATCATGGGAGAAAGAAGGGCCATTTATGCACAGGGAGACAGCTCAGGGGGCAGGAGTGCATGGAGGGATGGACACAGGGAAGAGGTAACTATCTAGAGGAAGTGGGAGGGGAGCTGTTGCATTGTGGTAAATTGTAGTCAATGTCTTGAGACAAAGTGTATGTGAACTGCTTTAAGGAAAATGAATTTGCTCTGTAAATTTTCACCCAAATCACAATTAAAAAAAAAAAAAAAAAACTATATATAAAAAAAAAAAACCCACATAAATATAATGATGTTTGACTAAAAAAAAAAGGAAAGGAAGAAGTATGTTTTACTCACAATTATACCCCAGTGCCTATACTGGTGGATTCTCAATACATACTTGTTGAATTAATGAGTTAATATCGAATGCTTTACTAGCATCAGCACCATCACTGCCATCAGCACCACAACTACCATTAAGATCATCACTATCACAATTATGACCACCTCTACTACCCCCACAACCAACCATTACCACCATCACTATTACCCTCACCATCAGCAGCACCACAGCCAGTACCATCCTCACCATCACCACCAAAACCACCTTCACCCCATCATCACCATTAATACCACCATCATTGTACCACATTTGCTACCTAATCTTTGGAAACTCCTTCTCCAGAGACCCACTGCCTCTGGCTATTAATAATCCTCTAATTTATACCTTTCTTAACTTCTTGGCCTATTCAAAATTCACCTGTTCTGAGCCTCATTCTCTTGGGACCTTGTTCTTTTCTAGGAGCAGCTAGTTAATTTGATATAGTAATTGTGTTATTGATAATAATGTGCTACTTTTGACCTTCAAGGTATATGAGCTGAAAGTGAGGATAGTATTAAGTTCCAGCTCAGTCATTTATTTACTGTGTGTCTTTGATTGCATGATGTTACTTTCAAGAGGAACTCCACTTCTTTACCCTAGAAGACCTCTGGAGAGTCTTGTGGATCATACAGGCTGGTACTCTGTACATTTGAACAGAGATCTAAGTCTTCACCCAGAGGAGAGAATCTATGCAGGGGTGAGGTATGGGGGGTTTCAGAGAGAATTAAGTAAGCTCATCTACAAAGATCTCACCATTGCAGCAGAAGTTACACATCCCTGGAGAAGCACCTCGCCCCAAGTTGCTGCCAGATCCAGTCAAGTCACAAGCAGAAACAGGGACAGACAGGTAACCACCCAGCAGTAATGCCCAGCTATTGTTACCAGCTACCTCTTTCTGCAGGACCATGCTGTCCTTGTCACAACATGTCATAACACAGCTGTTCTGAAGGGCTGAATATGAGCTTAGAATCCACAACTAGTTTCTTTAATTTTTGGGTTAGATATGGAATGTTTTGTTAATACTATATGAGAAAAGTAAGTTTCAGATGACACAAAGTAACCTTTGTAAATTTTTCTGGCCTATCTCCTGCCCATTTTCCTGGTGGGGACTGTCACATCAGAAATGAGGTGGAAAGAAAACAGCAATCAAGCATTACATCTTAAAGGAGGAAGAATAACTTGGGGCAAGTTTCTTCTTTTTTTCTACTTTCCTTTTATTTTTTCTTTTCTCCCTTAAATCACTCTGCAGTGTATTTTTGGTAGAATGCACTATTCTCAGTGTTTAGAAGAGTCTAAACAAAGTTTGCTTATGTAAGGTTATAATATCTCAGGATCAATCCCCAGACAATGAGATTACAGGATTTTGGAGGTTCTCTCTCCTGGGAAAAGCCAATAGCTCCAGGCTGTCCAGATTGTCATAAACTTTTTCTATTTTCACAGAAAAGGGAAGGAAACAACAACTCAAAAAAAAAAAAAAAAAAGTGCTAGAGAAAATACTGAATATATAAAAGAAAACAAAAAGTAGAAGAAAGGAGCATTGTTTTGAACAGGGCTTCAAGTCAGTTCAATCCAGTTCAATCAGGGCCAACTGAGAGAAATCAGAACAGAGCGGAGGAATTTTCAAAATTTGAGTGAAATGTAACAATAACTGGAATGGGAAAAATTACAGACTGAAGCCCTTTTAGGAGCCTGGTGCAGGAACCTGAATTATTGCCAGTACTGTGAAGAGTGACAAACTTTCAAAGCAGTGTAGTCTCCATCATCTCTGAGGGGGCACCGTTGTATCTGACTCTTTGGTCAAAATATTTGGTTTCTATGCAAGACACACACTGTCCTTATTTTCTAAGAAGGAGATTACATTTCTAGCAGGGTGTTGACTCTTAATTTTTCCCATTCTGGTTATCCTTTTGGCTCATCCATGTTTTCCAAATTTGGGTCCATTACAGTTTTGCTGTATCAGCCAGAAACTGGTTTGAAGCTTTGGTTTTGAAGAATAAAGGGACATTCTTGCTTTGTTGTTGTTATGTGCCATGGAGTTGGACCCGATTCTGAGGCAACATCACTATGGAAGTAGATTGCCCAGCCTTCCTTCTGAGGAGTGGCTGGTGGGTTAGAACCACCAGCCTTCTGGTTAGCAGTCAAGTGCCTTAGGCACTACACTACCAGAGCTTCTATTCTTGCTTTAGTGGGAATAATAGATGAAATTTGAGTACAGAGACAAAATTTTCTTTCAAAGATGATGAAATAAGACCTAGAGAGTTTAAGCTATTTGTCCTAGGTCATACAGTTAGTGGCAATATCAGACATAAGTAAGATCTTTGACATAGGGCCAAGACTCTTTCTATATGACAATGTCTTTGCTCTCCCTTTAGTAGAGGAATAGAAACTGTGGATTTTGAAAGGCAGAACCTCTAGGTGAGGCAGAAGATAGTATTTTTGCATTAAACAAACTGAGAATTGAGCCACAGAGTGATTTAGTGTTGGAGTCATCAACTGGGGGTGATTTTGACTCCCAAAAGATATTTGACAACATCTGCAGACCTGTTTAATTGTCACAAGTTGGGGGGTTGGGTAATGAAAGGAAGTTACTGTTGACATCTTGTTTGTAGAAGCCAGATGCTAGTAAATATCTTACAGGGCACAGGACATCCCCACAATAGAGAATTATACAGACCAAAGTGTTAATTGTACTAAGATTGAGAAATCATGGTTTACTGACTTACTCAAGGCCATATACGTTGAACAATAAAGGTTTGTTTCTGGAGATTATTCACTTAAAACCTAGATTTCTGTTATTAGAAATAACAGAAAGTTTGTACAATTCGAATCATCATCCACGCTCCTTTAGCACCATGCACCCAGCTACTCTGCAAACTCCTTGCCAATCATCAGTATTAGACTTAGTTGTGACCACTGTAAACATATTTGTCTTTGGGGCCCAGCCATCTGCTCCTGCCTCTTGTTCCCACTTCTCTCTACCTCTTATCATGTCCAGCCCAGGTCACACAGCTCTATCCTTAGCCTTCCTGTCAACACTTGTTCCCAGTAAAGTTCTGTTTTCCACCACTTACATGTTGGGATGAGATGAAGTGGATGTGTTAGCCCTCCCAAAGAATTTGCATGTCATGATTAATTTCTTGTCCACTATTTGGACCCTGTGAAAGGAATTTTGAGCCTCAGAAACCAGGCTGGCAAGGTCTTTGAGAAAGTTAACAAAACAACCAGGCAGGCACTGTCCGTTCTACCTGGGCTGGGCTATCTCCTGAGGCAAATACACAGGGCCAAGGTTCTCTGAGTCAGAGTTCTGGCTACAGGCTCCCAATTTCAAAACACTTTCTCTGGTAGCGTAGTGCCTAAGCCACTTGACTTGAGAAATTTGAGGGAAATTTGAGGTTTTCTTTTTCTTCCGTCTTTGCTTAAGTTCCCAATTTCTTGATAGACTTCTAGGATTTGTGAACAGGAAGGGAATGGTCTGAATGATCAGAAAACACAGTTCTTTTCTTTTCTTTCTTTCTTCTTTTTTTTTTTTTTTCATATTTTGTCTTGAGGATTAAGCTTTATTTTTAAAAATCATTATAAATAAATCAATTTGAAAAAAAGTCACAGAGCTGGTGTAAGGATTGAGGAAGGTAATAGATGTGAAAGGGTTTTGTTTTGAAAACTACCAAACATTTTACATATGAGAACAGTAGTAATGGTGGAAATAGAGTTATTGCTCAAGCTGCCCAGGACAGGGTCTTTGCCTCTAAAATTCAAAGTACCCCACTCTACACGCTCAAAACCAAAACCAAACTGCTCCTCAAATAGATCTTCTAGTTCTAAACCATGTAATTGAGTTATACATTTTCAAAATTAGAACTTCATAGACTTTTTATGATTAATGAAATTTCAAGGCAATTTGCATTAGGATTGTGTGTTTAATTCAAGATTTAACAGCTTCCACTTGGCCAAGTGCCACTGCAGACAGTATTAGGTGAACTGCTTCGTATTTGCTTCCCTCTTGCATGGGCTGTGCTAGGTAGTGATTTCTGGATTAGTAAAAATACACAAAATGAATAAGTAAGCTTAGGCTGCTGAGCAGGCCATTTTAGGATGCTTAAAAAGGAATTAATTTATATTTGACCACTGCTAGCTATTGCTTCCCTTTTCATGGCAGATCTATCATGGTAACTTCAAAGAAGAGGGAATGGGGAAAGCTTGTCTGTAAAACAATTGCAGTTTAATATGTGTTGTAATAACTAGCTCTCATAAAGAAATTCTTGAATTTTTTAGAATTCATTGCTTTTCATTATGTAAGCTAATAGCAGAAAACTGTCTGTATATGTTGGTTTTTGCCTTATTTTATTTATTAAATTTACAAGTAGGTTTCTTATTCATAAAATAAGAATCTCTTCTTCTTAAAAGCTAATCAGAAATTACATCTCATATCATCATCAGACTAATATTCTTATATTAATATTGATTTTACTTAATTCAAAAGAATACGCAAACCAAACTTGAAGATAAAATTCTTCCTGAGAGAAATTTTTAGAAACTTTAAAGATATTCTAAATAAAATAATTTTTGTTCTCAATTTCTGATGATATGAAATACCACCCAGCCTAAGGTTTCTCCAGGAATATTGAGCTCCTGAATTGGATTTCATACACTTTTATACACTCAGGAGTTGACTCTATGTGCTATGTAAATCGGTGCATTCCAGAACTGCAAGGGGTCTACATGTCAGTTTAATCCACCAACCACACTTTAGTCTTAACCTTCCCACTTATGGAAGTGCTATCACTCTTTCAGTAAGCTGTTCCACTGTAGGATCTCTGCACTCCCAAAGATGCTTCAAGATCTTGTACAGAGAACAGTGTGGGAAGCAAAATGTATCTGGACTTGAAGTCAGCAGACCTGGGTTCTACTGAGGCTTCATTACTGACCTCATCCTATTCTATTGTATTCTAAGTTGTCAAACGGCATGAGTGATGCCTTCCCTACTTATTTCATGGGACTTTTGTGAAAAATAAAAAAATAAAATAAAGTATAATCCAAACCCACTGCTGTAGGTTGATTCCAACTCATAGCAACACTACAGGACAGAGCAGAACTTTCCCATAAGGTTTCCAAGGCTGTAAATCTTTATGAAAGCAGACTGCTACATCTTTCTCCTGTCTGTGAAGTATAAACACGCATTTATCAACTATGAAGCTATGGTGAGGTATCATTGTAATATAAGCTAGGATTAGATAGAGTTGCTTATTTCTTTATTCTTAGTAGTGGTATGAAAAGTTGGGTTTTGTGTGTCTTTTCTTTTTGATCAATTGATCAATTGATTAATTATAGTCACTGACATTGTGTCATGGCCACTCCTCAGTCCCAAGACAAGAGTTTCTTAAGAATAATGGGTCTGTAACATCATGTTATCTATCACCATCTATCATCATTTTTTAAAAGTCAAATATACATACAGTGTTGAGAAAATAATTCCGTTCTGCTTAGGAAATTCCTAGAGCTATATAGTATGTCATAATCCAGACTCCTACAAATGAAAGTTTATTAAGTGTTAGTCATCATTTTAACAGCTTAATTAACTAGCATCTATACTGAAACAAATGACATGTGTTGTAGATTTTGATAATCAATAGTTGTTGCTTACCATGGCAGACCCAACGCGACTGACTTTGATGGGATTTCCTCTACCAGACAGGTCCATTTTTGCTTTGTCCATCACGTATAGGCATGCATCAAGGATTCCATCCTCAAACTATCCAGGAGAAAAGAGAAGGAAAAGCTACTTAATATCTGATCTACAAACAAGGTATTCTCTGCTTAAAAATAAAATGTATATATAATCTAATTAGAGTATTTTGTAGATAGTAATCTCTCATAATATTTAGTAAGATATATCAAAGTGAAAGGAAGAAGTTATCATTTTTTTCTTTTTCCAGTACGAGTTAACAAGACATATAAACAAATCACAAATATAAACAGAAATACTAGATAGTTGATCTACTCTCAGAACATGGAGTGACTTGAACTTCTTCAGAAGGCGGTACAACTAAAGTTAGACAATCTCTCCAACATATCCAGTGTCGAAGGCAAAAGGAGAATTTATTATGATTGAAGTCTTGAAACTTCAAAAGTAACATGAGTCATGGGTCTTTGGGCATCTTTAAAATAAATGACTGTCAGGTGTATCAAAATAATATACTCAAGGTGTAGTTAGCTTGTACTTGGAATAGTACAAGACCTAATCCAATGAGTGTCAGTCTAAGGTTCTTACTCTTCTGAGACAGGGTGGACCCCAGGGTCAAAGAGAAGGCAGAGAGAGCTATAGAGATTAGATTGTATGGTCAAAGACATTCCTGGTGGTCAGTTCAATTTGCTTAGGTAAAATTGCTGTTGTTGTTGTTGTTATGTACCATCGAGTCGGCTCCGACTCATAGCAACCCCTCCTTGGGTTTCCGAGGTGGTATCACTATGGAAGTAGATTGCCCAACCTTCCTTCCAAGGAGTGGCTGGTGGGTTTGAACTGCCAGCCTTCTGGTTAGCAGCCAAATGCCTTAGGCACTATGCTACCATGGAAAATACCAGAATTTTCTAAGAAAGGAATGTTGTTGTTGTTGTTATGTGTGATCGAGTCGGACCCGACTCATAGCGACCCCTCCTTGGGTTTCCAAGGCAGTATCACTATGGAAGTAGATTGCCCCATCTTCCTTCCGAGGAGTGGCTGGTGGGTTTGAACCACCAGCCTTCTGGTTAGCAGTCAAGTGCCTTTAGCCACTATGCTACCAGAGCTCCCAAGAAAGGAATAGAAATGATATAGTAATAAAATGGCCAGTCCTGATACTGTAACTCAATGTATTAGGACCCTTCCTTAATACAAGAATCTTGCATATCACTCACCCAAATACTTGTGATAGAAACCATAATCTTAATGGTGATTACTGTGTAATTATTTATTAAATCAAGTTAGGATACGAATTTTGCGGGTACCCAAAATTGAAATGATGGATGCAGTAAAGAGTAATTGCACTAATCCTTCAGGCATATAAATAACTCATTACTCTTGTTCTTATTAAGCGGCATTGCTCCACTGTGTCAATGAGACATGATAGAACTAATAAGAGAGTTAAAGAAATAGTCAAGTAGCTTGTTGTTTACTATATAACTGAAGACAACTCACGTGACTTGTTATTTTGGCTGGAGGAACCAAATCAACTGGCTTTTCAATTGATATTGGATATGACAGTGTCTGTGCTCAAAGGTGATTATTGTTAGTTGCTGTTGAGTTTGCTTTGACTCATGGTGACCCCATATATAACAGAGCACAATGTTGCCCTGTGCCATCTTCACGATCTTTGGTATTCTCAAGTCCACTGTTGCTGTCATTGTGTCAGTCCAGCTCATGGAGGGTTTTCCTGTCCCTCCACCTGACCAAAAATGATGTACTTTACCTGAAATCAATGCCTCCTGGTGACACATCTGAAGTGAGTTGAAGTCTCAGACAATATTCTGTAATCCATAGGGTTTTCATTGGCTATCTTTGGAAGCAGATCACTAAGCTTTTCTTTCAAGTCTGTCTTAGTCTGAAAGTTCTCCATTGGTGACCCTGTGGAATTTGAAATACTGGTAGCATAGCTTCCAGTATCACATCAACACACAAATCACCATAGTATGACAAATTGATAGATGAGTGGTGGGTTTCAAGGCATGCTGGCTCAGTGTCATCCTACTTGGGACACTTTCCCAGTTCTGCTTGCTACTCACTTTATTAACTTTCCTTTTTATTGGCCATGTATACTTTGTCACATTAGGTCCATAAATAGAATCATACCTGAAGGCTAGGAATTGAAGACCCAAGACAAGGGCATCAAACAGGGACCGTTTACCCAATACTTGTGCTTACTTACTAACCTGTAGTGTTATTACATTTGCTTACTGGGTACTCGCTCCCTGTTAGGGCTTATAAATTTGAAAAAGCCTTGATTCTGGAGGAAGGCACTGTGGCAGGGGGAGAGAGAGAGATGCCAGACATACCTAGAAGCAGAATCTTTGATGTAGTGAGAAAATGTGAAATTGTTCATTAGAGATTAGTAAGTAAGCATAAAAAAGCACATGAAATTCTGTGCTTACCTTGACTACTGTGTAATGAGATAATAGGCAATAGTAAAGGTTATGTGGACACTCAGGAAGAAGAGGGCTTGTAGCCAGGCAGGGACTCAAGAACAGGGCATGAGAATATAGTCTACAAGCTTGGCAGGACATCAGAATGCAAAACAGCCAGGGTGAGGAGCTGTTCTCAAAGCTAGTTGGATAAGAAAAGAGCTACCAACAGTCAGGCTGGAGCTGGAGGTAAAGGATTTAGAGAGCTCCCAGATGGAAGACAAAACAAAATATAAGAAAAGGAAAGCAAGAAAGTGTCCTCGGGGCAGGTAAAATTTCTCTCTGGATCCACAGAATAAGAAAACCTGATTCCAATCTTCTCAGCCAAAACTCTGAGAAAAGACACATTCATCTCCTTTCATGTTGTGAATGAAAAATAGTTTTTGAATCACATGGCATGTATTCATTAATTTATGGAAATGTGATATAATTCATTTGTTCTACTATTGAAGATACCACACTGAAAGTTTGAATAATTTAATATCTTAGAGGAATGACCATTTACTGCTTTATATCCAGATAGTAGCTTGAGGGTACAGCTGATAAGATGTCTGTAATTCAAAGCCCAGGGGCCCCTCCTTTGATTTATGGGTAACATTCCTTTCTAATTAGTAGTATCCCATATATACTAGTAAGGATCTCTGGTGGCATAGTGGATAAGGCACTTGACTGCTAACCGTAATGTCAGCGATTCAAACCCACCTGCAGCTCCATGGAAGGAGAACTGGGTGATCTACATCCATAAAGATTTACAGCCTCAGAAACCCAATGGGGGTTGCCATGAGTTGGAAACTATTCTATGGCAGAGAGTTTTTTTGTTTGTTTGTTTTTTATATCTATACTAAGAAAGAACTCTAGTGGTTAGAGCTCCTGGCTGCTAACCAAAAAGTCAGTATTTGGAACCCACTAGCTGCTCTGTGGGAGAATGATGTGGCAGTATGCTTCAAAAGATTTAGAGCCTTGGAAGTCCTATGGGGAAGTTCTCTCTGTCATATAGGGTTGCTATGAGTCAGAACCGACTTGATAGCAGTGGGTTTCATTTGTATACACTAATACACCAATGTTATTATTTTTTTTTTTTTGAGTTGGACACACATCTTGAAGTATCCTTTGCATCATTATCAAAAGTCCATTCTTTATAAGGAAAAGAAAACCAGTCCATTCCAGACAGCATAGCAATGTCTGCGCTAATGAGATTTCACTGTACTGAGATTCCAAAGAATTTTTCAATACAGTGATGTGTTATCCACAGAATTGCTGATCTCCATAACATTGTAATAACTGAACACATGTGGTTTCAGTTGATAAATTATGCAGCTGTCTTTAAAAGTCTCTACTCCCATGCTCTCTGTCTTGGAGTCTCAGATCCTAGAAAGCAGGAAATTGTACTTGCCTAACATCGATATATGGCACTTGCAGTGATTCATGGGACAAAAATATTAAATAAAAGTGCCCTTGACAATGACAAATTTTAAATGGCTCACCTGACCATAGTTCCAGCTTCTGTTCTTAATGTCCTTGACGTCTCCATGGAAAATAACTCCTATGTCATTCAGGACATACTCTTCTCGTTCTCTCTCATCATCCAGATACACAGCATCCTCTGCAGCAGGGTTCAAACATCATGGTCATTATCAAACCAAACTGTTTTCAAATGCTTGCAAGCTTACTTTTTTCATTAACAACAATCTGAATCAACTAAATACAAAAAAAAAGAAAAGTCTTTTGTTTCACTAAGCAGAGCTCATTCCCAATACATAATTTGTAGCAATGGTGAACATAATCAGCACCAAAAGCTGATGATGCTTGATGCAAAATGCTGACAAATTGGACTTTGCTTTGTAAGCGTCATACAGGACAATTAAATTGACAAGTCGCATCAAACATTTTGGGATTCTAGTGCAATGGTAGTTTTAGAATCAGGATTCTATCGTGTTGATACAAATCTGTAACACAGATAAACGTGTAATTTCCAACCTATTAATGCTTATGGGAGCTCTGGTGGCATAGTGCCTAAGGCACTTGACTGCTAACCAGAAGGCTGGAGGTTTAAACCCACCATCCTCTCCTCGGAAGGAAGATTGGGCGATCTACTTCCGTAGAGATACCACCTCAGAAGCCCAAGGAGGGGTTGCTATGAGTTAAGATCAACTCGACGGCAGTGAGTTTGGTTTTGTTTGGTTTATTAATGCTTATAGAAAATGAGCCAAATTGAAAATTGCTTTGAAAACAAGCTTGGGACACATTAGAAGATACCTTTTGCCATTGAGTCGACTCCAACTCATAGTGAACCCATGTATGTAGAGTATAACTGCTCCATAGGGTTTTCAAGGTTGTGACCTCTCAGAAACAGATTGCCAGTCCTTTCTCCTGTGGGTGGATTCAAACTGCCAACCTTCCAGTTAGTAGCTCAGCACAAACCATTTGTACCACTCAGGGACCTTCATTGAAAGACAACATTTATCATGCCTGGTTTGTGGGCAGAGGAGGGAGACTGGAGGCAATCTTTTTTTAATAAACAATCCTTGTGGATGTGTTGGCAGATGTGTGTCCAACCAGACTTCTTGGCTAGCTGCCTGTAGTGCAAGGGCTTTTCTTACCTGTGACTATAATCTCAGGAAGGTCATGCTTCCTGTCTACCTACTTAGCAATCAATCTACTGCTTATTCCAAGACCAAGTGTGAGAGAAGCAAAAGTATCCTTAATACAGACAGGATGACACAAGTGCACATTACACTCAGGTAAGCTTGCATGTTTGGAAGAACAGAGTCAGTCTCAGTTCTGACTGGAACATGGTTCATTACATTTCTGTCTTTAAGCAACTGGTTGAATGAAGTATGATAATCCATATGTTGTTGTTGTTATGTGCCGTCGAGTCGGACCCGACTCATAGCGACCCCTCCTTGGGTTTCCGAGGCAATATCACTACAGAAGTAGATTGCCCCATCTTCCTTCCGAGGAGTGGCTGGTGGATTTGAACCGCCCCCCTTCGGGTTAGCAGTCAAGTGCCTTAGCCACTATGCTACCAGATATAATGAAGTAAAATTCAAGTATATAAACGCATGAGGAAGATAACTTTCCACTGCTGTATAGGAATATTTGGATCTATTGTTAGATGAAAAAAGAAAAAAAAAGGTGCACAAAATGTGTAGTTAACTACTTTTTATGTAAGAAACAGGGGAGAGAGAGAGAGAGAGATGATGGATAGATAGATAGGTAGATAGACAGATACATACATACATGCATACAAACACATATTTCTTTTATAGTTTAGAATGTAGAGTTAAGAGAAAAATTAATGATTTTCCAGGAAGAAGGAAGGAGGGTTGAAAGTTAAGCTTTTTCCTCTGAATATATTTTGGTTTCATAAATTTGACTTTACAACCTTGTAACTGATCAGAGTATAAAACAAAATGAAATAAAAATTAAAAAATGAAGCAATTTCTAAAAAAAAAAAAAAGAAGAGGAAGGAGGAGAAAACTGAAATGAAACAAATGAACTTGGCTATGTATTAAGTTAGTGGCTTAACCATAAAAAAGAATTATTCAAGTTACTTTATTTTTAATATATTTTCTTTCTCTTCTTCAGTGCCACCATGTTGATCTCTCATTTTTGGTACATTGTCCTTTGTTCACCCAAATCACTACATGTTTCTTCTTACCTAGCAGTGTGCCTCCCCTCCTCTCTCACCTCTGGTAACCAACAAAGAATGTTTCCTTCCACATATAAACCTTTCTTTGACTTTTTACAATAGTGAACTAATACAATATTTGTCCTTTGAAGATTGACTTATTTCACTCAGCATAATGTCCTTCAGGGAACTCTGGTAGCACAGTGCCTAAGGCACTTGACAGCTAACCAGAAGGCTGGCAGTTCAAACCCAGGAGCCACTCCTCTGAAGGAAGATGGGGCAATCTACTTCCATAGTGATACTGCCTTGGAAACCCAAGGAGGGGTCGCTATGAGTTGAGTCCGACTCGATGGCACATAACAACAATGTCCTTCAAGTTCATTCATGTTATGTGGTGTTTTGCAAATTCTACATTATTCTTTAGGGTTGCATAGCATTTCATTGTGTGTACGTACCATAGTTTGGTTATCCATTCTTCTGTTGATGGACACTTAGGTTATTTCCATCTCTTTGCTATTGTGAATAGTGCTGCAATGAATATGGGCATGCATGTATCTGTGTTCTGGCTCTTACTTCCTTGGTATATATACCTGCTTCATTTTTCTGCAAATGGATAACTAGTCTCACCAACACCATTTGTTAAAGTAATGGGATTGCTGGATCAAGTGGTATTTCTAATTCCAACTTTTTAAGGAATCACCATACTGTTTTCCACAGTGGTTGTATCATTTTACAGTCCCACCAGGAGTGTATGAGAATCCCGATTTCTCCACTGCCTTGCCAGCCTTTTTTATTTTCTGTGTTGTTGAACTTTGTTATTAGTGCTGGGGTGAGCTGGTACCGCATTGTTGTTTTTCTTTGCATCTCCCTAATGGCTAATGATTATGAACACTTCTTCATATGTTTGTTGGCTGCCTGAATATCTTCTTTGGAGAAGTCACTATTCATGTCTTCTGCCCATTTTTTATTGGATTGTTTGTCTTTTCAATGTTAAGGTGTTGCAGTTTTCTATAAACTTTTGAGATAACTCCCTTGTTAGGTATGTCATTGCTGAATATATTATTCCAGTCTGTAGGTTCTCATTTTACTTTTTTGGAGAAGTCTTTTGAAGCACTTAAAACTTAAATTTTTAGGAGGTACCAGTCATCTAGTTTATCTTCTACTCTTTGTGCATTTTGGGTTATTCTTGATAATCTATTTATGTCACAAATTAGGGCCTCAAAGTTTGCACCTATATTTTCCTTGATGATCTTTATAGTTTTAGTTGCATATTTAAATCATTGATCCATCTGGAGTTAGTTTTTTTTTTTTTTTTTTATGGTGTGAGGTATGGATCTTGCTTCATTTTTCTGCAAATGGATAACCAGTCTCACCAACACCATTTATTAAAGAGAGTATCTCTTTCCCATTTAATGGATTTTGGCCCTTTGTCAAAGATCATCTGACCATAGGTTGATGGGTCTATTTCTGGGTTCCATTGAACCCGGACAGAAGAGAGGTCAGCCCCAGGGTTACAGGTGAGGAGAGACAACTCAGGGATGCCCAAAGCAGCAGGCTAGAAGATCAGGAGAAAGGGGATTAAAAGCCAGGAACCTGAACAGAAGAGCAATCAGCCCCAGGGATACAGGTGAGGAGAGACAACTCAGGGACACCCAAAGCAGCAGGCAGGAAGAGCAGAACAAAGGAGATTAAAAGCCAGGAAGCCAGAGACAAGAGCAATCAGCTGAAAGGATTAGGTGAGGAAAGGAAACTCAGGCCCACCCAAAGCAGCAGGACGGGAAAGCAGGAGAAAGGGGATAAAAGCCAGGAACCCGGACAGAAGAGCAGTAAGCCTCAGGG
>NW_006921614.1:6083317-6099720 GCF_000298275.1 Orycteropus afer afer | reverse complement strand
ATGATGGGCTCAAATATAGCAGGGATTGTGGGGCTGGCGCGGGATCGGGCAGTGTTTTGTTCTGCTGTGCATAGGGTTGCTATGAGTTGGAAATGACTCAACGACACTTAACAATAACAAAAATAACAAAATTGTCCTATGTGTCTGTTGTTGTACCGATATCAGGCTGTTTTGATTACTGTATAGTAGGTTTTGAGATCTGAGAGTGTGAGACCTCCTACTTTGTTCTTCTTCTTCAATAGTGCTTTGCTTATCTGAGATCTGTTTCCCTTCCATATAACATTAGTGAGTGTTTTTTTCCATACCCTTAAAGAATGTTGATGGGATCTGGTTGGACTGGGACTGCACTGAATGTATAGATTGTTTTGGGTAGAATAGACACTTTCACAGTGTTCAATCTTCCTTTCCATGAGGTTGGTATGTTCTTTCATACACTTACAGTTTCTTGAAGTTGTGTTTGTAGTTTTCTTTGTATAAATCTTTTGTTTCTCTGGTAAGATTTATTCCCAAGTATTTTATTTTATTTTATTTTTTTGTCACTATTGCAAATGGCATTTATGTCCTCATTTCCTTTCAGCAATCTCTTTGTTGATGTAGAGGAATCCAACTTATTTTTGTTTCTTGATCTTGTATCCTGGCACTATGCTAAATCTCTCAATTAGTTCCAGTAGTTTTCTTGCTGATTCTCTTGGGTTTTCTATGTATAAGATCATATCATCTGCAAATATGGGTAGTTTTACTTCTTCCTTACCAATTTGTATACCTTTCAATTTCTTGCCTTATTATCTTGGCTAGGACTTCCAATACAATGTTGATTAGAAGTGGTGATAGAGAGCATCATTGTCTGGTTCCCATTTGCAAGGAGAATGGTTTAAGTCTCTCTTCATTGATGATAATGTTGGCTATTTGTTTTGAATATATGCCTTTTATCGTGTTGAGGAATTTCCTTTCTAGTCCTATTTTTCTGAGAGTTTTTACCAGGAATGGGTGTTGAATTTTAGCAAATACCTTTTCTGCACTGATTGATATGATCATGTGGTTCTTTTCCTTTATCTTACTTATGTGATGGATTATGTAGTTTGTTTTTCTAATACTGAATCATCCTTGCATACCTGGTATGAACCCCACTTGGTCATTGTGTCATATTTATTTTTATATATAGTTGGAGCCCATTGGTTAGGATTTTGTTGAAGATATTTAAGTCTATATTCATGAGGGATATTGGTCTATAGTTGTTTTGGTTACCTAGTGTTGCTCTGACAGGATTATACCACAAATGGGATGGCTTTAACAAACAGAATTTTATTCTCTTACAGTTCAGAGGCTTTAAGTCTGAGTTCAAAGTGCCAGGCTCTAGGAGCTGGTTGAAAGGTGCTCAACCTTGGGCTTCAGCTCTCCTCCTGTTCCCATCCCACTGAAGCTGGAGGCTTTCTTCACTCAGGCAGCTACTGGCTGCTGAGGCTGACAGATCCAAGGTTGACAGATAAAAAGGCACACTCTGATGTTATCAAACCACACAGCAGGCCATTATTCAAGTCCATCTAAAGAAGACCCAAGATCACCAGAGTATGGCAGGCTACTGAATGAAAATTCAGCTACATGCAGGGTTCAAGTGTGCCAAAAGCTAGAGACCACTCCCAAATTTCCTCCTTATATATGGAAAGCAGATTACATCCCTAAAGCGGTTTCACAGCTGGTTGTGGCAGATTTCACCATGGAGTTAAATGTCATTCTCATCATGGGGAATAACTACCACCAGCTGCCCAGCTACTCAAAACCAGGCCCAACCAAGCTGACATATAACCTTAACTACCATCATAGTTTTCCTTTTGAGTGATGTCTTTGCCTGGTTTTTGTATCAATGGTATGCTTGTATCATAAAATGAATTTGGGGATGTTCCATTCTTTTCTATGTTCTGGAATAGTTTGAGTAGGATTGGTGTTAGTTCTTCTCTGAATGTTTGGTAGAATTCTCAAGTGAAACCATCTGGGCCAGGACTTTTTTTTGGTGGTAATTTTTTAATTATCTGTTTCATTTCTTCTTTTGTTATGGCTCTGTTTGAATTTTCCAATTCAGTCTACATTAGTTGATGTCAGGAGTATGTTTCTGGAAATGTGTCCCTTTCTTCTAGATTTTCAAATTTGTTGGAGTACAGTTCTTCGTAGTATCTTGATACGATCCTTTTTACTTCAGTTGGTTCTGTTGTGATGTCACTCAATTCATTTCTTATTCATGTAATTTGTGTATTCAAGTTACTTTAAAACAGAGTAAGTTCACTATACATCTCTATAGGATATAATATAAGGACAAGGAAAATGACAAAAAATTAAACTACTTTAGTAATAATATTATAGATATTGATAATTAAATAATATTGATATTGCTATTTTGAAACTAACAAGATGTAAGTAATTAAGTTAATGACATTAAAACCAAGATTTTCATAAGAGAAAAATATATAAATGTGGAATCAAAGAAATGAAATTTAAAACTCTAATCTTGAATTTAATATGAACATATTAGTATTAACTTATTATGTATTTTCTACTTAAGAATTCTATTTTCTACCTCTGGCCTAAAAATAATCAATGTAGAGGCAATGAGTGATCTAGAGCCCAGATTATTGTCTCTAAGATACATTTTCTATTTTGTCATTAAAAGGAATCCAGGCTCCTTAAAGGAAATTACTTATTACAGATAATTTCATTCTACTGGGATCAAAAATCAGCACCCAAGCAGCAGCCAAGAAATTAAATGACATATTTCATTGGACAAACCTGTTACAAAAGACCTTTTTAAAGTTCTAGAAAATAAGGATGTCATTTGATGACTTAGTGATGACTTAGGTGTGACTGACCCAAGCCTTGCTATTTTTAATTGCCTTATATTCATATGAAAGCTGGACAATGGAAAAAGAAGACAGAGGAACTGATGTATTTAAAATGTGTTGTTGGACAATACTGGTGATTTAGTGCCTAATGTGTTTGACTGCTAACCAGAAGACTGGCAGTTCAAACCCACCAGCCACTCCTCAGAAGGAAGGTTGGACAATCTATTTCTGTAGTGACATCACCTCACAAACCCAAGGAAGGGCCGCTGTGAGTTGGATTTGATTCAATGGCAGTGAGTTTGGTTTGGTTTTTGGACCAGAAGAATGAACAAATTAATCTTAGAAAAAACAACCAGAATGCTCCTTAGAAGCAAGTATAGTGGGACTTTAATATCTCACCAGGAAAGGCCAATTGTTAGTAAAATGTTTGTTACAGTAGAAGGTAAATAAAATGAAGAAAATCCTTACGATATAGCCTTATAATAGGCTCAAACACATCAAAGATCATGGAGATGACTCAGGATCAGGCACCATTTTGTTCTGTTATACAAAGGGCATCATGAGTTGGAGCCAACCTGACAACAACTAAGAACAATTGCTCCCAACATTTCTTCCTACCAGAAAATATGGAGCTATCAAAGATTATAGGGATCATGACAAAAGGAATCAGAAGCCAACCTGGGAGAAAGATAAAGCAATTTGAATATAAAAAGTAATATATGAAAAAGATTGAAACAAAATATTTCAGTAGTCATAAATTCAGAATGACTTAAAAATTCATTGGTAACCTTATAGGGACTAGGAACCAAATCATTCCCATAAAAAACAGAAATAAGGAAAAAAATGTGTATCTAGTTTTTCTTACACAAATTAACTCAAGACAACAGAATAATCGATGCTAACAAAGGCAGAAGGAATGATAGAATTACAATATTACCATTTTGCAATCTCTGATGAAATAATAGATCTAGGTAAAATCATTAGTTATAAGGCTCATGGGGAATTGTGTAACGAATGAGTTGTTGTTGTTATGTGCCGTCGAGTCAGCCCTGACTCATAGCGACCCCTCCTTGGGTTTCCGAGGCAGTATCACTACGGAAGAACCCCTGATAAATCTAAACATCACCAAAAGAGTGACAACCAAATATTATGTATCTCCTGATAGGATGAAGGTCTTGAGAACTCCACAGCATGACTAAATTATTCTTGACCCTCCATTCCCACATAACCATTTGAATCGGAATCTGATCAAGTCTCTAAATCTAACTTATTATTTAATAGAATATACCTACAGAAGCTAGAGGACTATACTATATGACACAAAGGGAATGGAATGAGGAAAATACAGAATACAGAAAGTTAGTTATACATGACAAATAACTCAGTTTCAGCAAAAAGTTCATAGTGTAGAAAAAAAGATGAAGAGTAAAAGAGAGTTAAGAGACATATCAACCACATTTAATGCATAAAACTTGATTAGAATAAACAAACTGTAAATAGATATTTTTAGACATTTTGGAAAATTTGATTAATGACTGGGTATTAGATAATACCAAGGAACTCTACTTGATTTTATTAGCAGCAATAATGGCACTGTGTGTGTGTGTGTGTGTGTGTGTATGTTTTATTAAGAGATGCATACTAAACAGGTATCAGTAAAATAACACGATTATTGAAATTTACTTGACTAGCAAAGCAAAAAAATTAAGGAAAAAAATAATGAAAACGTGGCAAAATTTTGATAACTGGATGTATGCATTCATTTTGCTATTCTTTCTACTTTTAAATTTATTTGAAATAATATAAATAAACTTTTTGAAAAGAGCACAAAAGAAAACTTCAATAAATGGAAAGATACAGAATGTTTCTAGTTGGTTGTAAAGAGTCAGTATTACAAAGATTTCAATTTTACCTAACACAAACTGAAACAAAAATTCCACTTAGATATTTTAGAATGCTGCATGCTGATTTTAAAGTTTATCTGAAAGACAATGTGAAAAGCATAGCTAAAAAGTTCAATGTTGAAAAAGAAGAAAAATGGGTACTTTCCCAACAAGATATCAAAGCATATTGTAAAGTTTGTGGTAAAGAGAAATTTTGACCTCAATTTATCCTCTTCTCTACCCATGTCCTTTGCCATGCAACTAAGAATCTATACCTCTCCTAAGATGGAAAGTATACTCTCTTGACTTTGGTCTTGCTTTGGTTAATTGGGTTGAAATGTGCTTATATAGCTGAGCATGTGCTCTTGAACCTCTTTATTACTATGAGAAAAATATGTCCACTGGTCAAAAGAGGATGAGAGACACAAGGAACACTGTGGCTCCACAAATACATGATGAGAAGTAATGTATCTCCAACTGCTTCAAGGTGAAGCAGAGGTGGCCAGGTAAACCCAGTCTATATTAGACTGGCACAGCCAACATACACATCCATGAGAATTGATGCTTATGTTTGGATGTCACTAACACTTTTTTTTTTTTTTTTTTAAAGCATGAAGCATTATCATGCTTATAGCTAACTGAAACAAAGCTGTATTTAGACCAAGTAGCATTGGCAGAATAATAGTATATGGATAGAACAGATAGAATTAGATTTTAGTATATAATAAAGATGGCATTTAAAAATCAAGGGATAATGATAGATTTGATCACTAAACAGAATTTTGGAAACTGGTTATCTAGGTAGGAAAATTTTCAGTAAGATCTCTTCTTCACACCATATACAAAGTCATGGGTAGATTTAAAAGGTGCATGTGCGTCTCTCTTGCTATTCCTTAAATCACCTAAAAAGTACAAGGGACTTCCAGGAAGATGGTGGAATAGGCAGACAAGCTACCTACACCCTTTACAACAAAGACATTAGAAACCAAAAGAAACTGATATGGATGATAATCCTGGAACTCTGAACTTCAAAGGAAAGGATATAGAAATAGATTGAATACAGACTATAAGGAGAAACTGAACACAAACAGTGAATAAGGGGACATACAGAGCAGTGAATTGTCAACTGGCCTTACATTGCACAACTATTTTGAATTTTTGTAAGCAACATTCCAGCAGGGGCAGGAATCTGATAATAGGCTTTACTACCCTGGGACTGCACAGTGCCCACACTGGTGGCTGGTGACAAGAAAGCCTCACCCATTGGATGAGTGCCATCACTCCCTCTTGCACCACCTGATCAACAACAAACAGCAACCAACACCAGCACAACCCACCCTTAACTGCCCTACACAAATAGCAGAGAACTACACACATCCATTCTCTGCCATACCCAGGAGAGAGGTGGTGAGCACCTAAGTGCTATCAAACTAGCTAGCAGAGTAGCACACTTGCCATACTTGCTGAGCTATATCAAGACAAAACAAAGCAAAAAACCTGGACAAAATATGCCAAGATACAACCATCAATTAAATACATAAATACACCATCATGATGTCTTGAGACAACAGATAACCTCAGTTCACACAAAGAAACAAGACAGAGTACCTTAGACAGCTGATCAAAATACAGAGCTAGAAAAGTATCTTGAGAAAGAAATGACATCACAACTACCTGATAAAGAATTCAAATAATTGTGTTTAGGTACTTTCAATGGATTGAGAGAAAAATAAAAGACAACACAAACAAAATCAAGGAAAACACAGACAAGCTATAAAAACAAACAAACAACAACAACAACAAAAAAAACCTCAGGAACACAATAAAAAATAAACTGATGAAAAAAAAAAAAAAAAAAAAAGGAAAACTATAAAACAACACAAAAACAGCAAATAGATTCCAGAAGATTAATACTAAGATTTCAGAAATAGATAATGCATTGAAAGGACAAAGGAGGAGAATAGAATAAATGGAAGACATAATTAGTGAGAATGAAGACAAATTTCTCAATACTAATATGTCAAAGGAATATTCAAGAGAAAGCCTAAGAATAATGTGTGACAACATCAAGAAGAATAAACTGTGTGTGATCAGAACTCCAGAACAGAAAGAAACAAAAAAAGGCACAGAGTAAATTTTTGAAGACTTGTTGGAAGAAAACTTCCCTAATATCATAGAAAATGAGAAGATATACATTCAGGAGCTCAAAGAAAACCAAACAGAATAGACCCCAAAAGAAAATGACCAAGACATATCATAATCATAATTTCCCAAACCAAAGAAAAGAAACAATCCTGAAAGAAGTTAAGGAGAAATGTAAAGTTACCTACAAAGGCCAACCAGTAAGACCAAGCTCTAATTTCTCAGTAGAAACCATGAAGGCAAGAAAGAAATGGATGACATATACAAAACTCAACCAAGATTTATATGCCCAGCAAAATTGTCCCTCAAATATGACAGCTAAATTAGGACATTTCCAGATAAAGAGAAATTAAGGGAATTTGTGAAAACCAGACCAACTTTACAAGCAATACCAAAGGGAGTTGTTCATACAGAGGGCCAACAATGGTAGATAACAGCCTGTGACTAACATACATGACATCATCCAAAAACCAACCCAGATGTAGAAGTATCCAAAGTAAAATAAACCTACAAAATTGAAACTAGGAAACCAGAGACATCAATTTGTAAGATATGACAACTACAAAGGATAAAGAAGGAATAAATAGTATAGTTACAAAACTTCCAAATGGGGAGGAAATCAAGATGATTTCAAAATAAAACAGTTTTAGAAGAAAACAATATATTACAGAACAACTTCAAAGAAAATTAATAAACTTTCTCATCAAGACAAAAAAGAGAAAAATCATATTTAGTAAACACTAAAACAACACCAATGAAAGACATGATAACAAAATCCATAAAAAAAGAACTCAGCACAGAAAAAATATGTGGAACAAAGAAATCAGCAGCACCATAAACAGACAAATATACACACATATACAGTAAAATGAAAGCAATAAATTCATACCTTGATGATTACACTGAATGTAAATAGATTAAATGTAATTCTCAAGGGACAGAGAGTAGCAGAATATGAAAGACTGACCCATAAGAGGGAAAGTCGAACAAAAGAATATACATAAATAAAGAATATCTACACCCTCAAATGAAAAAGCCCAAAAATATGTAAAGCAAAAATTAATAGCATTGAAAAGACAAAGAGATAACTCCACAATAATGGTAGGAGACTTTAATACACTACCTTCAATAAAGGACAAAACAAATAGAAAGACACTTAACAAAAATACAGAACATCTAAATAGCACAATCAACCAACTAGACCTCATAAATATATATAGAACACTCCACCCAACCGCATCATAATGTATAGTCCTTTTCAGTGCACATGGAACTTTTTCCAGAATAGATCATATGCTAGGCCACAAAGCAAATATCAATAAATTTACAAACAACAAAACACTACAAAACATCTTCCCTGATCATAATACTCTAAAATTAAAAATCAACAACAGGAAAATCAAAGAAAACAATCAAATACATAAAAACTGAATAATATCCTGTTGAAAAACAAGTAAGTAAAATAAGATATAAAAAAATGTAACAACAACAGATCAAATGAGAATGAAAACACAACATACCAAAGCCTTTGTTGTAGTTTGGTGCTGTTGAGTCGACTCCGATTCATAGTGACTTTGTGTACAACAGAACAAACACTGCCAGGTCCTGTGCCAGCCTCACAATTCTTACTATACCTGAGCTCATCATTGCAACCACTGTGTCAATCCATCTCATTGAGGGCCTTCCCCTTTTTTGTTGACCTTCCACTTGACCAAGCATGATATCCTTCTCCAAGGAATGGTCCTTTCTGACAACAAGACCAAAGTAGGACAGATGAAGTCTGGCCATTCTGTCTTCCAAGGAGCATTCTTATGGCCCTTCTTCCAGGAAAGATTTGTTAGTTCTTTTGGCAGTCTGTGGTAATTTCAGTATTCTTCACCAACACCACAACTCAAAAGCATCAACTCTTCTTCAGCCTTCCTTATTCATTGTCCAGTTCTCACATGCATATGTTGTTGTTGTTGTTGTTAAGTGCTGTCGAGTCGTTTCCGACTCATAGCAACCCCATGCACAGTAGAATGAAGCACTGCCCGATCCCGCGCCAGTCCCAAAATCCCTGCTATACTTGAGCTCATCATTGCAGCCACCACATCAATTCATCTCGTTGAAGGCCTCCCCCTCTTTCGCCGACCCTCCACCCTACCAAGCATGACATCCTTCTCCAGGGAACGGTCCCTTCTGACAACATGACCAAAATAGGTGAGACGAAGTCTGGCCATTCTTGCTTCCAAGGAGCATTCTGGCTGCACTTCCTCCAGGACAGATCTGTTAGTTCTTTTAGCAGTCCATGGTACTTTCAGCATTCTTCACCAGCACCACAACTCAAAAGCATCAACTCTTCTTCGGTCTTCCTTATTCATTGTCCAGCTCTCACATACATATGAGGTGATTGGAAATATCACGGCTTGTGTCAGGCGCACCTTAGTCCTCAAGGAGATATCCTTGCTCCTCAGCACTTGAAACAGTTCCTTCGCAGTTGGCTTTCCCAATGCTACACGTTGTCTAATGTCCTGACTGCTCCTTCCGTTGGCATCGATTGTAGAGCCAAGCAACGTGAATTCCTTGACAACCTCAATCTTCTCTCCATTTATTGTGATGCTGCTCATTGGTCCAGTTGTGAGGATTTTTGTTTTCTTTATATTGAGACATAATCCATTCTGCAGACTGTATTCTTCAAACTTCATCAGTAGGTGCCTTAAGTCATCTTCACTTTCAGCAGGCAAAGTTGTATCATCTGCATATCTCAGGTTGTTAATGATTCTTTCTCCAATCCTGATACCACATTTTTCTTCATACAGTCCAGCTTCTCGGATTATTTGCTCAGCATATAGATTGAATAAGCATGGAGAAAAGATACAACCCTGACGCACTCCCTTCTTGATTTTAAACCATGTAGTGTCCCCTTGTTCTGTTCGAATGACAGCCTCCTGGTCAAGGTACAGATTTCTCATGAGTACAATCAAGTGCTAGGGAATTCCCATTCTTCTCAATGTTATCTATAATTTGTTATGATCCACATAGTCAAATGCTTTTGCATAGTCAATAAAACACAAGTAAACATCTTTCTGGTATTCTTTGCCTTGAGCCAAGATCCATCTGACAACAGCTATGATATCCCTTGTTCCACGTCCTCTTCTGAATCTGACTTGAACCTCTGGAAGTTATCTGTCCATATACTGCTACAAACATTTCTGAATTATCTTCAGTAAGATCTTACTTGCGTGCGATATTAATGATATTGTTCTATAATTTCCACATTCTGTGGGATCACGGTGATTGAAAATACCCTGGCTTGGGTTAAGGGCACCTTAGTCTTAAAAGAGAAATCTTTGCTTTTCACCACTGTAAAGAGGTCCTTTGCAGCAGATTTTCCCAGTGCAATATGTCGTCTGATGTTTTGACTGCTGCTTCCATTGGTATTGATTGTGGATCCAAGTAATGTGAAATCTTTGACAACTTCAATCTTTTCTCCATTTATTGTGATGATGCTTATTGGTGCAGTTGTGAATTTTTGTGTGGGTGTGTTTAGATGTAATATATACTGTAGACTGTAGTCTTTAATCTTCATCAGTGTTTCAAGGAATCTTCACTTTCAGCAAGCAAAGTTGTGTCATCTGCATATCGCAGGTTGTTAATGACTCTTCCTCCTATCCTGATGCCATGTTCTTCTTCATATAGTCCAGCTTTTTGGATTAATTGCTCAGCATACAGATTGAATAAGTGTGGTGAAAGGATACAACCCTGACACACTTCCTTCCTGATTTTAAACCATGCAGTATCCCCTTGTTCTGTTTGAACAACAGTTTCCTGATCTATGTACAGGTTCCTCATGAGTACAATTAAGTGTTCTGGAATTCCCATTCTTTTCAATGTTATCTATAATTTGTTATGATCCACATAGTCAAATGCTTTTGCATAGTCAATAAAACACAAGTAAACATCTTTCTGGTATTCTCTGCTTTCAGCCAAGATCCATCTATCATCAGCAATGATATCCTTCATTTCATGTTCTCTTCTGAATCCAGCTTACATTTCTGGAAGTTCTCTGTCAATATACTGCTGCAAATGTTTCTGAATTATCTTCAGTAAGATTTATTTTGTAATATTAATGATATTGTCGGATAATTTCCACATTCTGTGGATCATCTTTCTTTGGAATGGGTACTATGGGTTCTGTGGATCGCTTCCAGTCTGATACAGCCTCGGAAACCCATGGAGGGCTCACTATGAGTTGGATCCAACTCAATGGCAGTGCAGTGCATTCCAGTCAGTTGGCTAGGTAGCTATCATCCAAATTTCTAGACACAGATGAGTCAGTGCCTCCAGTGCAGCATCCTTTTATGAAAATATCTCAATGGGTATTCTGTCAATTCCTGGAGCCTTGTTCTTCTCCAATTCTTTCAGTGCAGCTTTGACTTCTTCCTTCAATACCATTGGTTCTTGATCATATGCCACCTCCTAAAATTGATGAACATTGACCAATTCTATTTGGTACAGTGATTCTGTGTATTCCTTCCATCTTCTTTCGATATTTCCTGCATCATTCAGTATTTTGTCCATAGAATCTTTCAGTACTGCAACTCGCTTGAATTTTTCTTCAGTTCTTTCAGCTTGAGAAATGCTGAGCATTTTCTTCCCTTTTGGTTTTCTAACTCCAGGTCTTTGTACATTTCATTATAATTGATTTTGTCTTCTCAAGCTGCTCTTTGAAATCTTCTGTTCAGCTCTTTTATCTCGTCATTTCTTTCATTTAATTTAGCTACTCTCCATTCAAGGGCAAGTTTCAGTCTTCTTACTCTATTGTGGTCTTTTCTTCTTTTCTTATATTTTTAAGGACCTTTTGCTTTATTCATGGATGATGTGCTTGTTGTCATCCCACGGTTTCTCTGCTTCAATCATTGGTGTTCAGTGTGTCAAATCTATATTTTAGATGGTCTCTAAATTCAGGAGGGATATAATCAAGGTCATATTTTGGCTCTTGTGCACTTGTGTTAATTGTCTTCAGTGTCAACTGAAACTTTCATGAGCAGTTGATAGTCTGTTCCACAATCAGCTCCTGGCCTTGTTTTGGCTGAAGATATTGAGCTTCTCCATTACCCCTTCCACAGTTGTAGTTGATCTGATTCTTATGTACTCCATCTTGTGAGGTCCACATGTATAACAACAATTTATGCTGTAGAAAACAGATATTTGCAATGAATAAGTTGTCGCTTTTGCAAAATTGTATTATGCTATCTCCAGCATTATTTCTATCACCAGGGCTATATTTCCAACTACTGGTGATTCTTCTTTGCTTTCAACTTTTGCATTCCAATCACCAGTGAAAATCAACACATGTTGATTGCATATTTGGTCAATTCCAGACTGTAGAAGTTGGCAAAAATATTCAATTTCCTCACCTTTGGCTTTGAAGGTTGGTGTGTAAATTTGAATAATAGTGGTAGTAACTGGTCTTTCTTGTAGGTGCATGGATATTATCCTATCAATGACAGCATTGTACTTCAAGATAGATCTTAAAACATTCTTTGTGATTATGGATGCCATGCCATTTCTCTTCAGTTTGTCATTCCTGGCATAGTAGATCATTTGAGTCATATTGTCTGATTCAAAATGGCCCAAACAAGTCCACTTCAGCTCACTAATGCCTAGTATATCGACCTTTATGAATTTCATTTCATTTTTGACTACTTCCCATTTTCCTAGATTTATGCTTCGTACATTCCATGTTCTGATTATTAATGGATGTTGGCAGTTGTTTCTTCTAATTTTGAGTTGTGGCATATCAGCAAATGGAGGTCCCAAAAGCTTTACTCCATCCACATCATTAAAGTTGGCTCTACACTGAAGAGGCAGATCTTCCCCAGTCATATTTTGAGTGCCTTCTGACCTTACAAGCTCATCTTCTGGCACTGTATCACACAATGTTTCAGGGATATTCATCGAGTTTCCCAGGAATATATTAGACACTGTTTCACTGCTATTCATAAGGTTCTCACTGGCCAGTTCACTTAGAGTGGATGGTCCCTTCCTTCTTCTGAGTCTGTTTTAATCTAGAAGTTTCACTGAAACTTGTCCACCATGGATGACCCTGCTCGTATTTGAAATACAAGTGGCATAGCCTCCAGCCTCACAGCAACACACAAGCTACCAAAGTCTGACAAAGTGACAGAAGAATGGTGGCCAAAACCTTTAGGACATAGCAAAAGCAGTAATTAGAGGGCCATTTATAGCAATAAATGCACACAGCAAAAAAGAAGAACAAAACTCAACACCTTAACTCAACATCTCCAATAATTAAAACAGGAGCATCAAAAAGTCTATAATCACCTGAGGAGAGGAAATAATAAAGATTAGAATAGAAATATGTCAAACAGAAAAACAACAAAGAATCAACAAGACTAGAAGTTGGTTCTTTGAAAAGATTAATAAAATAGACAAAACACTGACAAATTTAACAAAGGAAAAGAGGGAGAAGATGCAAATAACATGAATAAAAAAAATGAAATGGGCAACCTCACAACAGGACCAGCTGAAATAAAAAGAATAATACTATGAAGAAGTGTACTCCAACAAATCTGAAAACCTAGAAGAAATGGACAAATTTTTTTAAAAAAACTACCTATCTGAACTAACACAATCTGAGGTAAAAATTTGGACAGACCCATCATAAAAGAAGAAATTAAACAGGTCACTTAAAAAACAAAACAAAAAAAACTTTCAACAAAAAAAGTTCTGGCACAGATAGCTTCAAAGAGCTTTCTCCCAAGCATTCAGAGAAAAGCTTACACCAATTAAATTGAGACTATTTGTGAATAGAGAAAAAGAGGGAATACTTCCAATATTGTTCTATGAACAACATAACCCTAATACCAAAGCAATGCAAAGACACCACTAAAAAAGAAAAGTCATATCTCTTATGAGCTTAAACACAAATATGTTCAACAAAATACTAGCTAATAAAATCCAATAACATATAAAAAATAATACATCATCACCAAGTGGGATTCATAATAGGTGTGCAAGGAGGGTTTAACATTAGAAAACAATGTAATCCACTAAATAAATAAAACAAAGGAAAAAATCCACATGATCATATCAATTGATACAGAAAAGACTCTTGAAGAACTCCAACACCCATTCCTGATAAAAACTCTCAATGAAATAGGAATAGAAAGGAAATTCCTCAACATAATTAATGGCATATATCAAAACCAACAGCCAACATTGGTCTCAATGGAAAGAGACTGAAAGCATTCCTGTTCAAGTGCATACCAGATAAGGATGCCCTTTATCATATTCAATATTGTATTGAAAGCCCTTGCCAGAGCAATAAGGCAAAAAAGGGAAATAAAAGACGTCCAAATTGGCAGAGAAGAAGTGAAACTATGTCTATTTGTAGATGATATGATCATATACAAAGAAAATCCCAAATTCAGCATGACAATTACTGGAATTAATTGAAAGGTTCAGCAAAGTGGTAGTGTACAAGATCAGCATAGAAAAATCACTCAGATTCCTTTTCATTAACAAAGAGATCTCTGAAAAGGAAATCAGGAAAAAAAAAATACAATTTACAACAGCCACATAAAAGATGAAATATTTGGGAATAAATCTTACCAGAGATACAAAAGACCTAGACAAAGAAAACTACAAAACACAACTACAAGGAACTAAGAGTCCTACATAAATGGAAGAATATACCACACTCACAGATAGGAAGAGTCAATATTGTTAAAATATCAATACCACCTAAAGTGATCTACAGATATAATGTAATCCTGATCCAGATTCTATGATCATTCTTTAAAGAGATGGAGAAACTATTCACCAACTTTATATGGAAAGGGAAGAGACCCGAATAAGCAAATCACTAGTAAAGAAGAACAAATAGAAGGCCTCACACTTCCTGATCTCAAAACCTACTACATAGTCATAGCAGTCAAAACAGTGTAGTACTGCCACAAGGACAGATACATAGACCAATGGAACAGAATTGAGAACCCAGAAGTAAATCCATCCACCTGTGGACAACTGATCTTTGACAAAGGGCCAAAACCCAATAAATGGGGAAGAGATAGTCTCTTTAACAGATGGTCCTGGCAAAACTAGATATTCATTTGGAGAAAAATGAGATAGGATCCATCTCACACTGTAAACACAATCTCACTCAAGATGTATCTAAGACGTAAAGGTAAAACCTGAAACTACAAAGATCATCAAAGAAAAAATAGGGTCAAATTTGGCTATCTACTGCTGTAGTGATACTACCTCGGAAACCCAAGGAGGGGTTGCTATGAGTCAGATGTGACTTGACAGCATTGCATAATAATTGTAATAATGGTATAAGGAGATCTGGTGGTGTAATGCTTAAGGGATTTTGTTGCTAATGAAAAGGTCAATGGTTCAAACTCACCAGCTGGTCTGTGGAAGTAAGATGGGGCAATTGGTTTCCATAAAGATTTACAGCCTTGGAAACCAAATTGGGGTCTCTACAAGTTAGAACTGACCTGATGGCAGTGAGTTTTTTTTTTTTTTTTCCAAATACATAGTATAAATATGCTATCAAACATGAGTAAAAATGCACAAATAGCAAAAGACAAAATAGATGACTGGGATTCCCAAAAATTAAACATTTATGAGCATCAGAAGTTTTCACCAAAAGAATAGGAAGAGAATCTAAAGACTGGAAAAAAATTTTGGCAAAGACATATTGGACAAGGAATTAATCACTAAAATATATAGAAAACTTCAACACCTCATTACAAAAAGACAAATAATTCTAATTTAAAACTGGGCAGAGGACATGAACAAACATTTCATCAAAGAAGACATTCTGGGGGCTAACAAACACAGGAAGAAATGCTCATAATCATTACTCATTAGAGAGATACAAATCAAAACAAAATGAGATATTATCACTCCCCAGCATTAATAGCAAAGTTCCAAAGAACAGAAAACAACAAATGGTGGCAAAGGTGTGGAGAGACTGGAACACCATACACTTCTGGTGGTATTGTAAAATGGTACAACCACTACGTAAAACAATATGTTGGTAATAGAAATACCATATGATTCAGCAATCCCACTACTAAGAACATATCATAGAGAAATAATAGATGTGACAAGGATATGTGCACATCCATGTTTATTATAGCGCTATTCACAATAGCAAAAAAAAAAAAAAAAAAAAAGACCTAAATGCCCATCAATGAATGAATGGATAAAAAAAATTATGATATATATACACAATGGAATATTATGAAACTTTAAGGAATAATGATGAATCTGTGAAACATCTCAGAATGTAGATAAATCTGGAGGACATTATGCTGGGTAAAACTAGTCTATGTGACCGCTATTATAAAAACACATTCTTTGATGGTTACCAGGTACAGGAGGGTAAGGGAGTAGCTAGAGGGTTGTTGTTGTTATTATGTGCCATCGAGTCAAACCTGACTCATAGTGACCCCTCCTTGGGTTTCCGAGGCAGTATCACTACGGAAGTAGGATTGCCCAACCTTCCTTCCGAGGAGTGGCTGGTGGGTTT
>NW_006921614.1:6074467-6083077 GCF_000298275.1 Orycteropus afer afer | reverse complement strand
CCTTCCGAGGAGTGGCTGGTGGGTTTGAACCGCCAGCCGTCTGGTTAGCAGGCAAGTGTCTTAGCCACTATGCTACCAGAGCTCCCCACTAATGACTAGGTACATACAAAATAAAAACACAGTTTTCTTCATACCCTTAATGGCACTGGATGTTACCAATTGTTTTTAAAACTTGAGAATCTAGTGAGTAAAATATGATATTTCATGTTATTTTATTTTGTATGTACCTAGTCATTAATTTTAAAAACAATTGGTAACATCCAGTGCCATTAAGGGTATGAAGAAAACTATACTGTCATATAGTGTGGCTACATTATAAACTAGTACAGCCTTTTTAAAGGGTGATTTGGCAATATCTATGCAAATTTTAAATATGCAAACTGATCAAGCAATGGGTTTCTAGTTTTTTTTTTTTTTTTTTTTTGTGTGTGTGTGTGTGTGTGTGTATGTGTGTTGTTTTGGGAATTATACCCAGTAAAACATATGCCACTCAACATGAACAATTCACTGACATTGATTATATTCAAATTGTGCAACCATTCTCACCCTCCTTTTCTGAATTGTTCTTTCCCTTTTAACATAAACTCACTGCACCACAGATAGTTTCCTATCTGACTGTTTGAGTTGCCATTGTCAATCTGATCCCAAACAGATGGTTCTTCAAAAGAATACGATGCTCAAGCCATCATCCACGTGTCACCCATACTGTGGTGGCTTACTTGTTAGTATAATGTTGGAATCTATGGTGCCAGTTTTTCAAATACCAGAAGGGTCACCCATATGGTGGACAGGTTTTAGCTGAGCTTCCAGACTAAGACTAGTAGACCAGGAAGAATGGCCTGGTAATCCATTACCAAAAATTAGCCAAGGAAAACCCTATGTATCACTGAATATTGTCTGAGACTTTATCTCATTTACTTTGGCTGCATCATCACAAAGCATCTACACTGGAAAAGTACATCATGTTTGGTAAAGTAGAGGGCCAGTAAAGGTGAGGAAAACCCTCATTGAGATGGATTGATATCATGGTTGTAACAATGGGCTTAAACATATCAATAATCATGAAGATGGTATAAGACTGTGCAACAAATTTTTTTTGTTATACATTAGTTCACTATGAGTCTGAGATGATTCAATAGTAACTAACTAAAGCAAACATTCAACAGAAATACTTTTACGTATAGAAAATGTACATGCAACATTCAGTGCAGCATGATTTGCTCTAATGAGAAAGGGGAAATGACCTAAGAATCTAACTTAGATCTAGAAATGAAAAATCAAGCCACTTATGGCATAGCCATGTTAAGCAGCCTTTAAAAAAAATATGTATATATGGTTATGGAAAGATCTCCAAGATATATTGTGCAATAAAATAAAATAAAATACAGAGCAACATTATGGAATGATCCCATATGTGGTGGAAAAAAAAATCTAATTCTATAGGTTATATATGGATATGTTGCAGTTGTTAGTTGCCATCAAGTTGATTCTGAATCATGGTGACCCCAGGTGTTACAGAGTAGAACTGTTCCATTGCTCCATAGGGTTTTCTTGGCTGGAATCTTAACAGAAACAAATCTCCAGGATTTTCTTGAACAGTGTCACAGGGTGGATTCTAATTCCGACTCATAGTAAACTCTCCTTGGGTTTCTGAGGAGGGATCTCTATGGAAGTAGATTGCCCAGTCGTCCTTCTGAGGAGTGGGTGGTGGGTTTGAACTGCCAGCCTTCTGGTTAGCAGTCAAATAAATAAATGCCTTCAGCACTATGCCACCAGAGCTCCTGCCAATCTTTAGTCATCAGTATTAGAAGACTCATTAACAACTCTTGATATGCAGATGACACAACCTTGCTTGCTGAAAGTGAAGAAGACTTGAAGCACTTCCTGATGAAGATCAAAGACTATAGACTTCAGTATGGATTACAACTCAACAAAAAGAAGACTAAAATCCTCATAACCAGACCAATCAGCAACATCATGATAAATGGAAAAAAAGTTCAATGTCAAGGATTTCATTTTATTTGGATCCACAATCTATGACCACTGAAACAGCGGTCAAGAAATCAAACAACTTATTGCACTGGGCAAATCTGCTGCAAAATATCTTTTTAACATTTTAAAGAGTAAAGATATTATTTTGAAGACTAAGGTGTGCCTGATCTAAGCTATGATATTTTCAATAGCTTCATCTGCTTGTGAGACCTGGACAATGAACAAGGAAGACCACAGAAGTAATGCATTTGAATTGTGGTGCTGATTAAGAATTTCGAATGTACCAAGGAGTGCTTGAAGAACAAATAAAACTGTCTTGGAGGAAGTACAGGGCAATGCTCCTTAGAAGCAAGAATGGCCAGACGTCACCTCTCATACTTTGATCATGTTGTCAGAAGTGATGAGTCCCTGGAAATATGTCTCATGCTTGATAAAGTAGAGGGTCAGCAAAAAATGGGAAGACACTAAATGAGATGGATTGGCACAGTGACTGCAACAATGCGCTCAGGCATGGCAATGATTGTGAGAATGACACAAGGAGAGGGTTGTGTTTTATTTTGTTGTACATGGTGTTGCTGAGTTGGGACTGACTCAATGGCACCTAACAACAACAAAAACAATGGGGACTTCATATCCATTAAAGGTAATTTTCTTTGAGGAAAAGAGTAGAATTGGAGGGTTGGTGAAAGGGAATTTTCACTTTTTTTTACCATGTATATATGTGTGTTTATTTGATAAGAAAAAATAAAAATTAAAATCATTCAAAAATATAATAAATAAATGGGAAGACACCAAAATGTTAACAGTTTGTGTCCCTGATTTGCAGAACTCTGAGTTGTTTTTGTGCTTTCATCATTTTTATTTTCTAGACTTTCATCATCAGAAAAAAAAGGTAGCTTTAAAAATGTATTTGCATTTATGTGAAAGTACATATTTGCTAAGAGGCTTGTAAATTCAACACTGATATATTAATTTTTTTCAAGACCAATATGGGTATGATCTTCTTTTATTATCAATGTTCTTATTAAATATCATCATATGATCTTAACTTGGCCTCTTACTTTAAGGCTTGTGTACTCTTATTCTTCCCAGTAGAGGCTGGATTAAAGTTTGTTCCCTTAGTGCCCTATGGATGCTGGGGTAACATTTATTCTACTATATGCAGATTTTTTAAAGAATTAATTATTTAAAAAACATGTATATGGCATTTTCTATGTGCCAGGAATTTTCTATATTTCAAAACAAACAAACTAAAAAAAACCTCACTTAAATCTCATGACATCTCTGGGAGGAAGGTGTTATATAATCCCCATTTTATAGATGAGAAAACTGAGGCAGACAGCATAGTAACTTTCCCAAGTCCACGTTGATAGAGGTGGAGCTGGGATTTGAATATTAAGCTGTCTCCCAGGTGGATGTGACTTGAGTTCTAGGGTCACTGGCTCCTCAGCACCCAGAATAGTATGTTGGGACACAGTAGAAAATCAGTACATATCTACTGGAAGAAAGAGAGATGGAGGTGAATGTTTGGAGCTTAAAGAGTGAGAGAGAAGTCCAAGAAAATGAAAGATTTATATCTGTGCTTTGGGTTGGTATTGACAGGAAGTTATAAATTTTTATACCAACCTATGACTAGGGTGGAGTTCTGTAGCTCAGGAATAGTTTACCCTTTTCCTTCCAGCAGCTGAGTTAAATCTTGCGTCCAAATGGGGAGGCATAATAATCATGAATTCATAGCAAGATAGGTGAAGTCAAATGGGGAAGCCTCAATTTTAATTTTAAATTTATTTATGATTTTAAAAGAAGATTGAAGGTGGAAAGCAGTGCTTTCTTCCTCCCGTTTTTGCTTAGATCTGTCACTTTAAAATATAGTTTTCCAAGGATAAGTTAAAAAAAACTGATATAACTGTGGAAACTCAAAAACACTCCTTAGATTTGATAGGCTAACCAAGATAGGCACTTAATCATTTGCCTCTGTTTTTGGCATTTTTGTTGTCTGTTTTTTAATTTTTTGGTTAGTATGAATGGAATAGTGGGGATTTACTACCCAGAGGGGAAAACTGTTCTCTGTTTAGTGAAATAGAGGACTCTATTAGGAAAAACAAACTGGAAAAACTCAGTGGTTCTAAAAACCTAACAATTTAAACTATTGGTAGGGGTGTGCATGTGTGCGTGTGTGTGTGTGTGTGTGTGTGTGGTGAGGGAAGAATGTGTGTGGTGAGGGAAGAATGTGTGTGTGCCTGCTTGCTTGTGGGTGAGTATGGTTTGCATTGTTGTGTTTCCAACTCATAGCAACTCCATGTACAACAGAATGAAACATGGCGTGGTACTGCACTATCCTCACAATAGCTGCCATGTTTGAGCCCACTGTTGCAGCCACTCTGTCAATCTATCTTGTTGAGGATCTTCCTCTTTTTTTTACTGAACCTCTACTTTACCAATCCTGATGTCCTTCTTCAGGGACTGATCCCTCCTGATAACAAGCATATCTAACGTATGTGAGATGAAGTCCCACCATCCTCCCTTCTGAGGAGCATTCTGGCTGAATTTCTTCCAGACAGATTTGTTTGTTCTTCTGGAAGTTCACAGTATATTTAATATTTTTTGCCAATTCAATAATTCAAAGGTATCAATTCTTCTTCTATCTTCCTTATTCAATGTGTGTATGTGAGGTAACTGAAAAGACTATGACTTGGATCAGGTGCACCTTAGTCCTCAAAGTGCCATATTTACTTTTTAACACTTTAAAGAGATCTTTTGCAGCAGATTTTCCCAATGTAATATGTTTGATTTCTTAACTACTGCTTTCATGGACATTGATTATAGATCCAAGTAAAATGAACTCCTTGACAACTTCAATCATTTCTCCATTTATCATGATGTTGCTTATTGGTCTAGTTGTGAGGAATTTTCTTTATGTTGAAGTGTAATCCATACTGAAAACTGCAGTCTTTGATCTTCATTAGGAAGTGCTTCAAGTCATCTTCACTTTCAGTAAGGTTGTCTCATCTGCATATCACAGGTTATTAATGAGTCTTCATCTATTCCCAATGCCACATTCTTGTTCAAATAGTCCAACTTCTATGATTATTTGCTCAGAATACAGATGGAATAAGGATGGTGAAAAGATATAACCTTAATGCACACTTTTCCTGATTTTAGACCACACAGTATCCTCTTGTTCTGTTCAAACTACTGTCGCTTGGTCCATGTATAGGTTCCACATGAACACAATGAAGTGTTCTGGAATTTCCATTCTTTGAACTGTTATTCATAATTTTTTATGATCCATACAGTCAAGTGCCTTTTCATAGGCAATAATATATAGGTAAATATCTCCCTGGTAAGCATCATCTTGCTTTCAGGGAAGATCCATTTGACATCAGCAATGATATTCCTCATTCCATGTCCTTTTCTGAATCCAGATTGAATTTCTGGCAGTTCCCTGTTGATATACTGCTGCAACCATTTCTGAATTATCTTCAGCAAAATTTTGTGTGTAATATTAATGATATTGTTAGATAATTTCCATGTTCTGTTGGATAATCTTTCTTTGGAATGAACATAATTATCAATCTCTTGTAGTCAACTGACCAAGTAGCTGTCTTCCAAATTTCTTGGCAAGACAAATGAGTGCTTCCAGAGGCACTGCATCTGTTTGTTGAAACATCTCAATCAGTATTCCATCAATTCCTAGTGCCTTCAGTTTATCTTGGGCTTCTTCCTTCAGTACCATTGGTTCTCAATCATACGCTACTTCATGAAATTCTTTTTGGTATAGTGACTCTCCTTCCATCTTCTTTTGATGCTCCCTGTGTTGTCCAATATTTTGCCCATTGTTGTTGTTGTTGTTAGGTGCTGTCAAGTCATCTCCAACTCATAGTGACCCTATGCACAGCAGAATGAAACACTGCCAGGTCCTGTGCCAGTCTCATGATCCTTGCTATACCTGAGCCCATCATTGAAGCCACTGTGTCTATCCATCTTATTGAGGGCCTTCCCCTTCTATGTTGACCTTCCACTTTACCAAGGATGATATCCTTCTCCAGGGAATGGTGTCTTCTGACAACATGACCAAAGTAGGTGAGACAAAGTCTGGCCATTCTCACTTCCAAGGAGGATTCCAGCTGCACTTCCTCAAGGGCAGACTTTTTAGTCCTTTTAGCAGACCATGATATTCTTAGATTTCTTTTCCAGCACCACAACTCAAAAACATCATCTCTTCTTTGATCTTCCTTATTCATTGTCCAGCTCTCACATACATAAGAGCCAATTGAAAATACCATGGCTTAGGTTAGGCACACCTTAGTCTTCAAGGAGACATCTTTGCTCTTCAACACTTGAAAGAGATCTTTTGCAGCAAATTTGGCCAATGCACTATGTCATCTGATGTCTTGACTGCTGCATCCATTGATGTTGATTGTCGAACCAAGTAATATGAAATCCTTGACAACTTCAAACTTTTCTCCATCCACTGTGAAGATGTTTATTGGATCAGTTGTGAGGATTTTTGTTTTCTTTATATTGAGTTGTAATCCATACTGCAGACTAGTCTTTGATCTTCATCAGTAAGTGCTTCAAGTTATCCTCACTTTCAGCAAGCAAGGTTGTGTCATCTGCATGTTGCAGGTTGCTAATGAGTCTTCCTCCAATCTTGATGCCATGTTATTCTTCATATAATCCAGATTCTTGGATTATTTGCTTGGCATACAAGCTGAATAAGTATGATGAAAGGATACAACCTTGATGCACTCCCTTCTTGAATTTGAACCATGCAGTAAGCTCTTGTTCTGTTCAAATGACAGATTCTTTGTGCAGGTTCCTCAACCAAGTGTTCTGGAATTCCCATTCTTCTCAATATTATGCACAATTGTTATGATCCACACAATCAAATGCTTTTACATAGTCAATGAAACATAAGTAAACATCTCTCTGGTATTCTTTGCTTTCAGCTAAGATCCATCTGACATCAGCAATGATATCTCTCATTCCATATCCTCTTCTGAATCCAGCTTGCATTTCTGGAAACTCTCTGTCAACATACTGCTGCTACCATTTTTAATTATTTTCAGTAAGATTTGACTTGCATGTTATATTAATAATATTGTTTGATAGTTTCCACATTCTGTGGGAGCAT
Source organism: Orycteropus afer afer (assembly GCF_000298275.1). Lineage (NCBI taxonomy): Eukaryota > Metazoa > Chordata > Mammalia > Tubulidentata > Orycteropodidae > Orycteropus > Orycteropus afer. The sequence continues at coordinate 6,075,948 of NW_006921614.1, read as the reverse complement.
CTTTCTTTGGAATGGGTATAAATATGGATCTCAGTCAGTTGGTCAGGTAGCTGTCTTCCAAATCTCTTGCCATAGGTGAGTGAGTGCCTACAGTGGGGCATCTGTTTGTTGAAACATCTCAATGGGTATTCCATCAATTCCTGAAGCCTTGTTCTTTGCCAATTATTTCAGTGGAGCTTCAACTTCTTCCTTCAATACCATTGATTCTTGATCATATGCCATCTCTTGAAATGGATGAACATCGACCAATTCTTTTTGGTACAGTGACACTGTGTATTCTTTCCATCTTCTTTTGATGCTTCCTGCATCATTCAATATTTTGCCTATGTTTTTATTGTTATGTGCTGTTGAGTCGGACCCAACTCATAGCGACCTGTCCTTGGGTTTCTGAGATGGTATCACTATAGAAGTAGATTGCCCAACCTTCTTTCCAAGGAGGCTGGTGGGTTTGAACCACCAGCTTTCTGGTTAGCAGTCAAGTACCTTAGACACTATGCTACCAGAGCTCCTACTCAATATTGCAACTTGAGGCTTAATTTTTTTCCTCAGTTCTTTCAGCTTGAGAAATGCCAAGCGTGTTCTTCCCTTTTGGCTTTCTAACTCCAGGTCTTTGCATATTTCATTGTAGTAATTGGCTTTGTCTGCTTGAGCTGATATTTGAAATTTTCTGTTCAGGTCTTTTATCTTGTCATTCTTCCATTTGCTCAAGGGCAAGTTTCAGAGTCTCTTTTGACATCCATTTTGGTCTTTTCTTCCTTTCCTGTCTTTTTAATGTCTTACTTTCTTTAAGGATGATGTTCTTGATGTCATCCCACAATTCCTCTGGTTTTTGGTCATTGGTGTTCAATACATCAATTCTATTCTTTAAATGCTCTCTAAATCCAGGAGGGATATTATCAAGGTCTTATTTTGGCTCTTGTGGACTTTTTAAAAATAGTATTCAACTTCAGGTTGAACTTGCATATGAGCAGTTGATGGTCTGTTCCACAATTAGCTCCTGGCCTTGTTTTGGCCAAAGATATTCAACTTCTCCATCATCTCTTGCCACAGATGTAGTCAATCTGATCCCTGGGTATTTCATCTGGTGAAGTCCACGTGTATAGTCATCACTTATGTTGTTGAGAAAAGGTATTTGCAATGAATAATTGTTGGTCTTGCAAAATTCTATCATGGGATCTCCAGCATTATTTCTATCACCAAGGGCACATTTTCCAACTACTGGTAACTCTTTTTTGTTTCCAACTTTTGCATTACAGTCACCAGTGATAATCAACACATCTTGTTTGCATGTTCAGTCAATTTCAGACTGCAGAAGTTGGTAGAAATCTTCAATCCTCATCTTTGGCTTTGGTGGTTGGTGTGTAAATTTGAATAATAATGTTATTAACTGGTTGAATAATAGTGTTATTAACTGGTCTTCCTTGTAGACGTATGAATATTATCCTATCACTGACAGTGTTTTACTTCAGGACAGATCTTTA
>NW_006921614.1:6066595-6074367 GCF_000298275.1 Orycteropus afer afer | reverse complement strand
GTGAAGATTTACAGAGCAAATTCACTTTCCATACAGCAGTTCACACACACTTTGTCTCATGACATTGACCACAGTTTACCACAATGCAACAGTTCCCCTCCCCCTTCCTCCCCATAGTTATCTCTTCCCTGTGTCCATCCCTCCATGTACTCCTGCCCCTTGAGCTGTCTCCCTGTGCATAAGCAGCCCTTCTTTCTTCCATGATTGTTCTCTCCAAGGAGTGTATCTACCTGAGGTAAGTGCTCAACTCATATTCCTATTCAGGACAGATCTTGAAATAGTCTTTGTGATGATGAATACCACATCATTCCACTTCAATTTGTCATTCCTGGCATAGTATATAATATGATTGGTTCAAAATGGCCAAAACCAGTCCATTTTAGCCTATTAATGCCTAGGCTATCTATTTTTATGTGTTCCATTTCATTTTTGACAACTTCCAATTTTCCTGGATTCATACTTCGTACGTCCTATGTTCCAATTATTAATGGATGTTTGCATCTATTTCTACTAATATTGAGTCATACTACATTAACCAATGGAGGTCCTGAAAGCTTTACTCTATCCGTATTATTAAGGTTGTCTCTACTCTGAGGAGTCAGCTCTTCCCTGTCAAATTTTGAGTGTCTTCTGACCTGATGGGCTCATCTTCCAGCACTATATCAGACAGTGTTCCAGGGCTGTTCAGAAAGTTTTCCAGTAATATATCAGACAGTGTTTCACTGCTATTCATAAGGTTTTCACTGGTCAATTGTTTGAGAAGTGGATGGCCTCTCCCTTCTTCTGAGTCTGTCTTAGCCTGGAAGCTCCACTGAAATATGTCCACCATGGGTAACCCTGCTGGCATTTTGCAACATGGTGCCAAAGCTTCCAGCCTCACAGCAACATGTAAGCCACCACAGGATGACAAACTGACAGACAAGTTCGTCTCCCTTAGTTGTTCCTAACACTTCTGCACTTGCCTATCTTGGGAACAGTCTTAAAACAGAACCGGCCACAGTGAAAAGCAGCCCCCAAACCCTGGGCCAGCCTACCTCAGGCCTCAGCTTTAAAATATTTGACTGCTAACCAGAAGGTTGGAGGTTCAAACTCACCAGCCACTCCTCGGAAGGAAGATTGGGCAACCTACTTCTGTAGTGATACTGCCTTGGAAACCCAAGGATGGGTCGTTATGAGTCAGGTCTGACTCGACAGCAAACAACAACAACAAAACAACAAAGCAAAAAGCAGCCGTCAGCCCCAGGCCTCCCTACCTCAGGCCCTGGCCTTAATACAGAACCACTCCCAAGTGAAAAGCAGCCCCCAAGCCCCAGGACCGCCTACCTCAGGCCTGAGCCCCAACACAGAGCCACACCCATATGAAAAGCAGCCTCCATGCCCCCACGCCAGTCCACCTCAGGCCCTGGCCTCAATATAGAGTCACACCTAAGCACAAAGCAGGCTCCAAGCCCCAAGCCCATAGAATACTTCAATATTGCAATTCAAGCCTTGAATTTTTTCTTTAGTTCTTTCACCTTGAGAAATTCTGAGTATGTTCTTCCCTTTTGGTTTTCTAACTCCATGTCTTTGAACATTTCATTATAAGGCTTTACTTTGTCTTCTCAAGCTGCCATTTGATATCTTCTGTTCATCTTTTTTGTGCATCACTTCTTCCATTTGCTTTAGCTACTCTACTTTGAAAAGCAAGTTTCAGAGTCTCCTCTGACATTCATTTTGGTCTTTTCTTTTTTCCTATCTTTTTAATGACCTTTAGCTTTCTTCATGTATGATGTCCTTGATGTCATCCCATAACTCATCTGATCTTTGGTCATTAGTGTTCAATTGTTGGAATCATTCTTGAGACAGTCTCTGATTTCAGGTAGGATATACTCAAGGCTGTACTTTTGAGGACTTATTTCAATTTTCTTCTGCTTCAATTTGAACTTGCATTTGTGCAATTGATGGTCTGTTCTGCAGTTGGACCTGGCCTTGTTCTGACTGATGATATCAAGCTTTTACATCACTCCTTCCACAGATACAATCAGTCTGATTCCAGTGTATTCTATCTGGTGAAATCCACATGCATAGTTGCCATTTATGTTGTTGAAAAAAGGTATTTCCAATGGATAGGTCATTGGTTTTGCAAAATTTAATCGTGTGTTCTCTGGCATCATTTCTATCACCAAGGCCATATTTTCTAACTAGTGATGCTTCCTTATTTCTAAGTTTCACATTCCAATCTCAAATAATTATCAATGCATTTTGGTTGCATGTTTGAATAATTTTAGACTGAAGAAGTTGGTTAAAAAAAAAAAAAAGCTTCTATTTCTTCATTTTGGTATTAGTGGTTGGTGCATAGATTTGAATAATAGTTGTGTTAACTGATCTTCCTCGTAGATGTATGGATATTATCCTGTCACTGACAGCATTGTACTTCAGGGGTAAATCTTAAAATGTTCTTTTTGACAATAAATGCCACTCCATTCCTCTTCAATTTGTCATTCCCGGCATAGTGAACCATATACTTATGCAATTCAAAATGGTCAATACCAGTCCCTTTCAGCTTACTAATGGCTAGGATATTGATCTTTGATTGTTCCATTTCATTTTTGAAAACTTCCAGTTTTCCTGTCTTCATACTTCATACATTGCACATTCTGATACTAATGGATATTTGCAGTTGTTTCTCACTTTGAGTCATGCCACATCAGCAAATGAAGGTCCCAAATGCTGTACTCTATGCATGTCATTAAGGTCAACTCTACTTTGAGGAGGTAACTCTTCCCCAGTTGTACTTTGAATGCTTTCCAACCTCAGGGGCTCATCTTCCTTCACTACATCAAACAATGTTCTGCTGCTATTCATAAGGATTTTACTGGCCAATTTTTCTAGAATTAGATTGCCAGGTTCTTCCCAGTATTAGTCTGGAAGCTCTGCTGAACTCTGTCTACCATGAGTGACTCTGCTAGTATTTGAAATACTGATAGCAAGGTTTTCAGCATCATAACAAATGTAAACTATCACAGTATGACAAATTGACATGAGTGGCTGATTATATTTGCCAAATGTATGAGGACTTATAGGATAATGGTTAATGTACTGAGCTGCTAATCTGAAGGTTGGAGGTTTGAGTCCACTCAGAAGTGCTTTGAAGAAAGTCTCTGTGATCTATTTTTGAAATATCACCTGTTGAAGACCCTGTGGACACTGTTCTACACTGACACACATTGGCTCAGCAGGAGTTGGAAGTGACTTGATGGCATTTTTTTTTCTAAGTAGCTCATAGTTTTGGTGGTAGCAGGATAGACTAATGGACAATTTTTCTATTTAAGGGCTCTCTGGCAAACAACCACCACCACAATAAAATTCAAGGCAAGAAAAATTACATCTGGCATCATTGGAGACCATGGCACAATATCTCCATTCAATTCCACAGATTCTGTCACCAGAACAGAATTTCAGAATGTCTTGTAAACAACTGCCCTTCCAGGGTGACTAACAATTTATATGAGGCAAGTAGTAAAGAAAGATGATCTCATTTATTTTACTGTTTCTCCAGTGGGAATAGTGGGAGAGTTACAAAGAGAAAATTGTGGGCTGAGGAAGTTTAGGACTTAACTTACAGGGCTGACTTTTAAGTAGGAAGTTACCACTTGCCTCCCTACCTGGAGAAAACAAGAATTTATAATAAACATGTAAAAAATAAATGCTGAGTCTATTGATTTTAGTACTTTTCTAACGTCTTTGGGAGTAGGTGGGCTATTCATCACCACAAATGCTGATCATTTTTTTTTTTTTTTTTGCTTTTGCTTATTTACATGGTACTTTAAAGTTAAAGCAAGTCACCTTTCCAAAGTCATTAACCTCAAGCCTAGAAAAGCAGACTCAGGAATCAAAGAAAATTATGGTGCTGGGAATGCTGTCATTCAAGTTGTCTCTGTGAAGAAACTACTGAACTGTTTAAGTCAGAGTTCAGTTTGTTTCTAATCTTTTAGAAGAAATAATGGTTTGGTGTCTTCAAAAATATCACCCTTTAAGTGAAAGGAGGGATTTTGAATGAGGGGATCAGGAATAACTTTTATTTGCCTCTCTTTTATATGAAAGTTAAGCATCACTAAAGAAAGAGAGAAGACTTATGCTGGACAAGAGTAATCACTTTTTGAGGAGGTGGCTGCATCTGCAGAACAAATGTGACTCCAGATTGTTGTCATCATGATATGTTTTTCTATCTCAAAGGAAATCAGAAAGGGCTGGGATCCACAGCAGGCGGTGAGTGCTATGGCATATTAGGAATCCCTTCCTGTTTACGGGAATTGTGAAACATCAGATCATATTAAGGAAGGCATTTCTCAAGTCTGTGAGTTTTTTTGGGGGGAAGATTTAAAAGGCATTGTTGTCCTAAAATGGCTTAATACAGCCATTCAGGAGGCCATGCCTTGAAACCTGTTAACTTTGGAGTGGAATGAGTCCATGCAACACAGAAACAAGGATTTTTCAAAAATTGAACCCTTTACCCTCCCTGCAAACATTGCATTACAGATTATATCGGTTTGGGAAGTTTATTTGATGTGTGCTAATTTGGCACCTTTGCTGGTTGAGGGCTTTTTTGTGTACTTAAATATCTTCAAAAGAATAGGTTATTATCCATGAAGCAATCCTATAAAGAAAATGTCAGAACTTCTTTGCTTAGTATGTATCCTCTAAGGGACTCTGTGCCCTGGTTGGCTGCGTTAAAAAAAAAAAAAAATGCATACAAAAATTTCATTTGATCTTATAAATACCAACCTGGTTTTATTTTATTTAATTTATTTATTTTAATGACATGACTTTCTGAACTTGATGAAAACATCATAGACATATCCTGTCTGGCCATTCAATTTGTTCTCTCCCATGCTATACAAAACACGATACTGACTGTGGTTTTAAAATTAAAAGGTCTTACTTACCATGACTGAGTCAGAATACCCACATTTTAGCTTGTTCTTTAACATGAGCTTGAGAAATGTATGTAACATCGTGGAGTCTGCTTTCTCTCTTGAAATTTGAGACTGATAATCCTCTCTGTGCCTCTTAGACTGGTGGTGATCTATTTATTCACTTCAGTAAATGTTCATTAAACAATTTTGGGCTAGGCACTGTGCTAGACTGAATGAGATAAGGTTCCTGTTTTCCAACAACATACAATCCAGGGAGACATTGGCTAGGAACATAGTCTGAAGAGTGTAAACACTCCAGATTTAAGAAATTATAAATCACATGAATTGGTAGCCGAATGTGATTCTAGATTAGATTCTTCCAACTCTGCCCCTTCCAGAAACATCTCATAAGCAGCTTAGGATCTTGTTCCTGGGGTCACTTGTATGCCATTGGAGTGGCTGTTTACTTTGAACTCTTTGGATTCCTTTTGACTACAGTGCAAGAAAGCCACATAGAGAAGTACTTCTTTGGAATAAAAAGGATGAATGAACCTCTGAATGACTCAAACGCTGAAAAGAGCAGTACACACAATTGTATTAAATAGAAAGTAGATATATGTGATAAGGGCTTAATAATTCCATTCACTACAACTATTTCCACTGCTATTTATAAGGCTTTCAATGTGTAATCTTTCATAAGTGCACTGCCTCTTTCTTCTTCCTAATCTGTCTTAGTCTGGAAGTTCTGTGAAACCTGTTTACTCTGGGTGACCCTGCTGGTATTTGAACTACTAGTAGCATAGCCTCCAGCATCACAGCAACATGCAAGCCACCACAGTATGACAAACTGATGGATGGAATGGTGGTGTTTGTTAAACAGCAAATAAATGTTTAAATGATTATGACTCAGCTGACAACCAACATGTTGGTAGTTCAAACCTACCAGCTTCTCTGCAGAGTTAAAGACTTGGCAATCTGCTCCTGTAAAGATTACAGCCTAGGAAACCCTATGAGGCAGTTCATCAATGAATCCATATATACTGATAATATGTGTTCCTCATGCCCCCATACATGGAGTCCTTGTTGTTGTTCTTAGAATCAACTTGACAGCACACAACAATGTATAGGTAAAAACAGCAACCATATATAGGTAAAACCCCCCAAAACAGTGCCATCAAGTTGACTCTGAATCATGGTGACTCCAAGTGAGTCAGAGTAGAAGTGGCTTCCATAGGGTTTTCAATGACTTTGTTTCAGAAGTAGATTGCCAGTCCTTTCTTCAAAGGCATCTCTGGGTAGACTTAAACCTCCAACTTTTCAGTTAGCAACTGAGTGCATTAACCATTTATTTGCTCTGCCTAAAGACTCCATGTAACAATGGGCTCAAGCAAAACAACAGTTGTGAATGTGGTAGAGGATAGAACAGTATTTCGTTCTGTTGTACATAGTGTCATTATGAGTAGGAACTGACTCAATAGCACCAACCACAACAAGGACTTCATGTGTGTAGGCATGAGGAACACATATCAATATGTATACCAAAAATGAAACTCGCTGCTGTGGTGTTGAATCCGACTCATAGCAACCTATCCTTGGGTTTCTGAGGCAGTATCTCTATGGAAGTAGATTGCTCAGTCTTCCTTCCAATGAGTGGCTGGTGGATTTGAACCACCAGCCTTTTGGTTAGCAGTCAAATAGATTTATTTATTAAACTAACACATATTATCAATATTATTAACATATAATACCAATGTAAGTGGATTAAATATATTAATACTCTAGCCTAAAGATATAAATTCTGTTCAGGGCTCAAGCGTCTCCAAGAGAAAGGGTGTTGGCCCAGAAAGGGATCAAAATTGGAGATCCTGGATAGAGTAGGGAGAAAATGTGGAACAAAATGTAAAAAACATAATAAAAGACCAGGATTACTGGTCAGATAGAGGCTGGTGAACCCCCCAAGACTATGGCCCCATGTCACCCTTTGGGCCTGAAATTAGACTCACTCCCAAGGTTAACTTTTAGCTGAGCAATAGACAGGGCCATGAACTGAAAAAATTACACTAGGGGGATGCACTTCTTAGAACAATTAACCACAGGAGCTCAGAAGGGCAGACTTTGCACAGGGAAAACGGTAGGGAGGCAGGAATGCATAGGCAGAGGGAGGAAGTGGTAGGAGAACTGTAACATTGTGGGGATTTTAATCAGTGTCACAAAACAAAATATATATGAACTGTTGGATGTAAAATGAATCTGCTTTGCAAAATTTCTCCTAAATCATAACCAAACTTGAAAAAAAAAAAAAAAAAAGAGATAAAGAGTGTTGGTTATTATTATCCAGAGAAATATCAATCCAGTGAAATCACTCCGTTCAGTCTTGAATGGTTTAAAAGACTACATATAATTATAAAAGCAGATGGTATAAAGATTAGTTTCATAATAAAACACATGGTGATCATATTTATTTTCTATTAAAAGAACCCAAGATATTGGAAGTTCATTGATTTCTTTAAATTGATTTCTTTGTTTTAAAGAAAATGCAAAAATAACTTTGTTTAAAAGATGCTAAATTCATTTCAGATACCCAAGAGAGAGGAATCCATATATACACCTGTACACATGCTAACATATACATTATATATGCCTTTAACTTTTTTGAAGATGGTGAGGTCTGAGACTACATTTAAAACTTATCTGTGGTCATAAGGTGCAGTGAACCTAAAAAGTTGTTTTTCTTATGTGCCGTCAAGTCGGCCCTGACTCACAGCAACCCCTCCTTGGGTTTCTGAGGCAGTATTGCTACAGAAGTAGGATTGCCCAACCTTCCTTCTGAGGAGTGGCTGGTGGGTTTGAACCACCAGCCTTCTGGTTAGCAGTCAA
>NW_006921614.1:6058596-6066161 GCF_000298275.1 Orycteropus afer afer | reverse complement strand
AACTCAATAGCAGCTAACAACAACAATGAGCTAAGGGAAACTCAGTTTTGGGCAGTGTAGGGGAAAACAAGTTATCAAGCCACAGTGAAAATGAGCAACCAAATGTAACAGCCAAATATCCTCCAGGGTATTAGGCATACTTATTAGTATATTATAAATATTTCAGAACCCAATATGTCACTGGGGGCTCTGGTAGCGTAGTGCCTGAGGCACTTGACTGCTAACCAGAAGGCTGGCCTTTCAAACCCACCAGCCACTCCTCGGAAGGAATGTTGGGCAATCTACTGTAGTAGTGGTACCACCTTGGAAACCCAAGTAGGGGTTGCTATGAGTTGGGTCCAACTTGATGGCACACACAACAACAACAACATCTGTCACTAATGCTAGATTGTTGTTGTTGTTGTTGTTGTTGTTATGTGCCGTCGAGTCGGCCCCGACTCATAGCGACCCCTCCTTGGGTTTCCGAGGCAGTATCACTACGGAAGTAGGATTGCCCAACCTTCCTTCCGAGGAGTGGCTGGTGGGTTTGAACCACCAGCCTTCTGGTTAGCAGTCAAGTGCTTTAGCCACTATGCTACCAGAGCTCCTAATGCTAGATTACCAATGTGAAAAATTTAGAATTTCACTATGCTGAAAAATAGTGAAATATGCTCAATTATTCAGAGTTCCTGAGGGGTCAGTAAGATAAGATGAATTTGCAATAAATGCCCAACTCACTTCTGCTGCGTCTGTGGGTACAGTTATGTCTCCAATACCCTGGAGAAGGACTCCCTGACGGAATGGGATTGAAGCCCAGTGCAGTGTAGTAAATTACTTAGTATGGCTTTTCTATCCATAAGTCATTGTAAACTCAGTGGTGGAATGAGCAACTGAGGAGCTCCTGATTGTAAATGTTTCTGTTGGGAATGGCACAACGCAATGTTATGGGAGGCTCTCTCTCAGGTACTTAGAGTTCTGATGCTATGATTGGCAAGTTTGGTCACTCTGCCAACCTCAAAAGGAGACCTCCTAGAAGTAGAACTCTCTCTGACTGCTGGTTGAGGAAGATGTGCTGCTGAAAGAGACACACACTACTAAAAGAGACACGTGCTACTGGGAAAGAGACGCAAGAGACATGTGTTGCTGAGTAAGACACTGAGGGACATGGACTTCTGGGAGACAGACTGTGAGAGACTTGGCTGAGAGACAGTGGGCTGGGAGAGAGACTGAGCATTTTTCCTGAACTTGAACTGTAGCCTGGTGCTTCCCTAATAAACCTCATAATCTGTGAGTTCTGTGTGGCCACTGCAGCGAATTATCGAACCCAGGAGAAAGGTGGTGGTGCTTTGGGAGGAACTGTTGGAGAAAGGGCTGGAGGGAGGCAGCATGTCTGGCCTTGCAGGAATACGCCTTGGGTTATTGATGGTGACTCTGTCTTCTTCTTGTGGGATTAAAGGAGGTCAGAACATGTGGCCTCCTTGCCCATTTTGCACCCAGTTAGCATTACTAAATGAAAAAACTAACCAATAATTCTCCCTGCATCCACCCTTGCCTTCACTAGTGTGGTATTGCTATCGATTGCCATTAATGATTTAGTGATTAAGGAGGATAAATTGCCTATGAATGCAAAGCAGGCTGAAGAGCCCCCAGGAGCAGAACCGAACATGCTTTTATCAATAAGTACTATACATGCTGGTATAATTTCCAATCCCATGTCCTCTCCCACCTTGGATGTCACTTGCACATATATGCAATGCTTTCAGCATTCTCTCTTAACTCCTTCTCTTTTGATGACTTGTGAGGACTGACTTTTTCTGATTTTCTAGTTTTCTTTTCCACTTGGTCAATGGTCCCACTCCTCTCTTTTTACCTACTTTCCAGCTGGCAGACTGTATCTCTATGAGTCCCCTGTTATGAATTAGCATAAGCAAGCACAAAGCTGCAAGTGATTTTTAGAGAAAGTGTATTAGGAAGATGGGGGGGTGTTCTTCATAAAGATTTCCTTTTCTGGTTATGTTCTGGCTGCTAAATTGGGAGGACCACACGATGAGGAAGATGAGGGGATGATCTTATTCTCCCTCTCATAAAAAACCTCTGGGAAAGCTCTGTGTCTAGTGATAGAAGGAGGTACAAAATGTTATCTTAAAAGCTGGCAGCAGATTTTTCTAGAGGGAATGATTTGTAAAATCATTGTGCAACCCCAAAAGCAAGATTGTTGGAAAAGCCCAGCAACGAGATAAAAAAGCTGACTGTACTCTCCTCTACAAAAGAAGGAAGAGTACTTTCCCCTAAGAGAGAATGGGAGAGAAGAGTCTGGAGAACAAGGAAAGGAGAGGGAGAGAGAGAGAGAGAGAGAGACAGAGACAGAGACAGAGGAGAGAGAGACAGAGACAGAGACAGAGAAAGGAGAGGACAATTCAGTGAAATTTTAAGAAAAGTAAATTACAGTTTCCTACTTTTTGTGACTATTTTTGTGTGATTGTTATTATTATTTTGTTGTTGTTATGTGCTGTTGAGTTGAACCTGACCCATAGTGACCCTTCTTTGGGTTTCCGAGGCAGTATCATTAAGGAAGTAGATTGCCCAACCATCCTTCCGAGGAGTGGCTGGTGGGTTTGAACCACTAGCCTTCTGGTTAGCTGTCAAGTGCCTTAGGCACTACACTATCAGAGCTCCTATTATTTTTGTGTGATCAGTCATTCTCTAAGTGTGGTCCTCAGCCAGCAGCATCAGCATCTTCTGGGAACTTGCTAGAGATGCAAATTCTCAAGCCCCACCCTACACCTACTCAATGTGGATGTTACTCAGAAATCTGTGCTTTAACAAGCCCTCCAGGTGGTTCTGATGTGCACTAAATTTGAGAACCATTAAGCAAATCTTTGGTCCTCTCATCTTCTACCTCAAATTGCAATTAATGTCTACCATGTTCACAGACGCTTTGTGACTGTTTTTGTTATTGCTGCTGCTGAATTTGAAGAAGGATTGAGTTTCTCCCCTAGAATGGCTCAGAAGTCAGCACTGAGAAATAGAATTCCCAAAGGTAGAGATGGCTATATGGACAGAAATCCCTAGGGGATTTGCACAAATGTTTAGATTTTCACTGACCAAGAACTAAAGGGATTATGGCAGTTATCCTTGTGTTCTGAGGAGCAGGGGCCTACCTGCATGCTTTTCTAATAATCTCACTTTCCACTCCCTAAGATCTTATGTCTTCTCTATTAAACCCTTAATGAATCGCTCCTCATTTGTCTTTCTCAACAGATAACTTTGCTTTAGACATCACTGAGAAAAGGAAATCAATGAAATGGCAACAATCTCACCCTCTTTCCTCTGAATCTAGAAGACCTTCATTCATCTTCTCCTACTTCTTTACCTATTAAGGGAGCTTTCTGGTCCCTGGAGGCCAACCACCCAAGGATTTCACTTCTAGGTCAGAGGTTATTAGACAATCCACCTCCCAATTGGTTCTCCTGTAAAGTCAGTTGTGTCAGAAAATATACATAACCCTTTGATCTCTAGGAGAGTAGCCACATAAGTTGAACTGTGTGTAGACAGATACTGCATCTTACACAGACAATGGGATTCAGAAAAGCTGTGACAAAGCTTGGGTGAATCACAATATTCTTTAAATACCCTAGGGTGCTGGGTAGTTATATGAAGCTTGTAGTTTTCTTTTTGCAATGCAAAGAAAGTCAATAACAAACTCCTGATTTATTTATTTTGTAAGTATTTTAAAAACATAATTTAAAACATTTATTTATTTTGTAAGTATTTTTAAAACAGGATTTCTTACAATGGGCCACCTGTTACAAAACCCTTTCTCCCAGTATCCATTGCTAAATCCTTCTCTAACAGACAGCTAAAGGCTTGAAATCTTTGGGACTTTTTACATCTCCCTAGGTACAGATGACTCCCAAATTTCCACCTGTAAATCTTATCTCCAGATTCACATATCTGGTTACCTACTTGTCATTTCCACTTGGAGATCCACATATGTCCAATTTAACATTTTCAAAATCTCAGTTTACCTCTAGGCCTCCATTCCCTCAATGTTTTTCACCTCCGTTAATGGCACCTTTGAACTGCATAGGCCCAGCCAACATCTCATATTGCTGTTCACCTTGAACATCTGTCTCACAGATAGGAGTGTTGAGTATGAGATGATGGGGGTGGGTGGATGGGGAGTATTGGGTTAGCTGTGTTCCATCTGTCAACACTATTGGAAGAGATAACTCAAAGTAAGGGTCATTATGATCTAGGTTAATGTTTTTTTTTATATGAATAGAAAACATTGCTATCCACTGACTGGCTATATCCAGATCAGATCAATCCTTATCAAAATACAGCTTTCACAAAGAAGGATCATTCAAAATCAGCAATAATAGGGACTCATTCTGAAAGATATTAGAGAGCAATACATTGGGCTACGATGATATGAAAATTTCCTTGATGATACCTCAGCTTTTATATTTCAATGCCTTGTTTCTTAAGATCTGAAAGTGGACCCTCCACTATCAATGCTGCTGCAACATTGGCATCCTCTTCTGTCTGGAATTTAGAATCTGCCACATATCAAGTATGGGAGCAAGTAGAGGTGGGTGGAGGCAGGTGGGGAGACATGGGGATGGAGAGAAAATTCTGATTGTGACTGAGATTTTAAATAGAACTCAAATTGTTGAACTTGGCCATTCTGATTTGGGTATGAGTAGATTTGGATATGATTAGATTAGCAAACAGGAAGAAAGACTCAAAATAGCAGTAGTGATTAAGTTGTATTACAATTAAAACAAAGTTACATGTTTGAACATCCAAAGGTATGACTTTCGAAATTTGCCCTACTCTGCATTTAATGGAAACCCACCCTATGGAGCAGTTCTACTCTGTCCTAAAGGATCATTAAAAATCCAAACAGACTCAATGGCAGTGGATTTGGTTTGGGGTTTATGCATATAAATAAACTTATAGGATCCTTTAGACATTCAGATTTCCTGCAGTTGAACTAGGGAGACAGAGAGGCAAGTTCCAGATGGACAGGACTGACTTTATTCAGTTTTCCTGAAGTCAGTCAAGAATCCTCATTGCTTTGAAAATCAAATTAAGAAATCCTTTTTTATTTTTTTAACAGCCATACTATACACACAGGCTATAGAAACCACATATAGCTACATAGCTCCATGGTCAACTAACTGTGCATCTTTGGACGATCTTTGATTAATGAATTCCTGGGTAAATGCATGGTAGTATTAACTTCATATATATAGGTTTTACCCTCATATATTGGCAGCGTAGTGCTGAGGTATTTGACTGCTAACCAGAAGGCTGGAGGTTCAAACCTACCAGCCACTCCTGGGAAGGAAGAATGGGCGATCTACTTCCATAATGATACCTCCTTGGAAACCCAAGGAAGGGTCACTATGAGTGGGATCTGACTCCACGGCAGTGAGTTTGGTTTGATTTTTGATACACACTGAGGACAGATTTTGCATGTCTTTCCCCCCAACCAATCATAGAAAACAGTGTTTGTAGGAAAGAGAAGTGTCTTTCAGAACAATCCTGCTACCCATCCAAAATCAGCTGCATTGGAAATATGTGAAGTGTTGTTTATTTGTAAAAAAATGCAAACCTGCTCCTTACCTTCACACCAAGGATTGAAGAGGATGTATGTGTCCGTTTCGGGGTTTCGGCTGGTGCGGATTATGCCGTAGGGGGTCCAGACAGCAACATACATGCGGAACTTCCCCACAATGCACTCTGGAGACGACTGGACAGCCAGCCGGACGGACCTGTCCTCTCTCATGACAACTTTGGCCCCCCACTTTCCCCTTTGTAGTTCTGAGACAACAGGAACAGGGATGTAGGTGCCCTTGTTTTCCTGAGGGTAGCGACCTATATGAAGAAAGAATAAATACAGTGTTTAGTAGATTTCTCGAAACACTTTAATTCACACGCTGTCATTTTATGGCTGAAAGAGGTAACACTTCACTAGATTTGTTGGCTTTGAATTCCATTTTGGCTACCTACTAGTTGTATGACCTTAGGAAATTTTCCTTATTTCTTTGGTTAGCAGCTGAGCACTTTAACCACTGTGCCGCAGGTCTCCTTGTTGTATAAATTACTGCTGTATAATTCTGTGATATGCTTCATCTTAATAATGTGCACAGTGCAAAGCAGGGAGGAAGATTAGAACCCCAGTGCCTTGCTGTATATTGGGGGTTATCAGTTTATTGCCACTGAAAATTACTATCACATATACTTGCCATACATTCAATAAAGTTTTTTACAAATAAACATCACATATACTTGCCATACATTCAATAAAGTCTTAACAATGATTTTCTACCAAGGTGCCAGAGTGTGAACATACATCTTAGTAGAGTGTCTTGGGCATACATCCTAGTAGAAGCCCCTACATAAATCCAACCAAGAAAGCATGTTTGCTCCAAAGGCACTTCTATTCACATGTTTCCTGCATGTTTCCTCTGTGTGCACGCACAAACTCTCTGATTAGGTTGCTTTTTATCCCAGAGGCCTTGCTGCTGTTTGCAGCCCCTGTTACTGTTGAAGGGTAGACATCAAAGGCAAACTTGCCAGGTAAATGGGTTCATAATTCATTTATTATATTGGCTCCCAGCAGCTGTTGCTACTAAACAGTGACTTGGATTTAGAATGCACGATGTCAAAAAAGACACAAGCTTAATAAAAATAAAACTTTCAGAGATAAAAATCCACATGACAAAAACAGACTTACAGAAGGGGAAAAGAATGGATGAAAAGAACTTTTAAATAAATTCCATAACATGCAACTTTGGAAGTAGCAAAGAACCCAGAGAGGATATCCAAAGCCACTCTCTATACCTGCTATGTACTACAGACTTGTTTAATCTCTGTATTTACATCCACATAGTTGAGAACATTAAAATAACTAGGGTAATCACTTGCTTCCATTATTATACTTCAAATTATGACTTTTTTTTAACCCATTACATTGATTTATTATTTTAAAAAATGTTAAAAAAGAGCCATGTTTATTCAAGCTAGCTTTAAGTGCAATCACAACCTAAAGACTCTAGTTTGTATATTTTCTATTCATGCCACAATATTGCCTATATGTGCTAGACATTATTCTAAGTGCTAGAGATAAAGGAGTGAACAAAAATGACATTTAGTCCCGTGCCACAGATCTTACACTCTATGGACAAGCCATGCCTATGGTGTTTATTACATGTCCGTTGCCTCTATAACAAACTGTGAGAGGGAAATCATCATCATCCTAATTTTACAAATCAGGAAACTAAGACACAGAGTCATTAAGCAATTTGCCCGGAGTGATGTAACCAGCAAGTGGTAGAGTTGGAATCTGATCCCAGATAGTCTAGCTTGAAAGTCTGGAAGTTAAACCACTGAAGTCAAAGGTGATTATTTATATGTAGAGAAAATAGTTTGGAGTTGGTGAGAGCTAGCTCAAATTCTGACTCTACAATTAACTACTGGTACAACTTTGGGCAAATTGCTTACAATGTCTGAATGTCCATTTCCTTGCAACTTAGTTGTGGAAATTTATATATATGTATATATATATATATATA
>NW_006921614.1:6030720-6058396 GCF_000298275.1 Orycteropus afer afer | reverse complement strand
CAGCCACTCCTCGGAAGGAAGGTTAGGCAATCCTACTTCCGTAGTGATACTGCCTCGGAAACCCAAGGAGGGGTCGCTATGAGTCAGGTTTGACTTGACGGCACATAACAACAACAGTCTTCCTTCTGCAGAGTTATTGTTGTTGTTATGTGCCATTGAGTTGGACCTGACTCATAACGACCCCTCTTTGGGTTTCCGAGGCAGTACCACTATGGAAGTAGATTGCCCAACCTTCTTTCCGAGGAGTGGCTGGTGAGTTTGAACTGCCAGCCTTCTGGTTAGCAGTCAAGTGCCTTAGGCACTACGCTACCAGTTAGCAGTCAAATTCCTTAGGCACTGCACCATAAGAACTCACTTTCTCTCTCCCTCTCAACGCCCCCCCCCCATATGTATATATATTGTAATGAAAGCTTTATGCCTGGCACACAGTAGTGGCTGACTCAGGAGATATTTATCATTATGTTTTAAACACAACATACTATTGGAAAAAGTAAAAGGAAAAGGAAGATGTTTTCCCTACTCCACCTCCTCCTCTTTGGTTCTGAATCTGAAAAAAGTTGGGTGTCCAGGGAAAGCTGTGTTATTTTTGTTGAGAGCAGTGTAGTGGCAAAATGGAAAGCAATTCATCTGGATTTAAATCCCAGTCCTGTGTAATATTGGGCATATTATAATGCATTTGGCTGCTAAATAAACAGTCAGTGGTTTGAAACCACCAGCCCCTCCGGAGGAGAAAGATGAAGCAATCTGTTTCCATAATGATTTACAGCCTTGGAAACCCTATGGGGCAGTTCTACTCTGTCTTATGGGGTCCGTATGAGTCAGAATAGACTTGATGCTAGTATTTTTTTCCCCAAACTAAAATTTAGTTGTATCCTATAAAATGTGGACAACAGTACCCATAGTGATGAGGAGGACAGTTCAATAAATAGCAGTTATTATTATTAATATTATTGTTAGCTTCTCACTTTTTGTGTTTTTTGATTCCTCTAAGTGGTCCTTTCTCTGCTCTACTCCAGGTTGGGGAGCTGGAATGAGTTCACCTATCATCAACAAAGCTATAGAATCCAAATCTATTGTCAAAGACAAGTTGTTCCAGGTTCAAAAGTCTTGAGGTGGCGGATATTTCTGTCAGGAGAATGGGTATGACATTCCCCGCCCCCCAGTCGTGATGGCATTTATCACTAACGAGAAATCTTTAACAGTTGCATATTTATCAGTAGTATCTCCTGAAATCTGTCATCCAACCAAAACTTCTGACTTGATGAGTCATTGGCGGTCCCTGTAATTTCCATTCATCCCTTAGAGCAGGGATCAGCCTGTGGACCCAATGTAGCTTGCTGCCTGTTTTTTTTTTTTTTTTTTTTAAATAAAGTTTTATCAGAACACAGACATGCTCATTCATTTATATGTTAGTGTGTAAGAACAACAGAGTTGAGTAGTTGTGACACAGACCATATGCTCTACAAAGCTTAAAGTATTTAGTACATGTCCTTTACAGTAAAAATTTGCTAACTTTTGCCTTAGAGAATTTTATGTTTTATTTATTTAAGGGGAAAATTATTATAGACACTTAGCATCTAAGAGTAGGATCTATGAAGAAAATACTATTACTCAGTTTTCCTTCTGCACAGAAGAATGCTAATAAACAAATAATAATAATAAGAGAGTCTATATTGCTATTAGGTCCATGTCTTAGTCCCCTTAAAGCTTCCTATTTAAATTTCTCAGTCTCAGAGGATATTTCAAACATAGGCAATTGTTTGTAGCTTTTTATGGATTTCACTGTCCATAGCTGAAACATTGACAAATTTTAATACCCTAAAAGTTGTATAGAGGAGCTCTGGTAGCATAATGGCTAAGACACTTGCCTGCTAACCAGAGGGCTGGCGGTTCAAGCCCACCAGCCACTCCTCGGAAGGAAGGATGGGCAATCTACTTCCGTAGTGATACTGCCTTGGAAACCCAAGGAGGGGTCACTATGAGTCGGGGCCGACTCGACGGCACACAACAACAACAACAACAACAACAACAAGGTCTATTCACATAGGTAGAAGTGCAAATAAAAGGATAACATTGTAGGTTTGTCTCCTCTGGTCCTCTGGAAAGAAATTTTTACACTTGGGAAACTGAGGCATCGTGAAGTTAAATCACACATATAACATATAACTGGGCAGAGGTGGAGACAGGGCTTAGATCAAGTCCTCTGCCCTGTAAAGACATTCTCCTTTCTTTACATCATGTGCCTCAATGGAGGGGCAAGAAGGTGGGTGCTGGAAGGGATTAGGGAACATGAAGGAGACCAAGAGATGAATTAATGGGAAACATTAAGGAATAGGAGGCAAAGGCTACCACTCAATTGCAGTTTGCTGCATCACTGTGGTATATTTGTTGTTGTGATGCTGGAAGCTATGCCCCTGGTGTTTCACACACAGCCTGGTTGGCAGGTTTCAGTGGAGCTTCTGGAAGTGGGAAGAAAGTTCTGGTGATCTACTTCTGAAAATCAGCCAATGAAAATCTTACAGATCAAAACAACATTATTTGACTCATTTGCTTTGGACATGTCATCAGGAAAGACCAATTATCAGAGAAGGACATCATGATGTTTAATGAAGTAGAATGCCAAAGAGGGTGAGGGGACTGACACAATAGCTGTGACAATGGACTGAATGTTCTGCCAATTGTGAGGATGATGCAGAATTAAGCAATGCTTCCTTCTGTTTTATATGGAGTCTTAGAGAGGCAGAGAGACTTGATGGCAACTAATAATATAAAGGAAGGTATAAGGAAGGCCAAAGAGGAGTTGATGCTTTTGAGTTGTGGTGCTGGTGAAGAATACGGAAAGTACCATGGACTGCTAAAAGAACTAACAAATCTGTCCTGGAGGATGTGGAGCTGGAATGCTCCTTGGGAGTGAGACATCCTCTCACTTACTTTGGTTATGTTATCAGAAGGGACCATTCCCTGGAGAAGGATGTCATGCTTAGTAAGGTGGAAGGTCAACGAAAGAGGGGAAGTCCCTCAACGAGATGGATTGACACAGTGGCTGTGGCGATGGGCTCAAGTATAGCAAGGGTTGTGGAGTTGGCGGGGACTAGGCAGTGTTTCATTCTGCTGTGCATAGGGTCCCTATGAGTCGGAGATGACAGCACCTAACAACAACAACAACAATAACAACAGCAAAAAGAAATGAGGCAAAAACGAAAGATAGAAAGCAGAGGATTATGAGGATTTGTTGTGGTAGATAATAGATGTATGAAACAGAATATGCATTAAAGAGATTATAACTGGGTGGTGAGAAAGAAAACCTGATAGTGAGGAACTTTCCAGAGGATCTCTGGGCTACAAAGGGCTTGAGAGTCAGGAAGATTTCTAAAATAATCTAGTGAACAAGGGAGCAGAGTTAAGCAGCTCTGCTAATGGACTTAAGCCATGCCCCAGACTAACATGTGGAAAAATGGCCAAGTCCACAGCTCTAGCAGGCACAGTTAGCGATTCCATTAATTCCAAAGGGAGACAAAAGAACCTGGATTTGCAAGCCTTTTCCTACATGCTCTGTGGAAAAGCTGGTTATTAATGTGAGACCTGACATGTCAATAGTACCTGGGGGTCTTGTCAGCTGCTCTATTACATCATGTTTAATTCTGAGTGTAATGATCTCAGTGACAGCATCAGAGAGAATTTTCTGTGATTGAATTGTGAATGAGGAAGTTGTGACAGAACAGTATTTCATTTCGCTAACCAGACCTTGCACCTCTAGGAGTCAGCATTTTGAAGAAAGCACAAGCAGGCTCCATTGCAGAGCACCCATTCATCACCATCCACGACTGTCTGTCTGTCAGCCATCCTTTGCTACATGTGGATGGAGTGTCCATACAGTCGACTACTGTGCACATGTTTGCTGAAAGGATATAATGCTTGGATAGGGGTTGTCATTGCTTCCTTAACTCTTATGTTAAAGAAAATACAAGCAAGATAAAGAAGAGTAGCAAATATAATATCCCACAAAGTATTCTCATTTTGTTTTCAATAATGTAGCATTTGAAACTGGATTACTAAACATAAAAAAAAAATTATTATAATTACCAATTGCATTCTTTCACACTTATCTAAAATTGGTTCCATTCTCCCAAGTGATCTAGCAATTAATATATGTTCTTAAATCTTAGTGCTTACTTTAATTTTTAAAGGATTTTTGAGGCCACAAAAAATACTATTTGTAAAGCAAAACTTGCTTGGGCCATATGCATATATCTGAATATCACACTGACCCTTCTTTAGCCCCACCTCCCCTTTACAAGGACACGTGTAAATACAGAGAGAAGTATGCCTATGCCTACCTTCATCCACCCAGCCTGGAACTGGGCAGAAGAGGATGAAAATATTTAGCTTCTTTAAGATTTTGTTCTTTCTCAATCCTGGTAAAATAGGCCAGAGCTTTTTGTATGATTTCTTCATATTAGTGTCATTCACAAGGTAGGCAAGTGACATCTGCCCCCAGCTGAGACTGAGCCCTAGGTAACCATGGGGAAATTTGCTTTCCACCATTTTTTTTTTTTTCCACAGCTCTCACTGTCCTGCAGAGATAACACCCAGTGGAGGAATGTGTTGCATTTTAAAGATTAATTTTTTAGTCCATTGATGTCTTTGAAATATTTTTACATTAAAATCACAATGTTGTACATGGTGATTAGGTCCCCAGATAGCCCAAGAAGATCATTAGTCAGTGTACAGTATAGTCAGCATGGTTGAATTGTTGCTAATAGAATTGCTCAGCACTCCCTCATTCACACTTAGGCCCTGGAAGAACATACTCAGAGTGGAGATGGGGAAGGCACCAGTCATCAAAGGAAACGCACCTTTTAGTCAGTGGCTCATTGGTGCTCCAGAGTGAGATGGCTATCACTTAAGACACTCCATTTTGCCGTCTTTTAGGCACATCATTTTTAAGTCCTAGGGCCATAGACTGTGCTCTACCTATGCTATGCTATTCGATAGTAAAACTTCTGGTCTTGTGAGCCTTAAATAATCATATGAAAAGACGAAAAGAAAACCTTTCCTCCTTAGTAATTCACTTGGATGTCTATTTCTCTAATTAAACACATGACCATTGAGTTGATCCCGATGCACAGCAACCTTGTGAGTCAGAGTAGAATTGCCCTACAAGGTTTCCAAGACTATAAATATTTAGGGGAGCAGACTGCCACAACTTTCTCCCTTGGAGTGACTGGTGGACCTTCCAGTCAGCAACTGAGTGCTTAATGACTGTGCCATCAGGCTCTTTCTCTAAAGTGACCTGAAAGTTTTCTCATAGATATTTTTATAGCCCCATTGAATGAAACACTGCCTGGCACCCAGTAGGTGCACAGTGAAAGTCAACTTTACCTAACTGAGTTTGTTACCTTTGTCAGGTCTCATTAGGAACATCACAGAGTCTTTAGAAGCTCTGGAGTAAGATGCTTGTGTCAATTCATTTGTCAATTCCAAGTGTCTTTTGAAAGAAATAAAAATTTTCAGATCTAAACTTTTTCCTTCAGAAAGTGTTCTCCATTCACATATAAACACATTTTAAATCTGAGCTCTGGCTCCACCTCACTGAAGCCTTTCTTTAATAGTGTATTCTTATCAGAGATTCATCTCTAAGGAACTCAGGAATATATCATGTCTCCAGCTAAGAAGGTAAATTTCATAATGTTAATTCATTTTTCCATTTGATTCATTTTTCCCCCCAAGATACAACTTTTGTGTTCAAAATAATAAAAAGCCAAATGGGTCCTGGAAGTATTACTGTGACAGCATGATACATAAGGCATCACCAGAAACATGCATACAGTAAAGGAAACATGCATTTGTAAAGGAAACCAAACCTTGTTTTTACAAACAGTCTTAGGATGGAATAGAAGTGCATGGGAACCAGGATGAAGTTAGTCCCCAAATAACTTTTAGAAACATCAGGTGACCAACTGCAAAAACTACAAAATGATACAAACAATAAGGCAAAGCAATCTTGAATGATGGCAACTAAAAGGAGGGGAAAACAAATGCTCAAAAGAAAGACATTTTTTTAAAAAAAGAAAGAAAGGCATTTCATTAAGGACTTCAAGAACCTACCCTCTCCATTTCCATTAACAATGGAAGATTGTTGTCCTTAGTTGTCACCGTGTGGGCTGTGACTCATGATCACCTCGTGCACAGTAGAATGAAATGCTGACATACTTAGTATCTTTGAGTCCGTTGTTGCAAGCCACTTTATATTTTAAGTTCCTTCCATCCTAGAGGGCTCATCTTCCATACTTACACTGGACAATATTCTGTTGTGATCCATAAGATTTTCACTGGCTAATTTTCAGAAGTAGATCATCAGGCCTTTCTTCCTAGACTGCCTTATTCTGAAAGCTCTGCTGAAACTTGTCTACCATGGGTGACTTTGTTGGTATTTGAAATACCAGTATCATAGCAACACACAAGTCACCACAGTATGACAAACTGACAGATAAGTGATGGAATGGGAGAATATCTATTTCTATCTCTATGTATTCCAGATGTTTACTTAAGGACTAAAGATTTCTGGTTAAGTTTATTCTGTGGCTCTGACAAACCCTTCCTCTGGGGAAGGGTGAGGAAACTTCTCAAAGGTAGGGATTGCTGCTTAACTTTGTACATGCAGATCCTTACACAATGCTTGGAACATAGTAAAAACAAACCAAACCAAACTCACTGCTGTCGAGTCAGCTCTGACTTATACCCCTCCTTGGGTTTTCGAGGCGGTATCACTACGGAAGCTATGCCCATCAACTGCCTGGTTGCTCTAAGTCCATTCCTGATCCCCTAGAATCTTTCCTCTGTTTCACAAGGACCATGTCCCCAAGCTCATTGAACTTCTGGATTTCTGGCAGGTTTGACCAATAAGAGGCTTTAACAGGAGGAGTAAAGAAGCAAGTGTTTTCCTTTCTCCTTTGCTTCTTGGAGAGGCTGAATCATCTCTATGATTCCAAGCTCTTGCCTGACAGGTCTTGTATGGCTCTAGGTCCAAGTGAATATCTTCTGGTTTCTGGCAAAACCTCCTCTTCCCTTGTGCTCCCAGGATCAGTAGCCATTTTTACTGTTGCTAATTCCTTGGACCAGTAACCAATATCATGATGCATAAAGAAAATATTCAAGTTGGCAAGGATTTCCTTTTACCTGGATCCATAATCAATGTCTATGGAAGCAGAAGTCAAGAAATTAAATGACATATTCCATTGGGCAAATTTACTGCAAAAAAACTTCTTTAAAGTATTAAAAAGCAAAGATGTCACTTTGAGAATTAAGATGTGCCTGATCCAAGCCCTGGTTTTTCAGTTTCCTCATATGCATGCAAAAGCTAGAAAATGAATAAAGAAGACTGAAGAAGAATTGATGTGTGTTTATTATGATGTTGGTGAAGAATATTGAATATGCCATGGCCTGACAGAAGAATAAACAAGAGTTCATTTCATGTATTTTGGACATGCTACCAGGAGGGACCAGTCCCTGGAAAAGGAAATCATACTTGGTAAAGTAGAGGGTCAGCAAAAAAGAAGACCTTCAATGAAATGGATTGATAAAGTGGCTACAACAGTGGGCTTAAAGAAAGCAATAACTCTGAGGATGGCACAGGACCAGGCAGTGTTTCATTCTGTTGTGCATAGAGTTGCTATGAGTCAGAACTGACTTGATGGCACCTGAAAGCAACAACAAAAATTCCTTACTTGTCTCACCATGTGTCCTGTTCGACTCCTTACTTGTTCTTTCACTTATGCAATGCATTGTTTGTAAATCCTAGAATAGTTTCTATTTTACACTCTGGGTAGTGACATGGCCATGTGTAAGGCATTGTACTAATGCTCTATATAGGTCTTAGTTGTTACATCAATTTTATATATGAGGAAAGTGATGCTCAGAGAATTTAAGTAACTAAGATTTTTATCAACTTCTGCTATCTAAAATTGACCAAACATGCAATCAAGATACATTGATAATTACTGGTTATTAGAATGTGAAAGTTGGAAACAAAGATGAAGCATCTGTAGTTGGGAAATATGACCTCAGTGATAGAAATGACACCAGAGATTCCATGATAAAATTTTGCAAGACCAAAAACTTATTCCCTGCAAATACTCTTTTTCAAAAACATAAATGGAAACTACAAATGTGTACTGTGCCAGATGGAAAACACAGGGATAAAATTGACTACATCTGTGGAAAGAGACAATGGAGAAGTTATTGAGCTTGTTCATCAGTCTGAGCAAGGCCAGGAATTGACTGTAGAACAGATCATCACTTACTTGTTCATAGCAATTTCAAGTTGAACCTGAAGAAAATGAAAACAAATCCACAAGATCTTAAGTATATTTCACCTGAATTGAGAGACCATCTGAAGAGTATATTTGAAGCATAGAATGCCAATGACTGAAGACCAGGTGAGCTGTGGGATGTCATCAAGGACATCATATATGAAAATAGCAAAACGTCATTAAAAAGACAGGAAAGAAAGAAAAAGCCAAAATGCTTGTCAGAAGAAACTCTGAAACTTGCTCTTGAACAGAGAATAGATAAAGTAAATGAAAGAATTGATGAAGTAAAAGAGCTGAACAGATTTCAAAGAGTGATTCAATTTAAGACAAATTAAAGTATTATAATGAGATGTGCAAAGACCTAGAGTTGAAAATCAAAAGGGAAGAACATACTCAGATTTCTCAAGCTGGTAGAACTGAAGAAAAAATTTAAACCTTGAGTTGCAATATTAAAAAATTATATGGACAAGATATTGAATGATGTATCATTCAAACATCAAAAGCAGATGGAAAGAATACACAGTTACTGTACCAAAAAATTGTCCAATGTTCAACCATTTCAGGAGGTAGCATATGATCAAGAACCAATGATATGGAAGGAAGAAGTCAAGGAATTGGTGAAAAACAGGAACTAATGGAGTATCAATAGAATTGTTTCAACAAATGGGTGTGATGTTGGAATTTCTTTCTCATTTATGCCAAGAAGTTTGGAAGATAGCTACCTGGCCAATGGATTGGAAGAGATCCATACTTATGCCAATTCCAAAGAAAGGTCATTCAACAAAATGCAGAAATTATAAAAAAAATATCATTAATATAACACATAAGCAAAATTTTGCTGAAAACGATACAAAAACAGCTGGAGCAGTACTTAGACAGGGAACTGCTAGAAATTCAAGCCAGAATCAGAGGAAGATATGGGATGAGGGATATCACTGCTGATGTCAGAGGGATCATGGCTGAAAGCAAAGAATACCAGAAAGATATTTATCTGTGTTTTATTGACTATGCAAAGTCATCTAACTGACTGGACTGTAACAAATTATGGATACCAATGTGAAGAATGGGAAGTCCAGAATACTTAATTGTGCTGATGCTGAACCTGTATATAGACGAAGAGGCAGTTGTTCAAACAGAAAAAGATGACACTGTGTGGCTTAAATTCAGGAAAGATGTGTGTCAGGGTTGTATCCTTTCACCTTACTTATTCAACCTGTATGCTGAGCAAATAATCTGAGAAGCTGGACTACATGAAAAAGAATTAGACACCAGGATTAGAGGAATACTTATTAACAACCTGAAATATGCAGATAACACAATTTTGCCTGCTGATAGTGAAGAACACTTGAAGCATTTCCTGATGAAGATCAAAGACTGTAGTATGAGTTATGCATCAACATAAAGAAAACAAAAATCCTCACAAATGGACCAATAAGCAACATCATGATGTTGTCAAGGATTTCATTTTACTTGGATCCATAATCAATGCCACCAAAGCAGCAGTCACAAAATCAGAGAACATATTGCTCTGGGAAAATCTGCTTCAAAAGACCTCTTTAAGAAGCTCTGGTAGTGTAGTACCTAAGGCACTTGACTGCTAACCAGAAGGCTAGCAGTTCAAACCCACCAGCCACTCCTCAGAAGGAAGGTTGGGCAATCTACTTCCGTAGTCATACTGCCTCAGAAACCCAAGGAGGGGTTGCTATGAGTCGGTCCAACTCAAAAGCATAACAACAACAATAATAAGGTGTTAAAGAGCAAAAATGTCACTTTGTCCCAAGCCAATTGTCTTTTTCATAGCTTCATATACATGTGAACGCTGGACAAGGAATAAGGAAAATCACAGAAGATTATCAAATCTTTGAATTATCATGTTGGTGAAGAATATTGAATATAAAATGGACAACCAGAAAAATATTTTTTATAAGACCACCACTCATCTGTCAGTTTGTTGTATTGTGGTGGTTTGTGTGAAACATTTGAATTGTGGTGTTAATGAAGACTACTGAAAATGCCATGGACTGCCAGAAGAACAAACAAATCTGCCCTGGAGGAAGTACAGCAACATGCTCCTTAAAAGTGAGAAAAGCCAGACTTCATCTTATCTCCTTTGGTCATGTTTTCAGAAGGGATCACTCCCCAGAGAAGGATACTATCTTTGTTCTCTAGTGCTGCTATAACTAGTGCTGCTATAAATACCACAAGTGGATGGCTTCAACAAAACAGAATTGATTCCCTTATAGTTTAAGAGGTTAAAAGGCCTCATTCAGAGTGCTGGCCCTAGGAGCTGGGTGAAGGCCCTTCAACCCTGGGCTTCAGCTCTGCCTCTTGTTTCAGGGCCACTGGAGCCAAAGACTTCTTCTCACTCATGCAGCTACTTGCTGCTTAGGCCATTGAACCAAAGATCCCCAGGTGAAATGGCACAATCCCAAGATCAGCAGGCAACATGGCAGGCCACTGGTTCAAGTCCAGGAATAATCCCTAAACAGGCAGGTAACACAGCAAGCCACTGGTCCCAGTCCAGGGACTGGAGATGAAGACTTTACCCATTTCAGGATCCAAAATGTGCCAAAAAGCTAGAAACCTTTCTCAAAGCTTCTCCACATACACTGGAAACAGGTCACACCCCAAAGCTAACGAATTAGCTGCTCACAGAAGATTCCACCATAGGGGTGATTATAATCTCATCATGCAGAATAACTACATGAAGCTGCCAAGCCACACAAAACTGCAGCCCAACCTATCAGACACACAATCTTAACTACCACAGATACCATGCTCCGTAAATTAGAGGGTCAGTGAAAAAGGGGAAGACCCTCAAAGATATGGATTGACACAATGGCTGCAACAAAGGGTTCAGCATAGCAAGTATTGTGAGGATGGCACAGCACCAGGCAGTGTTTAGCTCTGTTGCACATAGTTAGGGTCACTAGGAGTCAAAACTGACCCAACAGCATCTGATAACTATCAGGTTGTAGAACAATTTGGGTTCAGGTCTGTATTGTCTGGAGCTTATGTTGGAGACGCTAAGTATCTCTCAATTTTCATCTCGCAATTATAGAAGGTAAGGATTAAATAATAATGTATGTGAAAGATGTTTTATGAACTGAGCAAATTATTATTTTTCCTCTATTACCTAGCATTTGATTGTCACTACAGCAAAGAAAACCCACTATGCCTATTTAATTTTTATTTCTGGACATAATCACATGGGTGTGGAGAAAGTTGCTGTTGATGTGACATAATTTCAGGATTTATTCAGTCCCCAGGTGTTTACTGAGCTCCATCTACATGCCAGGCACTGGTTTAACTACTGAGAACAAAGCAGTGTCAGCATAGACATGGATTATGAAACTTACAGTCTAGTGGGGGTAAACAGACAATGAACCAATAAATATATAATATGTCAAATGGCTGTAAGTGCTATGAAAAAATAAAGCTGCATAAAGGTGCAGAGAATGATGGGGGTTGGGAGCTAATTTGGGACAGAGTGGCCAGAGAAGGACCTTGTTAAGGTGACATTTGAGCAGAGATATAGAGAAGTGTGAAGCAAACAAAGGGGATGTTGGGGGGAAGAGTGTGCCAGCAAGTGCAGAGACCCTGAGGAAGGAGTATGTTTGGCAAGTTCAAGGAGTCCAGTGTGAAAGAGCAGAGAGAGCAGTGGGAGGAGACCAGTGGATGATGAGGGTGAGAGAGTCTGGAGATCAAGTAGGGACTCGTAGATGCTGTCAGGACTCTGGATTTTATTCTGATTGATGAAAGAATTCGTGATTTGAGTGTTTAAGTCATTAGAGTGTTCTAAGCAGCAAGGAGACATGGTTTATCGTAAGTTATCTAAAGAAAAATATCACTCTGGTAGCTGTGTGAAGACAGTAGGGAAGCAATCAAGATTATGATGAAGTTCTCTTGACTTGTGATAATATTTCCACTTTGCTTGTTGATAATTAAAATCTTTCCAAAGCGGACAAATTAGAGATAAAGTTAAAATGCTTATATTTCTGTGGAAGGCAATGTTTGCCTACATTTGTTATATTATGATATAAAAATGGATTACAACACTTTCCTCAAACCTGTTTTTCACAGCTGGGAAGGAACTGGACTTTGAAGATAAAATTTGTTCATAGGAGATGGTATAAAATGTGGCCACTGGGAATATAAAGTTCATCTATGTCACAGCTATTTCTAGAACAATCTGTAGCCCTTCCATGGCATGAGCTTAAGTAAAATTCTGTTGTTCTATCAATCAAATAAGGCTACGGTTTTCAAGGATCTAGACATGGGGGGAAACTGCAAAGATGTTGGTGTCAGAAATATCTATGTGGTCAGAAATATCTATTGCTGGTTTTTCATAATTATGAACCAAATTAAATATGAGATTTCTGCCCTAACTCATTCCAATTATTATATAATCATTTCAACTGACAAAAAAAGTGTTTCCACACTTCTTGGGTTTCTGTCAGCCTCACATGGGCTTTGGAAGTGAAGAGGGCTTTTTAGAGGAAACACACTTTGGACTGAACATGAGGATCACTGACCAGATGTAGAATAGTTGTAGCTTTGATGCCAACCTCTTTTGTGTTTTCAATCAACTTCAGGAAGCATGAATGAGTAATTATTTCCTTAACAATAACAACAACAGAAATAACACAAACCATTTGCCTTTGACTCAATTCTCACTCATGGCCATCCCCAATGTGTCAGAGTAGAATGGTGCTCCATAGGATTTCCAATGACTATTATTTTTCAGAAGTACATTGCTAGGCTTTTCTCCTGGGGTACCTCTTGGTGTACTTGAACTTCCAGCCTTCTGGTGAGTAGCCAAGCATGTAACCATTTGCAACACCCAGGAATTCGAGTTCTTTCTTATAAGAACTGAGTTTTCCTGCAAATGGAAATTCTATGGAGCCAAAGATCCATTTGTTTATGCTCTGTCCATCACGTGAGCAGACTGAAGTTTGTAGATTTTATAAGAAATAATCATTTAACTGATTAAAAGAAGCAAATTATCATTGCTCAGCAAAGATAGTATCAAAAGGTTTAGTTGAGTATCTTCTAAACTAAACAGACCAACTGATTAAATTTTCACTAAAATAGTTAATTCTGGTTAATAAATTCATGGTAACATGAAATTTCATGGTAACATTCCCTTCTTAATGGGAATAAGGACAAATCATTGGCAATTCTAAAAAAAAAAAAAAGTTTGTCTTTAGAATGCAATATATATGAATACAACATTTAACAGCAACTACTAAATGAGTTTGGATTGCCAGGAATTAAACCAATTGATAATAGGGCAAAAAGCAACATAAAACATTTTAGGGAATAAGATGCAGTCATCTGATATTAATCTACAAGTGCCTACTTACAATATATGTTCAAAAGACATTTATTCAATATGTGTATACTAGTGCTTACTATGAGCAAAGCAGTGCCACTTAATCTGGAGAAGACAAGGGTAGGTATACTGAGATGCATATGAAATCTTTCCTGCTGTTAATGAGTTTATAATCAAATATCCAAGTTTAGGCTATAATTCAAGTCAGAACACCAATGCCACATAAAAGTAACAAATAAGAAGCTGTGGACTGTAGACAGCATCAGGAATGACTTTATTAGGCACATAACAGCAAAGGCGAAACTTGAAGAATGGGCAGAGGGGACAACATGGACATTTCCATTTTATTTATTCATATGTATATTTATGTGTGGCTGTTAATCTGCTTACTATAAATGTTTATAGTTAACTTCATAAGCTGATCACTGCTCACATTTTAAAGTATCATAAAAAGAACTTTTTTCAAGCCTGGTTTACTCAAGTGGCATAGATAAGCTACCCAAGAGACCATGAACACAGTCTAAACACAAAGGGATAACGGAACTACACACTAGAATGGACCAATGGAATCTTGCCAAGAGACGCTTGTGAGGGAACGTGATTATTTTTTCTGGATGCCTTCCTTGGGGTATACTTCAGTCTTCTCTAATAACTTGCTACTCACTGATTTCCCTGAAATCTTTAATAAAGGTCATTGCTAAGTATCTCTTTATTTGTGAGTTCAATTTGGCATTCCACGAATGACAGCCCAAGTCCTGTCCTTTGGAAAATGGTGCAGTAAATGAATTTGGTCTAAATTATCTGCCATTGCTCTTAAGCCCAAAGTGCTTTGAGCATTTACATTGAAGTTTCATAGTGCTCCGTGAGTGGTCCAAGAATCACCATATTGGGATTTCCTATGGGCCAGTCTTCCCTGGCAACACCTGGATGTTGATGATCTTTGTATTTCACACCATAACACAGCCATTTGACACCTCATTCCATGGGCACTGATTTCAGCTAACCGTTAATGGCAAAAGTCTAATGCATTCGTTCTTCCTAAAACTTTCATATCTCATAAGACTCACCTCCATATTTACTCCCTATAGGAAATAATTTAACATCTTGAAGATGCATAACAACCCCTCCTTGAGTTTCCGAGGCAGTATCTCTACGGAAGTAGATTGCCCAATCTTCCTTCTGATGAATGGCTGGTGGGTTTCAACCACCAGCCTTTTGGTTAGCAGTCAAATGCCTTAGGCCACCAGAGCTCCCTACATTGCCATGGTGGCATTTAATTCATTGCACATTTGGAGAGGGGCATGGTCACTTTCACTTCACATTTGGTGAATGCTGCCTTCTTCCAAGACCTTTCCAGATCTCAGGTCTAGTGTCAGGCCAGGAATATTAGGACCCTCTAACAATCAGGATTTAAATTCTACTGATTCTTCCTTGAGGGATGAGACTAGATATGAGGAACTCAATTAAGATTTATTTCAATAGTCCAGGCTGGTAAACCTGAAGCCCTTTAGTAAGGAAGTGACAGAGTGGATGGAAAGAGACTTCATGGGATGAGAATCTTTGGGGCTTCATAGTTAATTGGAAATAGTGGTAGAAGAGAGGAAAAGGAGAAAATTCACACCTGGCAGAATGGTATTGATGTCCTCCTGAATCCATTCAATCATTCATTCATTCAAAATTTTTAAAATAATGTATGTATTATTTGCTTACATATTTAATTTAGTTTCTAACATTTTACTTGTATATTTCTATTGGTAAAAACATTTTATATATTCAAATGTATTCTACATATAAATTACATATGTAAATTATTTAAATTACAGAATATACATAATGATAGAAATTAAATAAAATAAATCGAATTGGAGGTTATATATGTTTTTCTGTCTCCCAAAGGGTGCTTCTCTTTAAAGAAGATTACCTCAGATTCTTTATATGCAAGAGGTGGATCATAATTGTAACTACTTTATATGATTATTGTAAGAAATACAATTCATGAAACTGGTAATAACATCCTTGAAAGATTTCTTTCTTCTCATCCACCAGAAATTGTGACTATGTGATCTTATATGGAAAAGGGGACTTTGAAGATGTGATTAAGGTTAAATCTTGAGATGAGAAGTTTATCCTGAATTAGCTGGATGGAACTGATATAATCACAAACTCCAAACCAAACCCACTGCCATCAAGTCAATTGAAACTTGTAGCAACTCTGTAGGACAGAGAAGAACTGCTATATAGGGTTTCCAAGGCTGTAATCTTTATATAGCTGACTGCCACATCTTTCTCCCGTGGAACAGTTGGTGGCTTTGAACCATCAACTTTTCAGTTAGCAACTGAGTGCTTAACCACTTTGCCACCAGGCCTCCTTGTTGCAATCACACCCACTGCCAGTGAGTCGATTCTGACTCATAGAAAGATGAAGCAATTTGCTTCCAAAGATTTACAGTCTCAGAAACCCTATGGAGCAGTTCTGCTCTGTCCTAAAAGGTTGCTAAAAACTTGCTGTAAGGTAATTACAAGATCTCATAAAAGCAGGGAATCTTTCCTGTCTGTGGTGAGAGGCAAATAAAATGAGGAAGGGTCAGAGAAATGCAACCTGAGGAGGACTCGACATGCCATTGCTGGCTTTCAAGTTGAAGAAAAGGAGGCATGATCCAGGAATGCTGGAGACATCTAGAAGCTGGAAAAGTAGAGGAAACTGATTCTCCTCTAGAACCTCTAGAAAAGAAAGCATTCTGCTGATACACTGATTTTAGCTCAGTGAAATCCATTTTGGATGTATGACCTACAAAACTGTTGTTTTTGTTGATAGTTACTGTTGAATCAAATCTGACTCACTGATGACCCTATAAATTTGTGCTACTTTAAGCCATTAAATTTGTGGTTATTTTCCACAGCAGTCATAGAAAACTAACATAAGCGTAGAGCATTGCATTGGCACATTATGAAGACTCAACACATGTTGGCTGATATTACTTTTGGCCATATACTCATAATCACTTTGCTTTCCACAAGGAGAATTGGGAGAAGCCTCAGGGATGAGAAAAGTTCTGGAGATCAGGGGTTATGGCTGAAGGGGTCACCATAAGAATCTAAAAGAGTCTAAAAAATGGTAAGATAAGTGAGTTGAGATTGGGAAATATTGTAAGGAGGTGAAATAGAAATGAACACATCTAATGCCCAGATACTGGTTCATAAATACCACTTCCACTAAAAGGAACAATTTCTCTTTGAAGAAATGGTTGATTCCAGGGATAAGACAGGGAAAACACAAGATGAGCCAGAAACATCTTGTTGTGCCAGAAAATAATGAGCCAAGGGTACTAAAACTAGTTGGAAGAGCTTCCCAATGAGAAACTCTAGGACAACTTGAAAATAAAAAAAGTTAGTGATAGGGGGCTTTGTGCTTTATGAAAGACATTTGCGTATGTGAGAGGGTAGTCCCCCCCTTTGGGGGACATGGAAGCTTTGCATTGGGAACTGTGGTAGTTAAAGTTACATGTCAACTTGGCTGGGCCTGGTTTGGAGTGTCTGGGCAGCTGGATGTTATTGCCCATGATGAGACTGGTAATCAACTCCATAGTGGAATGTACTGTGAGCAGCTGAGTAGCTGCCTTAGGGATGTGGTCTGCTTCCAGTATATAAGAAGCAGCTTTGAGGAATATCTCAAGCTTCTTGGCACATCTGGATTCTGCATTTGGCCAAATTATCAGGGACTGCCAAGTTGTCTGTTGATTCTGGGACTGTTCACTAGTGGCCTGCTGTGTTGTGGGATAATCTTGGAACTGTGTCATTTTACTTGCATTTGTCAGCCTCAGCAGACAGCAAATGCCTGAGTTAAGACAAACCTTTAGCTTCAGTGGGCTGGGAGCAAGAGGCAGAGCTGAAGCCCAAGGGCAAGGGGCATTCACCCAGCCCCTAGAGTTGGCTCTTTAAGCTCAGACTTTTAGCCTCCTAAACTGTAAGAGAATAAATCCCTGTCTGTTAAAGCCATCCACTTGTGGTATTTTCTGTTAGAACAGCACTGGGGAACAAAACCAGGAACCATCACAGACTTCACCCTATGTACGCCTTTATTTATACCTTTTTGTTATAATAAAACTATAATCCTCTGAATGTTGAAGCAATGTCCAGAGCTGTAGCAGCTATCTTGTGATTGTGAAGCCCTGAGGACAAGGACTCAGACAACATAGAAAGGGTAGTAGAACAGAAAGTTAGAGAGCCTGGAGCCCTGGAAAGTCACAGCGTAGTTAAATCAATTTTACAACTTCTTACCTCCTGGGCATAATATAGTCTTCCCTCTCAATAAACATCAGTTCTAACACAGCAAAGGACTAACTGGCAAGGAACACAACATCAGTGAGGTGATGGACCCACTGCATAACAGTGCAGATGAAATCCAGAGGCTGAAAAATCATTATGTGACTGTTCCCTCAGTAAATCATTGAAACAGGCACGATGGAGCACCCAAAAGGCCAGACTTACTGTGCCATATATATCCAAGGGAAATGAGGTAGAGCGCAAAAAGAGATTTCTTTCTAACTTCTGAAGATGATTACCTTGTGCGTATGCCCTAAATAATTGGGACTGTGATTTTTTTTTTCCTGAAATTTATCTTGATGGTTATAAACACAAGTTCTGTCTTTATGAATCATCTTTATTTTTAAAATTTGGCTAACACTCCACTCAAGTGTTTTTGACATGTTTAAAGCAATTTGTTTCACAAATACGAAAGTTAGGAAAGATTGAGATGAAGCAATGGAGATAGTGTGTCATTTCCCATCACTTAGAAATATGTTGCTCAAATAAAAAAGTTGTTTGATGCAAAATGCCACCCTAGCTGTCCCCACTACTTCACTTCTATCACTTTAGTCATGGAAACATTGTTTTTGTCTCTATTTCTGGAACTAATTGTTTCAGAATGCTAAAGGCTCTTGTCTATCCAGAGAAATAATTTTCTGCTGAACCTATAGCATCTATGTCAACTTAATTTTGAGATGTGTGACATCAAACATGGCTTCTACCTTTGGGAGCCAGTGTTGGGGTTGAGAAGAAAAAATATTTTGTCTTTGTCTTTTTCCTTTTTAAAGGAACAGGACTTGAAATAGCATTGGTTCTTATGATGTAAGTCCAAATAGAAAGCATGATAAGTGTATTGTAAGAGCTGATAGTGTTGTAAAGATCATTCTTCCCAAAAAAGTCAGGCAAATGCATTTCTCCCCAGGTAACACCCATAGTGTGAAGTGTTACACACATGTCATTTAGCTACTGGACTGCAGGAAGTATCAACCCTCAAGATTCTCAGTCCTTAATGTCTCATCCCTCTTTTCCATCCCTTCTCTCATTCCCTTATGAGTTCCTGGGTGGAGCGAATGTTAATGCACTCAGCTGGTAACCAAAAGTTTGGTGGTTTGAGTCCACTCCTAGGCAGAAGAAGGCCTGGAAATCTCCTTCCAAAATATCAGCCACTGAAAACCCTGTAGAGCAGTTCTGTTCAGTTGAAATCAACTCGATGGCATCTGGTTGGTTTTTGTGTGTTTGCTTAGTTTGGTTTCAACATTCCTTTGCTAAAGGCCTTCAGTTTGATTAGCCTGGACTATTGAATTGATACTTTAATTGAGCTTCTCATGTTTAGTCTCTTCTTTCAAGGAAGAATCAGTGGAGTTCAAGTTTTGATTGTTAGCTGTTTCTTGTATTCCTGGTGTACTGCTGCCAGGGAAAGCTTGCCCAGGTGAAGTTCCAACGTGGGGTGTGAGCCACTCACTAGGAAATACAAAACTTCTTGATACACTGGGAAGATGACTGCCTCCATTTCCTCATATGCAAAATGCAGATTATAATTGGAACACCTCATGTACCTAGAAAGGGAATGATTGGGGACCTGGGTTTCCACAATGGCTGAGCCATAGATTCATGTAACTTTGGCCAAGTTATTCCCCCATTTGCTTAAAGTTTCTCCTAGGCCCTCCCTGTCTGAGTCCTAGTCTTCTCCCAGTGGATCTGATTGAGGCTACAGCTAATTCAAGGCTGCTGACCCCACTGGAACCCTGAGTACAGTAGCAATACCTTGCATAGCCCCAATCCAAAGAGATGTGAGGGAGGCTCAGCTCTTTGATGCTAAAGAGCAGATGTGACTCCCTTCTTGCTTACCCCGTTGGGTGTTTCAGGCTTTCTTACTCTGGCAGTGAGCAGGTGGAAAGAAGCCCACATTACACTTCCAATAGCTCATGGGCATCAGCTTCCAGATCTGTGCCTGCTAAGTCCATGTCCTGGAGCTCATTCTTCTCCCCCTTGCCTTGCCTCATCTTGAATAGTTGTGTCAGCCTGATCTGACCTGCATCTGATGAACTCACCATTCCCAGTCTTCACTTTGAAGGCCATATCAAAACTATACCCCCATGCAGTCAAATGCCTCTTGGCCCCAGATGTCATATTGGAATGCATTTGCTATGCACTGTGTGCATATGTATGTTGATTGTTAGCACTATGAAATTGCTTCCTCTTCCTCCTCTACACTCCTTCAGCTTTCTAGGAACTTCCTCTTGCTTAATTGCTGACATGGCAACCATACATCCAGACTTGCTAAGAATAATCTTAAGGTATACTTGTTTTCCAGGCATCTCTTCCAGTCATCCCCTCTTTCAATCACAAAACTATTCTGGTTTGAATGAGAAATTACAGGGTCACTTCACTGAATGAGCTTCCAGCAGGCCCTTGTGGGTTGGTTTTGTGTAGGAACGTAAATTCCTTGTTGAGCATGAAAAAATTCCAGATCTATCAAATGATGGCTATGATCCTTCTAGCCCTGACATTTAGGATTCTGTGATTCTAAGAAATGCAGGAAGCTTTGGGTTACTTTGCTTTTAATAATGAGCAAATGCACATAGTAAAGCATTTAGAGATGCTTGGTTTGCATTGCAGCCAGTCCTAATTGCCTGGTGGGTAGGTAGTTTTGGACACTTTTCCTTCTCCTCCAGTTCCCCCTTTGTGCCCTGAATACAAGCTCAATCCTCAGCACTTTCATTCTACCTGCTGTCAACTCATAATACTCTACTCTCTCACATCACTCCATGCCCAGATCTCATGCCTTCCATCTTTACTCTCTAAATATCTTTTTTCCTTACAATACCACTCTCTGATGAGTGTCTGATGAGTTGTATTGCAAAGCTAACCTGTGCTAATTGATAAACAAGTGTCAGTTGGATGATATTATCTATCCTAATATAGCATTTTCATTGCATTAAGGGAGCTACAGACAATGTATGTCTTCATTCAGAAGAGTAACTACAATAGTGGAAATTAACATGCTGTGTCAGCGACCCCTTTCATGTCTGATCATCACATAGCTGTCTCTCTGTCTGGCTATAGCCTTGACATATGGCAGTGCCTAGCACATAATAGGTGCTCAAAGTATGATTGGTAAAGATAATAATGTGTGAATGAATGAATGAATGAAATTGAAAAACTACTTTCATCATAATCCATCAGATTAACATTCTACACTTTCTTCCTCCAGAAGCCTTTATTATTTTAGAGTATATTTGTTTCCACAACTCAAAATGTGAGCATTTCCAGTCTCTCAAGTAACCAAAAACCAAACCACACCCACTGCTATTGAGTTGATTCTGACCCCATAGTGACCCCCATTGGGTTTCCAAGGCTGTAAATCTTTATGGAAGTAGATTGCTTCCTCTTCCTCCCATGGGGCAGCTAGTGGGTTGAGAATTGCCAACCTTCTGGTAAGCAGCCAAATGCCTTACCCACTATACCACCAGGGTTCCTTAATCTCTGGATTGTTGTTGTTGTTATGTGCCATCAAGTCGGACCCAAGTCATAGCTACCCCTCCTTGGGTTTCCCAGGCAGTATCACTATGGAAGTAGATTGCCCAACCTTCCTTCTGAGCAGTGGCTGGTGGGTTTGAACAGCCAGCCTTCTGGTTAGCAGTCAAGTGCCTTAGGCACTACGCTACCAGAGCATATCACCCAGGGCACAGGATCATATCACCTCTCCATTATCTTCCAACAGGCTTATTTGGTGGCTGTTATGGATTGAATTGTATTCCCAAAAATATATATGCTGTAAATCCTGTATCTGTGGTTATAATCTCATTTGCGAATGGATTTTCTTTGTTGTGTTAATGAAGCAATTATTGTTGTTGTTGTTAGGTGCTCTCAAGTTGGTTCCCACTCATAGTGAGCCAATGTGAAACAAAATGAAACACTGCCCAGTCCTACACCATCCTCACAATCATTGCTATGCTTGATCCCACCATTTCAGCCATTGTCAATCAATCCATCTCATTGAGGGTCTTCCCCTCTTTTGCTGACCCTCTGCTTTACCAAGCATGATATCCTTCTCCAGGGACTGGTCAATATTAGTGTAGGACATTTCTTAACTCGATCTTTTTCTGAGATATAAAAGAGCAAATTAAACAAGCAAGCACACCACATTATTGCCAAAGAGCCTAGGGATAGAAGCCAAAATGAGACAGGGACTCCTCAGGGCTGACAGAGAGAGAGAGAGCCTTCTCCTAGAGCCAGCACTCCGAATTCAGACTTCTAGCCTCTTAACGTGAGAAAATAAATTTCTGTTTGTTAAGGCTATCCACTTGTGGGTATTTCTAATACTAGAGAGCTAAGACAGTGAATAAGTAAAAAAGAAGTGGATATTATTCAAATCTCCCTGAAACCCTCATTTACACAGAGACCTATAAGATTTATTGAGCCACTTTTAAATTATTCTTGAAAACTAATGGCAACTTAATTGCATTTGATCATGTTAATGCGATGCTGATATTTGATAAAAGATAGTTTTCCAGGGCTTGTGTTTTATTCTGACATGATAAAATTGATTGCTTTGGAAGGGTAAGGATCTGCTGTGTGAAGAATCCAGATGCCGCCGTTCACCTCTGCATAAGCAGAAAAAATGATCTCTGAATTCTACTACATGACATACAAAGATTCCTGAACCACACAAGAGCTGGAGGCTGAATCCATAAAGTGAGCACCTCCTTCATGGGCCTGCCTGAATCTTCTGGACCATGTCAAGCTGCACAATGCTCAGGAAACCTAGAGAATGAGTAGTGCCTAAACCCCAAATATAGATTCACAGCTATTCAGTCAGTATTTCTTTTTCATTTGAAGAATGTGTGTATCAGCAGAAATAGGAGCTTTGGGACCTCTAAGAATGTCCTAACTCCCAGACTGGAGAGTGTGTACTTTCTATCCTTCTCATCATACTTCCAATTCTTCAAGATCCTTTCAAAATCTACTTGTCCTGAGACTTTATCCTTCAACTCCAGCCTGATCTTGTCTTTCTGATGGCCTAGAGCTGTTGCTACTTGGATCACACATCTCTAGCAGAGAACTGTACCAGTTTAGCATTTAATTATATGCTGTCCTCGCTCACCCTACGATATATCTCTGTGTGGTACAAATGGTTGATGGGCTTACCTGCTAACTGAAAGCTTGGAGGTTCTGAGTCCACCCAGAGGTACCTCCAAAGAAAAACCTGGCAATCTACTTCTGAAAAATCAGCCACTGAAAACCTTATGGAGCACAGCTTTATTCTGAGCCACATAGGGGCACTATGACTCAGAGTCAACTCAATGACAACTTTTTTTTTTTTTCCAAGATACAGATGATGTGTGAAGCCCCTCTTACTCCCCCATAGCACCTCACACAGTGTTACACACAGCAGAGGTGTCTACATCATAAATCCACTAAACTGGATGTAAGACAGGTTGTTATAAAGGCACTTAAATAGAAAGAAAGTAGACAAGGAAGCTGAAGAAGCCACCTCAAAACTCCCTGAAGAACCTCCAACAGGGTAGCAAAGGAGCATCCAAATAGCTAAGCCAGCTTCAGCCAGAGATGAGAAGTTCATTTGGACTATTTGACTTTGGCTTCCTGGAGGAATTGCTAAACTGACCTCGTGAGGGTAACTCTCATTACTTCCCTAGCCAATAGGTAAATATCCAAACCTTCATCCAAAGGACAGTGTGTATGTGTGTGAAAGGGAGAGAGCAAGAGAGAAACAGAAAGACAGACATAGAGAGCAACAGAAGTTACAAGAAAGGGGAGGAAAGATCGGAAGCAGAGCTGAGAAATTGAGAAGAGAGACAAGGTGGAAAAGATAGCAAAGATGAGTTACAGCTATTTATAGCATGTCTTATGGTCTTCTTATACTTGTCTGGCCTGGCTCATGTTATATGGCACTTTATGAAAGTTATACTTCCTTAAGGAGCACTATAAGAATTTAGCTTTCTTGTAGTTGCAACATTCAAAATAAGGCTGGTAATTGGGTCATCTTATTAGCAAGTAACTATCACTAAGGAGTTCAAAGATGTTCCCAGTTATTCCCTCATAGATCCTTTCAACGTGCTCCAGGAGAAACAGAGGGCACAGATGATGAGTAAGTAGTCCACTTGTATCTTTTCTTTAGTGGGTTTTCACTCCATGCAGACACTGTATCTCTTTTCATGGACCAGAAGCTTCAGAGCAAGATATGAGTAGGCACATTAGTTTTCATTAACTGTTTTACCCCCTACCCTTTTCACCCATTCCTTCACATCTTGCAAGAATGTCTTAGGATTTATGTGGAAAAGACAAGAAATGCACATGCTGTATAATGGTTGAGTTCAGATCATGAATTTTTGGAAGAGCATGGTTTCAATTATGTGGGTGCTAATTAGCTTATGAGTACTTGTAAGTCAAAGAGGTCATTGTATGCTATAAGCATGAAGACAGAGAGAAACAGAGAGAGGAACAAGGACAAGGCAAATTAGGGGAATAAAAAAGAGAGGGAGAAAGCAGAGAGAAGAAAACTGGCATTTATGTAAGAATTCTCATTCCAACATCCAGGGGCTTTCTCAAGCACTCTGTGCAGTATATTTGATGTTAGGAAACACATCGGTAACTCTATTACCCTAAGGACCCTTAGCTTCCCTTAGCAACTCAAGCTCTGCAGGCTGTGACGTGGGTCACAGGCAGGCCAAGGAGGTGTGCTGTAAATCTTCTGGCACCAGAATGGGAATGACAATCTCTCCTTTGACTAAACAGCCTTCATCACTTCAGGCAGAACCATGGGCAAGTGATTTTGGGCAGACTAGATCTGTGGGTTGTCAGGGTTCCCATTTGAGTAATTAAGCTGTCAGCATGGATGTTGCAAGGACACTGGTACTCTTGTTTGGAAGTTTAATGATTGTTGTCCTTGCTTTTCCAGCATGAGGGAGAAACACAAGGGCAGTGGCTTCCATTTGCTTTTTTGAAAATATTATTTAGTAATACTCAGAACCTTATCCAGTACCCTGATCTGATGACAAAGTCTTTAAGGACTCACTCTAAAGACGAGAGAGGAGCCTTCTCTCTCATTGCCATTTCTTCAGATGGAACATGGGGTGGGCTATTATAGGGGATACACAATAGTGGCAAAGCTGATTCCATAGAAAGTCTCTTGGAGAAGAAATGATGCCTAAAGCCTTGCTAGACTGTTGCCTGTAGTGCCTAAGGCAATTGACGGCTAACCAGAAGGCTGGCAGTTCAAACCCACCAGCCACTCCTTGGAAGGAATTTTGGGCAACCTATCTCTGTAGGGATACAGCCTTGGAAACCTGAGGAGGGGTCACTATGAGTCAGAACCAACTCGATGGCAGTGAGTTTTGTTTTTTGTTTTTCTTTATCAGGGAGATTGGGGGCAGTGGTGATTCAGTGGTAGAATTTTGCCATCCCTGCCAGAGACTTGGGTACAATTCCTGACTAACGCACTTCATGCATAGCTGCCATTTGCCTGTTAGTAAAGGCTTGTGTGTTGCTATGATCCTGAAGAGTTTTCAGTGGTGCTTCCAGACCAAGATGGACTAGGAAGAAAAGGCTGGCTATCTATGTCCAAAAATCAGACAATGAAAACTGATCACAACAGTTGGATCTGCAACCAATCATGGGGACAGTGTGGGACTAGGCAAAGTTTTCTTCTGTGATGCGTGCAGTCACCATGAGTCATAGGCTGACTTGATGGCAGCTGAAAACAATGACAAGAGTCAAAGAGATTAGAGCAGAATAAATGAATTAATCCAACAAAATAATGAGGATTACTTTTACTCTTTTATCGTCAAGTCCGTGCTTGGTGATGTGCCACCTTTTAGAAGGCAGTGCTAAGGTAAGGGTCACCGGGCTAACATTCTGATAGCCTGGGGGAAGTTGGGGAAAGGTAATCCTCTCGTCTACTTCACAGCCTAGGCAAATCACTTAATCCCTGTGAACTATAGTTTCCAGATTTTTTAAAATGAGATTTGTTCCTACCCTCTCTGCTTCCCAGTTTTGTTGTGAAAATAAAAAGATGCTTTCATTGACAATGTCTCCTTTAATGCATAAATAACTATCTGAAGTCTGAAGTATTATAGTCCGTATTTTGCAAGTAGAATACAGTAACTAAGGGGGTTCAGTAATTTTGGCATTGGTCTAAGTGGTGGGATTAGGATTCCTGCTGGAGTCTACCTGACTCCATAGTCCACCGCTTGCTTCCTGACCCCTTTATCAAAGGAACTGTCATTCCTAAAATGACTCCACAAATGACCAAGAGCTGGTCATTGCAGCACACTGTAATTCCTCAGACTGCAGGCATGTCACTTTATAACTTATTACATGCAAGGAAAAGAGAAGATTATACTACCCACCACCCACCCACTGCCATGGACTCAATTTCAACTCATAGTAACCCTATAGAGTAGGGTTTCCAAGGCTGTAAAACTTTATGGAAGCAGACTGACTCATCTTTCTCCTGTGGAGTGACTGGTGGGCTGGAACCACAGACCTTTTAGTTAGCAACCAAGTGCTTTCAACCATACACCATCAGAACTCCTTAAGCTACTTGTTATAAAAACATATATAGTTTCCTCTGAAAAAAAGAGAGAAAAAAATTGTACAGCATAATATAGCAAGCATTTACCCTATCTTCTATTATTAAAATATTTTCCAAGTCTTCTACTGATATTGCAAACAAAAATCTTGGCCCTTCAAATAATCTTGCATATCTCTGCCCCAATAGTCTAAGAGGGAGCTCTGGTGGTGTAGTGCCTAAGGCATTTGACTGCTAATCAGAAGGTTGGCAGTTCAAATCCACCAGCCACTCCTCAGAAGGAAGACTGGGTGATCTACGTCCGTAGTGATACTGCCTCAGAAACCCAAAGAGAGGTCTCTATGAGTTGGAGATGACTCAATGGCACGTAACAACAACAACAGTCTAAGAAGTAAAAAATATCAGACCTTGTTAATATCCTGCTTAAAACTCTTCCGTAGTGGCTTATGGCTGCTCATAGAATAACATCTAAACTTCTTATCATGGCATATGAAGTCATCAATGTGTTCCCAAATTTTGTTTCTTCACTGGTCTTCTCATTTTTTTTTTTTTTTTTTTTCCTAGCTTATGTGCTTTCTCCAGGA
This sequence comes from Orycteropus afer afer, assembly GCF_000298275.1. Classification (NCBI taxonomy): domain Eukaryota; kingdom Metazoa; phylum Chordata; class Mammalia; order Tubulidentata; family Orycteropodidae; genus Orycteropus; species Orycteropus afer. The sequence goes on along the minus strand of NW_006921614.1, from coordinate 6,031,306 downwards.
GCTCTGGTAGCATAGTGCCTAAGGCACTTGACTACTAACCAGAAGGCTGGCAGTTCAAATCCACCAGCCATTCTTCAGAAGGAAGTTTGGGCAATCTACTTCAGTAGTGATACTGCTTCAGAAACCTAAGGAGGGGTTGCTATGAGTCGGGCCCGACTCGACAGCACATAACAACAACAACAACACACACTTTCTCCATTCCACTGGGTCAATTCTTACACATCCTTTGACACTCACCTCGGATATCACTGTTTGGAAGACTCTTCCAAATACCCACAGAGACAATTCCTCTCTTCAAGTTGCTTTCTAGGCATTTTGTTGAATGGGCTAGCATTGTTCTTAACCTTTACTGCTCAGGCTGCCCCCTTAGTCTGTGAACTAATGACAGAGGATGAACATTTCATACTACTCTAATCCCAGTACAGTGTTTTGCATATATAAAGTGCTCAATAAGAGTTAAATAAACTCATTCAAACAGAAAGTAAACAGGCTCTATAGTAAAGGAGCTCTGGTAGCATAGTGCCTAAGGCACTTGACTGCTAACCAGAAGGCTGGCGGTTCAAACCCACCAGCCACTCCTCGGAAG
>NW_006921614.1:5981019-6030320 GCF_000298275.1 Orycteropus afer afer | reverse complement strand
TAAAGCTCTGGTAGCATAGTGCCTAAGGCACTTGACTGCTAACCAGAAGGCTGGCAGTTCAAACCCACCAGCCACTCTTCAGAAAGAAGATTGGGCAATCTACCTCAGTACTGATACTGCCTCGGGAATCCAAGGAGGGGTCACTATGAGTCGGATCGACTCGAAGGCTGTGAGTTTGGTTTTTGTGGAAGTAAACATGTGGGATGTTGGTATTTGTAGTAAAATAATTCTGAGAAAGGCTGGGCTAAACAAGATTAGATAGTTTTGATTGCGGGACTCCTCAGAGCCTTTAATATATAGATGTGTGTTGCGACTCTCCAGGAAAGGACATGGCCTAAGTGTATTGGACCACAGAATTTTTTCTGTTTTAATTCAAGGAGCATTGCACATGGCATGTGTTCAGAGAGAACATATTCTGGGAAACACTGTCCTAGTTTCTTAGATGCCATTATTAATACTTTCAGAGAGATTCTCAAAGCAAACACATTGATCATTGATACAGAAACACATAGAAACAATTAAAGTTGCATCCTGTGTAAATTTTGCTTCAAAATGGTGAAATTCTTTAGACAATTTTCAGCAAAATGCTTCTTCCTCCTTCAGTCATCTGCTGTTACTTTCAAATATTCAGCCTCTCATAGGATCAATTTTTCTGATTGGAAAGAATATACACTTAGAAATATTCCTCTATATCTTAATCACTGCACAATTTGGGACAACAAGTTCCAGAAATGAGAAACTGTGCTATGTTCATCGAATTCATTTAACAGTGTGGTGATTTCATCTGAGCTTTCTGAAGCAAAAATCAATGGGAATCCATAATCTTACAGGAATTGGGTGAAGCTTTCAGATGTAAGAATGGTTCTTTATATCCCTAAGTTCCTGCAGCATCCATTCACCTCCTATGTCTTTAAGCATGATGCTCAATTTCCTATTTCTCTACCAAAAACATTTACCCTTGCCTGTTTCCCAGTGCTCTTAGAGGACAAATTATTCTTCTTCCTAGTCAATCTCTTACCTATGCCACTAAGCTCTATACTTCCACTGCCTTCCTTCTCCTCCAGTCAGCTGTTGTTCCTACTGAAGGTTCAGTCTCTCTGAATGGTGGTTCCTACCCCCTGCCTATAACATTTGCATTTTATTAAAGCTCTGGTAGCATAGTGCCTAAGGCACTTGACTGCTAACCAGAAGGCTGGCAGTTCAAACCCACCAGCCACTCTTCAGAAAGAAGATTGGGTATCTCCAATCTTAAAACACTCAAACCAAAACACTCCTCCATTAACACACATTCTTCTCTAATAATCAACCCAATGTTCTTTTGTCTTTCAAGTTTCTATTAAGATTAATCCAAGTTTGCTAAGTCTACGTCTTCACATCTCATTTACTTTCAGGCTATTGAAGTTTGATTTATCCCCAAGTAACCAGTATCCCCTGAGTGTTAAGTCCAAAGGAAATTCTTATCTCACTGGGGTCCCCAGTGGAGTTGATGCAGTTGGTCACTTTTTCATATTTAAACGTGTGACTCCCTTGGATTTTGTGGCTCTGCACTCTGCTGACTCTCCTTTTATCTGATTATTTAGTCTTTGTGTCCTTCAGGGTCTCCTGCTCCTTGACTTACCCATTAAAAGTTGTTTTTCCTCAAAGATTTGAGCCTCAGTCCATTTCTTGTTGGATCTACTTTTTCTGAGTGATCTTGTCCATCTATGTATGTGTGATATACAAATTTCCACATATCCATCCCAAAGTTCTTCACTGAGTTTCAGACTCATATAAGCAACTGTCTATTAGACATGCTTACCAGGAAGTCCCCCAAGTACTTCAAAAGGACTTCAGTAGTTCACTACAGAATCATACTTATCACTGCCTTGTTTCCTTGCTGGAATACCAGAAGACACTGACTGGGTTTGAATTGCAGCCCCAGTACTTTCCAAGTGTGACATTAGGTAAGTTACTTAACCACTCCAACCTTCTTTCCATCTGTAGCATGAAGATATCTGTAGCCCAGTGCCCAGCGAGTTACTGAGTAATTAAATGGAAACAGGCATAGTGGTGAGCTATTGATGGGAGCCATGATATTGTTATTTCCCACTCTCCATTTTTTTTTTCCCCTGAACTCCCTGATTTCTTTAATCTCATTTTGAAGTCACAAGGGCAGAAATCTGGGAGTTGTACTTGACTCTTTTCTCCTTCTTACTCCACACAGACTACCTGTAGATCCTAAATAAGACCCCTGGGTGGCCCAAACAGTGTGAGCTTGACAGCTAACCTAAAGTTGGTAACTTAAAACCACCCAGTGGCACTGCAGGGAAAAGAAAGGCCTGAAGATCTGTTTCTGTTAGGAGTACAGCCAAGAAAACCCTATGGAGCAGTTCTACTCTGTAACACATGACGTTGCCCTAAGTTGGATTCGACTTGTTGACAACAACTAATAACAACGAAGAATATTTCACCAATTCCACCACTCTTCTCCTTCTATACCACTATTGCCCTAAGGTAAGCTCTCACTCTCTCTCCTCTGAATACCTTCTGTCCAGTCTTGGACTCCTTCTCCTACCCTCCAAATCATCTCCATGTAGCAGACTAGTGTGAGCTATCTCAAATGAGACTATTCCATGTCACTCTCATCCTTGAAACACATCAGAGTCTGACACCCCAGTCAACTTTCAGTAAGTGTCAGTGAGTGGATAAATGAGTGAAATAAATATATTGAAATGTTGATGATATTTTGATGTTTTACACAGTTGTTGTTGTTGTTATGTGCTGTCAAGTCAGACCCGACTCATAGCGACCTCTCCTTGGGTTTCTGAGGCAGTATCACTATGGAAGTAGATTGCCCCATCTTCCTTCCGAGTAGTGGCTGGTGGGTTTGAACCGCTAGCCTCCTGGTTAGCAGTCAAGTGCCTCAGGCACTATGCTACCAGAGCTCCCTTTACACAGTTAGTGATACAGAATATGTGCAATTGGCACAGTCCTGAACATTCTGGGAAGGGCTACTACCTCTTAAGTACGCTGTGTTTTTAGCCTCATAGGTTGACAAAGCTGAGAGGGGCCTGTGGCAAACATCATTGGTTGTCTACCAACATCTGTTATTAACAATCCCTTGTCAATCTTCTCTGAAGACTGGAAAAATGAAATATTCACTTTTATGGCTTTTCTTGGTAGCCTGGGTTGTGCAAACAGTTCAGCACTTAACTACTAGCTGAAAGGTTGGTGGAGGAAACCCATCCAGCAGTGCCTTGGAAGACAGGTCCAGTGATCTGCTTCCAAAAGTTTGCACAGCCTTGAAAACCATATGGAGCAGTTCTACTCTGTACATATGGGGTCACCATGAGTCAGAATGTACTCTCTGAAATTAACAACAGCTTTCCTTGCAGCTAAAGGTAGCAAATGAGACATAAGTAGAAGTTTGCTGTGGAGCTACTGGGAAAGTTTTCAGTCCTGGTAAAAGGGGCAAGTTTTGTCATCCTTCTCCTCTGCTTTTTGCTTGAAATAGAAATATGAAGTTTAGAGCTGTGGGAGCCATTGTGAGATTGAGGAGAAATTTAAGAAGATCTCAGAGCCTTTGACCTTGACATCCTTGGACTCCTGTGATTAGACTCCAGGAAGAAAGATCATTGCTCACTGACTTGTTATTTCAAAGTGATCATCTGGTAGGGCAGTGTCTGTCTTTTTGAGGGGGATTGTTGGTAAGGAATATAGCTGAGTTTTTTTTCCCTTAGAATGACTCTTTATCTCTCACCTGTGTAACAAAGAAGTAGGGGGCCATGTTAAAGTAGCAGCAAATTAACACCACAAGATGTTCTCAAGTTTTCACAGCTCTAACCACAGGTTAGCAAAACCTATAATTAACACTCTCTTTCATGCATTTCAAGATTTATCATGGCTGTGGGCTCAGAGGTGAAAAGAGAGAAGAGGCCCCATAGACTACCAGGCACATTTTTTCAGACACACCCACCTCCTCAATTTCATTAACATCTCCCACCTAACTCAAAGAGATAGCTGTGCTCTGCCAGCAACTAATGAATGCAGTTATCAAAGCACAGAGACCATCTGCAGCAATTGTTTATATAGCCCTGGCAGAGGTAATGCACTAGCTCTATGGTTCAACTTCTCTGTACATAGTAGCATAAAATGAGTTAATCTGGGATCATCCAAGAGAGTCTATTTAATTAAATACTTAAAGAAAAGAAGAAACTCGATTAGAAGACAGGCACTTATAAATAAGTGCCATGACCTAGGTTCTGAGGATACCAGCACAAGGAAATTCCAATATATTAACACATTCCTGTTCATCTTAAATAAAGTCACAAGAAAAGAGAAAGGAATTATAATTCCTGAATTATATCTCCTGAATGATAATTCCTGAATTATAATTACAGGAAATGAATGAAAATTGGTAAATTAAAGTGTAAGTTTTTTTTTCCTGCATTTTAAATACTATAGTAGCCTGTTTTATGCAACAGATAAATTCTTTAAAAGTAGTAGTGTAAACATTGACTTTTGTTCATAACTCTAGGTTGAGTGTTAAAAACACTCAAAAAGAACTATTTAAAGAGATTTTTGTTTTCTTTATTTTATACAAAGTATTTGTGTTTCTATTTTATAGATCCAGATTTTCACAGTTCAAGTTTCCTGAAATTGAGATATACCTGCATTTATAAACATTTGCACTTAATTTCATTCCCAATTCAAATTCAATACTTGTCTCTTCTCATTATAGCAATTGCTTTTTACATCTAATTTCTGTGGCTTTATTCAGTCCTGCTGAAACAGGTACTGCATTTTAACAAAATTATTTCTGAGCCCCAATGAGCCCCAGTATTCTTGTCTTAACTCTTGATACTACTGTAGTGGTTGAAGCCTGAGGTCCTCCTATAATCTATTTAAATGACTTGAGGTGCAGTAAGTGCCTTGATAAAGATAAAGCCCTTGTTATTAGTCCTTTGTGGTTCTTTAAGAGAGGTCTGGTGGTGTAATGATTAAAGCATTCAGCTGCTAACCAAAAGGTTGGTGGTTTGAACCCAGCAGCTGCTCCATGGGAGAAAGATGAGGCCGTTGGCTTCTATGAAGATTTGCAGACTTGGAAACTCTATGGGGCATTTCTACTCTGTACTAAAGTGTTGCTAATCAGTCAGAATTGACTCAATGGTAGTGGGTTAGGTTTTTTGTTTTTTATAGTCCTTTAGAAATGTGCTTGATTTCCATACACAAAATAGTATAATATTGAATTTTGCCCCCTTTCTTTCTTTTTTTTTCATTTCTTGTATCTATAATAAATTTGGAAATAGAAAATCATCTAATGTATTAATACCTATAATAGGCCGTCCATGTTGGAATAAAGCTTAACTGTATTTGAAAGTACATATTACAAACTCTAAGAAGGGTTTACAAAATAGATGCTGGTTTAAAAATATAGAGATTTTGGGGATAGGCAGATAAGCTACACAGACCCTCTTCAACAAAGAAAAGAGAAACCAGTTGACAGAGATACAGAAGATAATCCTGGAGCCCTCAGGCTTGAAAGGAAGCATACAGAAGTAGACTAGGCACCAACTAGTGGAAAAACATGAATAAAAACAGTGAGTATGGAAATGGTCAGAGCAGTGGACTGTCAGCTACTTTGATGGAACAAAAAACCTGAATATTTCCAAGTGGTGTTGGGACTTGAGAATTGACCGAAAGATCAGCCCTGGTCATGAAGGGCTGCAGGGACGACTGCACTGGTGGCCTATTACTAGGAAAGGAAACAGCAAGAGGGAGAAAATCTGAACTGTGGACTTTCCTCTGTCTGGAGAGCACAGCCATTTTGAATGTTTACAAGTGACAGCCATTTTAGATAATTAAATTGATGGTATTTTCATTCAGATTACAAGGACCTTGGAATAGGCTGAGTTTTCCAAAGATGGCAGGGACATATGGGAGACTGACAACAGGAAAGGAGACAGGTGGTAGGTGTATAAGTGCTACCAACTAGCGAATAGAGGAGCACAGCACAGTACCCTGTTTATGCAGACACCATACACACAAAACAAAGAAAACAAAAATCATGGGCAAGTCACTCCAACATACACTCACCAATTAAATATAAACACAAAAATGTCACAATGCTTTAGTGACAACAGAGCATCACACAAAGAAGCAAGATAAGGCAGGAGAAACTAGGGACCAGAATACAGACTGAAAACACATCCCTGAGGAAGATATAGCATTTGAATTTTCTGAGAAGGAATTCAAAAGAATTGTATTTAGGTACCTTCAACAGATTGAGAGACAGATCAAGGAAAACACTGACAAAATTGTGGAAAACACAGAGAAGACCCTACAACAATTTTGAAAGACAATACAAGAACAAAATGACAAAATAAATGAAAAATTAGAAATGATACAAAATCTACAGACAGAAATCCGGAAGATTGATACTAAATTTTCAGAAATACAGAAGACATTGAATGGGCAAAGGAGTAGAATTGAATCAATGGAAGACAGAACTAGTGAGATTGAAGGCAAATACCTCAATACTTCTTTGGAAAGGGATCAATCAGGAGAAAGATCAAAACAAAATGAAGAAAGCCTAAGGTTCATGTGGGGTATCATCAAAAGGAATAACCTACATGTAATTGGAATTCCAGAACTCTTAGGAAGAGACAAATAAAACCACAGAGAAAATAGTCAAATTTGTTGGAAGAGAATTTTCCTGGTGTGATGAGAGATGAGAATATATCCATTCAACAAGTTCGATGAACTCCAAACAGGATAGCCCCAAAAAGAAAATCACTAAATATATCATCATCAAACTAACCAAAACCAAAGACAAAGAAAGAATCCTGAAAATAGCACAGGAAAAATGAAAAGTTACCTACAAGGGACAACCAATAAGACAAAGCACAGATATTTCAGAAGAAATCATGCAAGCGAGAAGACAATGGGATCGTATATATAAAATCCTGAAAGAGAAAAATTTCCAACTAAGAATTATGTATCCAGCAAAATTGTCCTTCAAATATGATGGTGAAATTAGGACATTTCCAGATAAGCAGAAATTAAGGGAATTTGTTAAAACCAGACAAACCTTACAAGAGATGCTAAAGGCAGTCCTTTGGCATAGTGCCTAAGGTATTTGACTTCTAACCAGAAGACTGGCAGTTTAAACCCACCAGCCACTCTTCTGAAGGAAGATCGGGCAATCTACTTCCATAGTGATGCCACCTTGGAAACCCAAGGAGGGGTCTCTGTGAATTGGATCTGACTCGATGGCAGTGAGTGAGTTTGGACAGAGTACCAACAACAGCAAACATCAACTGACCATTAACACACATGATGACATAACCCAGACACCAACCCAGTTATAGAAGTACCCAAAGTAAATAAACCTACAAGATTGTAAACAGGGAACCAGAGACATCAATTGATAAATGAGAACAACTACAAACCAAAATGAGGGGAAAAATGTGTAGTTACAGAATTTCTAAATGGTAGGGAAGTCAAGACAACTGCAAGATAGAACAGACTGTTCTAAACTTGGGAAGAAAATTATAAATCACAGGGTAACCTCAAAGAAAAATGATAAATCTTTACATCAAAATAAAAAAGAGGACCAGCAAAAATATTTCACAATTACTAAAACAACAGCAATGAAGGAAGTGATAACATGATTCATAAACAAAATGAGTTCAGCACAGAAAATTATATGGAACAAAGAAATCAACATCACAAAAAGCACATAAAAAAATAACAGCAACAAATTCATACTTGTCTATAATTACGTATCTGACAAGGGACTTATCTCTAAAATTTCTAGAAAACTCCAATGCTTCAACAACAAAAAGATTAACAATCCAATTGAAAAATGGGCAGAAGACATGAATAGACACTTCACCAAAGGATATTCAGGTGGCCAGCAAATACATTAAGAAATGTTCACGATCATTAACCATTAGAGTGATGCAAATCAAAACAACAAAGAGATACCATCTCACCTCAGCACTAATGGCAAAGTTCAACAAGACAGAAAATAACAAATGCTGGTGAGGGTGTGGAGAGATTGGGACTCTCATACTTTGCTGGTGGGACTGTAAAATGATACAACCACTGTGCAAACAGTGTGGCAATTCCTTAAAAAGTTGGAATTAGAAATACCATTTGATTCAGCAATCTCATTACTTGGTTCATATCCTAAGGAAGGGAGAGCCAGAACAAGAACAGATATATGCACACCCATGTCCATCGCAGGACTATTTACAATAGCAAAAACATGGAAACATGTGCCCATCAACAGAAGAATGGCTAACCAAACTATGGTACATACACACAATGGAATACTATGCAACACTGAAGAATAATGTAGACTCTAGAAAACACTACATAACATGGATGAACTTGGAGAACATTATGCTGTGTGAAATAAGTCAATCACAGAAGGACAAATATAGTATTGGTTCATTATTGTAAAAAGTCAAGGAAAGGTTCATACACAGAAGGAAATTTTCTTTGTTAGTTATCAAGGGTGGGAAGAGAGGGGAGGAAACAGTGCAAAAAAAAAAAGTGCATTGACCCATGTCACTTTACTTTTGTGTATTTCACTATACATAAACTATATTTCAATAAAATGCAGTTAAAAATGGGAAGTGAAACTAAATGTACACATAATGTTGAATGTAAAACAAACTCTTAAAATAAAAAAAAATTAAAAAATATAGAGATTTTATATTGAAGTTGAAGATATTGTGCTCTATTTCCCTTTTTACTGAAGCACAAAAGTATTAACGTCTTTTGTAAAACTTCAAATGTTTACTGTAGTGGATGCTGTAGGATGCTGCTCATGACTGAAGCATTCATTTCCCCAGTTGCTGAGTGTTAGCAGCTGACAATTCTCGTTAAGTCACTCTCAGGGATCTACTCTCAGCCATACAGAGCCAACTATATATACTAAGGTTACAACCCCTCCCTGGGGATAGCCTGTACCCAATGACCAATCAATGTTCAACACCCAGGGAATAAATGTGCTGTGCCCTTGCTTCACAGTGGAACAACTCTGAAGATCCAATTCAGCTGCAGAGTTCCAGATGGCATCCATTGAGACCTTCATTACATCATAGTTCAACTCCTTCCTCTAAGCAATACTGATTCCTTCACTCTGTCACTGATGTAAATCCCAAGATGGTGCCTCATTTAACTTTCTGCACACTAATCTCCTTCTCAGAGTTTATTTCCTAGGACTTAAATCTAAGACACACATCTTGTCATTCTTCCTAAGATGTTAATAATCATAATTATTCTCTGAATGATATATGGAAGAGGGTCTCAGACAAGTCCAATTTAGGCACAAAACTTTCCTTTATCCTCTTCTCAGTGCCTTAAGTATTTGGCTATAAAGGAGACAAAAATGTCTTCACAGTTTGAGCAGAAGTATGGATAGAGTACTCAAATGGATATTTGTTGACACACGTGGAGTCTAAGAGTGATAACTCTATTATGTATCTGTCACAAGCATCTTAATAAAATCTGTCTTGTGCTCAAACAAACAGGTGCATGTACACATGAACAGACAAGCACACACACTTGCAGAAGGGAGAGATAAAATCCTTAAGGAAGAAATAAAAATATTATTAAAATATTATCAATAATATTAACTGTGGATTAACTGTTGATTCCTTTTTCATAGAAAATGCCTATTATTAAAAGTACCTAGAATATGTATTAACAATAATAATCTGCTCTCTAAATGTAATTAAATTATGGTTATTCCATTTTCCCTAACGTATTGGTGTAGGAATTTAGTTTTCTCCTCTCTCAGTCTGCTATTGGTAAAGCAAACAATTCTATATAGAACCCCAAGCATCACACTGATGTTGTTTACTCCTGCTCAGGAATCTCTCTTTTCCTCTCCCACTTCCATTCTGGTTTCAATGAATTATTTTTCCCACATTTATATTCCAATTTGCACTGTAAATCCAAGTAAGCATAAGCCATTTTCCTCAAGTGGTCAGAGTTTTTGCTTCTTTGTCTATTTCTGTTTTAATGTTATTACTTTTAATTATATATATATATATATATATATATATATATATTCACACATGTATCAATACTTTTAAATAAATGATATATAATCATATCGAACTTGTTTTTTCCTGTTTTTTTTTTTTTTTTTGTCTTGATTCCCTCTCCCTTTTGCTCCTCTTTTAGTTTCTTAGTCTGGCCACTAAGAAACTCATATTAAGACCTATGTATGTCCTTCATATTCTTTTTCATATTTACTCAGAATGTTAGAGCTATGTACATGGATAGTTACACATACATATGGAAGACCTTGGGTACCTTCTTCTATATTTTGTTTTCTCACTACCTTTCTTGAAGTCATCTGGCATAGGTCTAATCTTATTTTTTAATAAGAATACTTTATGGGAAAAAATACTGGTCTTACAGAGACTGGTGAAACCCCTGAGACTATGGTCCTTAGCCACCCTTGGGGCTGTAATTGCACTCACTCCCATGGATTCCATCCAAACAATAGACAGGCATATAAGGTGAACATTTACACCAGATAGGTACACTCCTTAGAACAATCAGCCATGGGAGATCAGAAGGGCAGTATTTGCACAAGGAGACAGCTCAGAGGGCAGGAATGCATAGAAAAGAAGGACTCAGGGAAAAGGTAACCATAGGGAGGAAGTAGGAAGAGAATTTTTATATTATGAGGATTGCAATCAATGTCATGAAACAACATGTGTATGAACTGTTGTATGAAAAATGATTTTGCTTTGTAAAGTTTCACTCAAATCACAATAAAAAAATCTATAATAAAGAATGCTTTATATACCACAGTAAATTCAGCCATTCCACTATTGAGAGATGTTTGTCTCATTTTTAGTTTTTATTTTTGTCATTATAAACAATGCTGCAGTTAAAATCTTTACAAACCAGATTTTTAATATCTTTGGTATAAATTTTTAAGAAAGGAATTGCTAGGGCAAAGGGCATATATATTTTTAATATTAGTAGACATTGCCAAATCGTTTTGCAAAAAGGTTATAAAATTGCACATTTCTAAAAACAATATATAAGGTGTTACAGTATTTTTCAAATTTTTGCCACTCTAAGGAAGGAAGGTTGGGCAATCCTACTTCCGTAGTGATACTGCCTCGGAAACCCAAGGAGGGGTCGCTATGAGTCGGGGCCAACTGGATGGCACATAACAACAACAACAACAATAGATATTACTTTAATTTACTAACCTAGATTACTAATAAATTTAAGTTTATCTTCATGATTATTGACCATTTGGTTTTCTCTTTGTGAATTATCTCCTCATATGTTTTGCATATTTCCTATTGTTTGTCTTTGTGTTATCAATTTGTATTAGACTTTTTCCCTTTGGTTTCTATGTTAACATTTTATCTGTTATCAACATATTGAATATTCTTCCAGATTTATCTTTTGTCTATAGACTTTGAGGTGTGTTGAATCACATACTTATATTTTGGTCATTTCTGGTATTTTACATATGTATATACAAATACGTGCACACATATATACATTCAGTCATTCTTTGACAATTTCAAAATTTCTAGACTTAGGTTAAATGTTCTCACAAAATTGTGTTTAGAGTTTTATTTTTTAGACAAATATTTATTCCATTTGAATTTAGTATTATACATCACACAAGATGAGGGTCAATTATTTTCTTTCTGTTGGAGAGTCAGTTGTTCCAGCATCATTTATTTAAAAATAAACAAATTAAAAACATATACTATTCTTACACCATTAAATCAACAACCATATTAATTCATCCTATACGTTGACATCTATTTCTAGATTCTCTATTCTGTTCCTACTATATGTTTTATGCTGATAGCTTGTTCTGATAGAATATTTTCTATTATTTTTTTGTAGAGTTTTCTTGGTTATTGTCAGGTGCATATTTTTTCAAATAAACTTAATGATTATTTTATCCTAGCCCTCCCCACCTTTTTTAAAAAATCCATTGAGATCCTTATTGGTGATGCATTAAATTTACATATTAATTTTGTGAAACCTTATAATAAAAATTTTGAGACTTCATATTGAAAACCATATATGCCTTTTCATTGGTTTCTCAAGTCTTTTATTAAGATTTTATCTAATTATGTTTTTTAACATTAGTCATATATAGTTTCGATTATTATTATATGTGAAATATTTTCTTTCTTTTGATCATCTTTAGGAGATTAGTGTTAGAAAAACAACTACTGATTTCTACGTATTTATCATCTAGCTATCTTCCAATGCTTTTTTTTATTAATACTATGTCTTGAATTTAATTATGTCTTCAAAAAATGTGTTACAAACCCTAACCTTTATACAGTCTTGGTGGTACAGTAGTTAAGTACTCAGCTGCTAACCAAAAGGTCAACAGTTCAAATCCATCAGCCATTTTGCAGGAGAAAGAAGTGGTAATCTACAAAATATTGTAGCAAAATACCAGAAAACTTGATAAAATCAGCAACTGTAAAAAACATCAGCATATAGATATGTATAAATAAAAATATGTGGCTGAAGGTACACATATTCATTGAAAACAGAAATAGGGATATTCCTCAGATGTAATCAAACACCTTCCAAACTTGGTGTTCTGCGTGTAAAGGCTTAGGACCATATTCTCATAGGACAACTCAGTCAATAGGCATAACATGGTTCACAAATATCATTATCTGCATCCTACTCAAGTAAGTAGAATCTGGGGTCTTAAAAGCTTATGAGCAACCATCTAAGACATAACTACAGGTCTTTACTCACCAGGAGTAAAACAGTAAAAAGGTAACCAAAAGCTAAGAGAAGAGGGAAGTCTACACGAGCCACAACCTCATCTCCCTGAGACTGGAGGAACTAGATGGTTCCTGGCTACAACCACTGATTGTTCCAACTAGAATCACAATAGTTAGTCCTGGATAGAACAGGAGAAAAATAGGGAGTGGAATTCAAATGCTTATTGAAAAAAAAAAAAAAAAAGATAGACAAACCAAAACAGTAGAGAACAGAGGACTACTTAAAATTATCACCCAAGACATTCTCTAAACATAGAACTGGGCCTGTCCTCTAAGATCACCTTTTATCTAAATAGCATAATGGCACACAGAATAAAGAGTATTACCCATAAGATATGTGCTCTACTATCTGACAAGAGACAAGGTTGTAGTCACTTCTTGGTCACAGCCAGCTATCCAGAGGGACCAAGTAGTTGACCGGTGGGCTTGGGACCATAGTCACAGGGGACATCAAGCTCAATTGGCATAACATACTACACAAAACATTGTTCTGCCTCCTACTTTGGTGAGTAGCCACTGGGATCTTAAAAGCTTGCAAGCAGCCATCTAGATGCAATGATGGGTCTCTCCTCATTCAGAACAAAGAAGAATGAAGAAAACCAAAATTCATGGAAACAATTAGTCCTAGCCACTGGTACACCATGTGATCCACAGCCTATATGACTATGAGACCAGAAGAATTAGATGGTGCCCGGCTACCACTGTCAACCACTCAGAGGGAGATCTATGTAGGAGATTCTGGATAGGGAGGGAGAGTAATGTGGTACAAAACTCAAAATCATTTGGAAAAATAAAGGTGGGACCAGGTTTACTGGTCTGATAGAGCATGGTGGAACCATAGAAACTATGGTCCTTAGCTCCTTCAGGTCTGGAATTGAGCTCACTCCTGTGGCTTCCAGCCGAACAAAAGATAGGCATATGAGTTGAGCATGTATGAGGTAGATACACTCCTTGGAGAGAACAATCATGGTCAAAAGAAGGGCTGTTTATGCACAGGGAAACAGCTTAGAGGGCAGGAGGGGTGGACACAGGGAAGAGGTAACTATCAGGAGAAAGTGGGAGGGGAGCTGTTGCATTGTGGTAAATTGTAGTCAATGTCATGAGATAAAGTGTATGTGAACTGCTGTATGGAAAGTGAATTTACTCTGTAAACTTTCACCCAAATCACAATTAGAAAAAAAAAAAAAAAAAGATTTTTGCTCTACTTAAAAATCATCAGTATGAGACCAAAAGGTCAACACTTACTCAAAAGCAAAGATGAGGAGATAAGGGGGCAGGGAAACTAGAGTAGTAGAAAGGAAACAAACTGAATACAATGAAAGATAATGTTAAGAGATTGGGATAAATGGGTAAGGCATTTGGCTCCTAACCAGAAGGTCAGTGGTTCAAATTCACCAGCTACTCCATTGAAGGAAGATAAGGCAATATACTCCCTTGGAAACTGAATGGGGATCTATATGAGTTGGAATGATTTGATGGCAGTGGGTAATATCACTGAACAATTTATGTGGAAATTGTCAAATGAGAACCTAACTTGCCATGTAAACTTTCATCAAAACTCAATTGAATATATTTTTAAAAATAAAAATAGCAGCAGCAAAATCAATAGCACATGCAGATGAAACCATGTGATACAAAATATCATTGTAATTGGGTAATAAAGGCAGTGTACCATGGACTGCCAGAAGAACTAACAAATGTGTCCTGGAAGAAATGCAGCTGGAATGCTCCTTGGAAGCAAGAATGGACAGACTTTATCTCACCTACTTTGGTCATGTTGTCAGAAGGGACTATTCCCTGGAGAAGGATATCATACTTGGTGCAATGGAGGGTCAGTGAAAAAGGGGAAGCTCCTCAATGAAATGGATTGATATAGCGGCTGCAACAATGGGCTCAGGTATAGCAAGGATTGTGAGACTGCCACAGGACCGGGCAGTGTTTCATTCTATTGTATATAGGGTCGCTATGAATCAGAGATGATTCGACTCACTTAACAACAGCACAACTAATTGGAGTGCATTAGAAGGTTCAAAAAGTAAATTAGCATAGAGTTTTAGCCTTGTTGATATACTGATACATGTAAACTGGGCTTACAAAAAATGATTTTGTTGTTATAACTAACTACCCACCCAAAACCTAACTCATTGCCACAGAGTCAATTCTGACTCACAATGACCCTGTAAGACAGTGTAGAACTACCTTACAAGGTTTCCAAGGCTGTATATGTTTATAGAGCAGATGGCCACATCTTTATCCTTTGGCATGGCTGGTGGATTCCAGTTCCTGACTTTTTGGTTAGTAGCTGAACATATTAACCACTGTGTCATCAGGGCTGATCACAGTGATAATTTTATAAATATTACTAAAATTTCTGCTGAAACACTCCATAAAAATTTTATAGACAATCATTTTGGTGTCACCCCTTCTGACAGTGTCACCTGGTACGATCCACACCCCTCAATCTCTGGTAATGATGCCACTGACACTGTATACTATATACCAAGACAAATGTTTGATTGACATTAGATAGTAACCATACTTAATAGTTCCTACTTAAATACAAATTCGACTTAAAGACAAATTTAGGAATGGGATTCATTTGTAATCTGAGGACTGCCAGTATAGCCTTGGAAATCCTGTGAGGCATTTCTACTCTGTCCTCTAGGGTCACTATAAATGAGAATTGACAGCAGTGAGTTTTTGGTTATACCTTTGGTTATAGTCCCATTTGGGAATGTGTTTTCTTTGTTTTGTTAATGAGGCAGTATTAGTGTAAGGGGTGTTCTAAGTCAATCTCTTTTGAGATATAAAGGAGTTTGAAAAGCAATAGAGCAAGCAAAGGTGGGGAAGAGAAATGCCAAGCCACGTGAAGATCACCAAAACCAAAAGCTCAAAGAGACAAGGACTTTTCTCCAGAGCTGAGAGAAAAGACTTTCCCTGAGACCCAAGACCCTGAATTCAGACTTCTAGCCTCTTAAATTGTGAAAAAAAATAAACTTGTATTTCTTAAAGCATCATTTGTAGTATTTCTATTGTAGCAGCACTAGATAACTACTAATGTTGCTAATAAAGAAACGAACCATTGCTGTGGAGTCAGATCTGACTCATATTGACCCCTCCTTGGGTTTCCGAGGCAGTATCACTATGGAAGCAGATTGCCCAACCTTCCTTCCAAGGAGATCTGGTGAGTTTGAACCCCCAGCCTTCTGGTTAGCAGTCAAATGTCTTAGGCACTACACCACCAGAGCGGTAATGTTGCTAACAGGTAGTGCTTTTTTCCTTTAATCTGTTGGGTTTTCTAGATATACAATCACAGCATTAGCAAAATAGCTCTTGTTTTGATTCTCTAGTCACTCCTTGGAAGGAAGATGGGGCAATCTACTTCCGTAGTGATACTGCCTCGGAAACCCAAGGAGGGGTCGCTGTGAGTCGGGTCCGATTTGATGGCAAATAACAACACCACCACCAGTGCTTCTATAGCAGAAATACCACAAGTGGATGACTTTAACAAACAGGAATTTATTCTCTTACAGCTTAGGAGGCTAGGAGTCTGAGTTCAGAGTGCCAGCTCTAGGGACCAGGTGGAGGCTCCTTGACCTTGGTCTTGAGCTCTACCTTTTGTTCCAGGCCCACTGGGGCAAGCTAAAAGCTTCTTCTGACTAATGCAGCTGCTGACTACTGAAGCTGACAAACCCAAGATTGAAAGGTAAAATGGCACAATCCCGCGAGCAGCAGAAAACACTGCAGACCACTGGTTCAAGTCCAGGCACAATCTCGAGATCAGCAGACAACACAGCAGGCCACTCGTTGTCCAAAAATTGTCAAAAAGCTAGAGACATTCCACAAAGTTTCTCCATATATACTGGAAGCAGGCCATACCTTGAAGGCAACCACTTAGC
Organism: Orycteropus afer afer; assembly: GCF_000298275.1. Taxonomy (NCBI): domain Eukaryota; kingdom Metazoa; phylum Chordata; class Mammalia; order Tubulidentata; family Orycteropodidae; genus Orycteropus; species Orycteropus afer. The sequence continues at coordinate 6,013,621 of NW_006921614.1, read as the reverse complement.
TCTTTACAGCTGATTCCACCACGGAGGTGATTACAATCTCATCATGGGGAATAACTGCATATGGCTGCCAAGCACTCAGAACCATGGCCCAGCCAAGTTGAAACGCAACCTTGACTAACACAGCTGTATATAGTTTTACTTCTTATTTTCCAGTGTTTAGAGCAGTTATTAAGGAGCTCTGGTGGCATAGTGGAGAAGGGATTTGGCTGCTAACCAGAAGGGCAACAGTTCAAACCCACCAGCTGGTCTGTGGAAGGAAGATGGGGAAATCTACTTCTGTAGAGGTTTATAGCTTCAGAGACCCAGTGGAGGTTGCTATGAGTTGGAATTGACCCAATGGCAGTAAGTTTTGATAGTAGTTATTTCTCTCATATCTTATATTGTTCATTTATTAAAGCCTTTAATTCAATGCTTTAAAAAAGAAAAGAAAAGGAATGATGATAGCAAATGTTCCTGGATAATTTCTGATTTTTATTAAAATGATTAACTTTTTTACCACTTGTTGTTGTTGTTAAGTGCCGTCGAGTCGTTTCCGACTCATAGCGACTCCATGTACAGCAGAACGAAACACTGCCGGATCCCACGCCAGCCCCACAATCCCTGCTATACTTGAGCCCATCATCGCAGCCACTGTGTCAATCCATCTCGTTGAAGGCTTCCCCCTCTTTCGTCGACCCTCCACCCTACCAAGCATGACATCCTTCTCCAGGAAATGGTCCCTTCTGACAACATGACCAAAATAGGTGAGACAAAGTCTGGCCATTCTTGCTTCCAAGGAGCATTCTGGCTGCACTTCCTCCAGGACAGATCTGTTAGTTCTTTTAGCAGTGCATGGTACTTTCAGCATTTTTCGCCAGCACCACAACTCAAAAGCATCAACTCTTTTTCAGTCTTCCTTATTCATTGTCCAGCTCTCACTTGCATACGAGGTGATTGGAAATATTTTACCACTTAGGATACTAAAATCTATTAGTTTGAGGTGAATCATCTTTATATAATTGAACAGTTTTCTTCCATTTTTGTTTTTCTTAAATGACTGTTGACTTTTATCATGTACCTTTCTAGTGACTATTGTCTAGTTTTTCTCCATGTATTCATGTATGGAATTCTGTGGTCAGACTTACTGATATTGAACCACCCTTACTTTTTTGTGTATGCTTAATTACAACTTTTGTAAATTCCTTGAGGAAGGTTTACCTAAATGTGTCAAATATTAATCATTGTAACTTAATAAAAGGGTTCCATAATCACATGAATTTGAGAAACACTAGACCAAACAAGGGAGCTCTGGTAGCGTAGTGGCTAAGGCACTTGACTGCTAACCAGTAGGCTGGTGGTTCAAACCCACCAGCCACTCCTCGGAAGGAAGGTTGGGCAATCCTACTTCCGTAGTGATACTGCCTTGGAAACCCAAGGAGGGGTCGCTATGAGTCAGGGCTGACTCGATGACACATAACAACATAACAAGACCAAACAAAGTTAAATAGAATCTTTAAATCTATCATACATTTTGAATTGTCAGGAGCAGGTAGAGTACAAATTATTTACTGAATTATTAGACAACTAATTTTTTATGGAGCATCTCATGGAACTAGATTAGAGAAGAACAAAGTTTGGGAAATGCTCATATGGAGATAGCATGCTATAACTTACAAATATTTTCATCATATGAGCCTGGCATTGTGCGTTACTAAAGATTACAATCCTGGACAAGTTATTTAAACTCATTTCTTCATTCATAAATTGTGAACACTAACGTTTATTTTACAGACTAGCATAGAGACTATCTGAGATTAAATCATGAGGCTCATTCATTCACTCATCATGAGGCAGAGGTGATAAATCAAAGGTCACAACTATATGATGCCAAATCTATTAGTTTGGGGGAAAATAACTTACTTCACCAAGAGTGTGTACTAATTGCATTCACTTTTATTTATACTGGATTTTTGCCTGGGTAGACCCAAATGATTAATGTTTTAGCATTAAACAGACTCAGTTTAGAGCATAGAGTGATACGGGATCATTTTATAATACCAGCTCCAGCCAAAGTTAATCTACAATTCTGAGAAATAATGCAAATGCAACTATACCCACTCCTCTCTGCTACATGACCCATGGTACCATGACTCCAGTTCACATGTGGTACTCACCAATGACATACTCCACCCTGAAAAGATCCCTTCTGGGGTCATATGGACGATTGAAGTCAACCTGGATGTAGAAAGTCTGTCCTCGACGTACGATCAACTTGTTGTTTTCATACTTGTCAGTGTGGTGGTCCACCTTATTGGTGTCCCATTTCTCCTTGAACAGGTGAACACTTGTGACATTCAGATAGTCTATGCACAAAGAAAACAATAGAGGGGACCTGTTAAATTTGATTAAATGCAAGTTCAGAAAACAAGATTACTTTTATTGAAGAAATATGGCAGCAATATAACTCTATACAGGATATCATCAGTCAACTTGAGAGTCAGTCTCATGTGACATTATTGCTTTTGAATAGGAGTCTCTCAGACTTTTTTCCATCTGTGATGTCATTCCAGATCACAGGGCACTCAACTTGAGGAGATGGAGCAATATTTATGAAGTCTATCTTATAGATCAAGGACATTGGTGGTTTGGTAGTAGACTTCTCACCTTCCATGTAGGAGACCCAAATTCGTTTTCTGGCTAATGGACTTCATGTGCAGCCACTATCTGTCTGTCAATTGTGTTTTGTGTATTGCTGTGATGCTGAACAGATTTCAGTGGAGCTTCCTGACTAAGATGGTCTAGGAAAAAAGGCCTGGTGATCTATTTCTGAAAATTAGTCAATGAAAACCCTATGGATCACAATGATCCAATCTGTAACTGGCCATGAGGATGGTGCAGTACTGGCAGCATTTTGTTCTGTTGTTCATGGGATCACAATGGGTTGGTGGCCAACTTGATGGCAGATGACAACAACAGCAGCAGCATCTTATAGATCTAGACACAGAAAAGCTAGGATTAAAGTTCTTCTCTCTAGATTATTAGGCTTATGTTGATTACTTTATATCTGATGTTTCCCATTGTGACCACTGCCTCACTGTGTAGGGATAAGTTAGGAAATCTCCACTGTTATTTTCTTATCTTTTAAAAGAGAAGAATCATATCTGACAAAGTTTCAAAGGGTTGTTCTAAACAGAAAGTTGAGCATTAATCCAAAATTCTCTTCTTAACTAAGCAAGGGTCAAGCAATCCCCTTTTCTATAATTCTGAAAGTAGAACTGGTCACTCAAAGGTAGGAAGCTAAGGGGATAGGTCTGGAGAAAGGACCCTAACAATTCTGTGTTCTATGTTTCCATTTTACAGATGCAAAGTCTCATGTTTCCCTACCTACTAAATGACCAATTTACAAAACCAATCTACACTTCAATTTGCTTGGCCCCACAATCCACATTGTTTTCCTCTGATTTCTGGAATCAAGAGTATATATGTCAATTATACACAAAGAGGCCCAGTGGTGCAGTGGTTAGGTGCATGGCTGTTAAGTGGAAAGGTCAGTGATTTGAGCCTACCTGCTGCTCTGCAGAAGAAAGATGTGGCTGTGGCAGTGTGCTTTACTAAAGATTACAATCCTGGATAAGTTATTTAAACTCATTTTCTCATTCATAAATTGTGAGTGCTAACATTTATTTTAGGAGCTCTGGTAGCATAGTGCCTAAGGCACTTGACTGCTAACCAGAAGGCTGGCAGTTCAAGCCCACCAGCCACTCTTCGGAAGGAAGGTTGGGCAATCTACTTCCGTAGTAATACTACCTCGGAAACCCAAGGAGGGGTCGCTATGGGTCGGGTCCGACTTGATGGCACATAACAACAACAACATTTATTTTACAAACTAGCATAGAGACTATCTGAGATCACTGAATGTGAAGGTAGTTCTAACTACCCAGCTACTGAACTTTAGAAAATCTAGTCTAAAAACAGATTTCTGTGTGTGTTTGGCATTTGACTGCTAACCAGAAGGCTGGTGGTTCAAATCCACCAGCCACTCCTCAGAAGAAAGATTGGGCAATCTACTTCGGTAATGATACTACCTCGGAAACCCAGGGAGGGGTTTCTATGAGTCAAATAGACTTGATGTCAATGAGTTTGGTTTTTCTTGGTTTGAAGTTCTAAAGGGGTACTAGGGGAGAGGAAGCTGGGGTGGAGATATGCTGGTCCCTTGCCTTCCCTCTCTTTTTCACCACCTGCCTGCTGCATGGTTTGCTCTCATGGTTGTAAACAGTGTGTGGAAAGTATAGGCTGCTGAGCCTGTACCCATTCTAAGGTATCTCCCTGCAGTACTTCAATGACTTCCTTTGCTTCTTCACAGGAATTCTGTGTAGAATGCCTAGTACCCTTGGCTCCACCCTCCTCTTTTTTACCCCTAGAGACAAAACTGAGATGTTAGGCTTTTTCTAAAGTTCTAAAGTCTAAAAGCCCCTGAAACACTCTTGATAAATTAAAAGTTCAGGCAATTTTGAGTTTGAATCCAGGTGTCATAGTTACTTATGTAAGGGGTGTTATCTCTCAGAATTGGAGTCTTCTCAGTTTTTAAATGACAATACAAATACCTTGAGAACTTTTGTCTATAAGATTAAGTGACACAATGATGCAATGGGTCACACTATGTCTGATACCTACTGGGGCCATAGGTTTCCTTCTAGCTCTCTGGATATGCACATAGCGTGCTGCTCAGTGGGTTCTTTTGAGTGCAACATTACTGCAAACAGTAAAAGTGTGCTACAGTTTTATTTTTACCTCATCTCAGATTCCTGTCGTAGCACATGGCCCCCTGAAGGGCACTTTCTTTCCATTATGCTGTGGGCTGAATATGCTTAATTTTCTAGCTCTCTCTTCCAAACTGCCTTTCTTCTAAGTTCCCTGGCCTTATTAAGGTCACAGTCCCCAGTGTTAAACCACCATAGGAAAGACTGGAGAATCATAAACATCACAGATGAAAAAGACCTTAGTAATCAACTCATATGGTGTTCTTTCTTAGCACAAGGTCTTTTAATAAAGTTTTTTTTTTTTAAAAAAGTCTGAAAAATGTAGGTCTTCCGAAAGAGATTCAATCAATTTTCCATTCATCAGCACTAATGGTAACATAGTGTCTAAAGCACTTGACTGCTAACCAGAAGGCTGGCGGTTCAAACCCACCAGCCACTCCTCAGAAGGAAGATGGGGCAATCTACTTCTGTAGTGATACTGCCTCAGAAACCCAAGGAGGGGTCGCTATGAGTCGGGTCCGATTTGATGGCACATAACAACAACAACAAAAATGCAAGGAATATACTAATATAATGTGTCTGGACCATCTGGTATACCTTCTATCTGCTACATGATATATCTCCTTGAAAGCTTTAGTACTTGAGATTCTAGCCTCCATCTGAACAGAAAACTCAGTACCTCACAGGGAGAACTGTCCCATTTTCAAGCAACGCTAATTATTTGAAAAATCTGTTTAAAATGAATTGACATTGGCGTTTCTATAATTTTTCTATCGACGGATCCTGGTTCTGACTTCTGGATAAATACAGAATATATTTTCTCTTCTTTTCATCTGGAACTCTTTAGATATTCAAAGGCTGTTGTCATGATTCCTCTAAGTAAAAGAATCTCCATTTCCTCAACTATTCTTTAAGAAATGATTTCAGAAGCTTTTACTCATTACTCTGTTCTGGAATACATTCCTTTTGTCAACTTCTCTTGAAATGTACTTCCCAGAATTAGGTACATTACTAGGTTGTAGTTGTTCCAATAAAAAACAATGAGCACATCACTTCTTTCAAAATAAGTAGTATAATTTTTATTATTTCATCCCAAGATGATATTAGTGGTTTGGATACTCTTATACTAAGTATTTGGTAAGTCAAACCCTTGAAAATACATTCTGATATCATTACTACCTATAATGGATTAAAATTCAGTTCAGATGCTACAAATCACTCACTCGTGGTGCTAGTTAGCCACATCTGGCACCATTGTTTAAAGTGCTCAGCTGTTAACCTAAAGGTAGGCAGTATGAACTCACCAACCAATCAATGGGAGTAAGATTAAACAGTCTGTTTTCATAAAGATTACAGCCTTGGACACTCACTGGGGCAGTTCTACTCTGTCCTATAGGGTCACTATGAGTTGGAATTGACCTGACGGCCATGGGTTTGGTTTGTTATTCATGTAATTGATTTTTCCGCTTAGCTCTAGTTTAACTAAAACCCAAAAAAACTCACTGCCATCGAGTTGGATCCGACTCATAGCAACCCCTTCTTGGGTTTCCATGGCTATATCACTATTTAGCACCTAATATTTCATTTTATCTTACTGAATTTGGTTAATAATGCCTTTAAGTTAAATTTAGACTCTATGTCTATATTCAATATATTAATATCCTCTCTTGCTTCCTGTCCTCCATGAATTTTGTGAGTATGCTATTTTATGTTGTCATGTAAGACATGGGTACATTGTTGTGTGCTGTTGAGTTGATTCCAACACACAGTGACCCCATGTGACAGAGTAGAACTGCCCCATAGGGTTTCCACAACTATAATCTTTACAGGAACAGATAGCCAGTTCTTTTCTACTGCCAAGCCACCAGTAGGTTCAAATAGCTTACCTTTCATTTAGCAGCTGAATGCTTACCTATTGCATCACTGCCTAATAAATACAAGCTAGTTAAATGTACAGTAGTAGGTAGTAAAAAGTGAATAGTGCAGGGCAATAAATACTGATAAACTATAGGTTACAAATAAGGGATTGGTGGTTCCTCACTGAGACTGGGAAGGATCAAAGAAACTTTCTAGAGGAAGTGAGGAATAAGCTGTGGTCCTAAAAATGAATAAGTTATCCATGTGGAAAGGGAGGTGGGGAGGAATATTTCATACAGTGAGGAAAACATGTTTGAAGGCAGAGGCAAGAGAGGACATAGTATGTTTAAGAAATTGGAAGATGATTGGTTGGCTGTGGTGTAGTAGGAGAAGCCACAGTGGAAAAGTAGAGTGGAGCCCACTCATACAAGCTTGATAGACATGTTAAGGAGTCTGTACTTTAATTTTAATTTCAACTTTAATTTTTCACATTTCTTCCTCAGTGATGCTGGGTGGATTCAAAGCACCAACTTTCAGGTTAGTAATCAAGCACAAACTGTCTGCACTGCACCACTTAGGACTTCTAAATTTAGACCCTATGTATGTAGATATGTGTATGTAAATGTAAAATTGTGTCAGTTTGTTGTTTTAGATTCTTCATTGCGCCTACCAATGAAAGAATACACACTAACATACACACACATAAAGGAGCTCTGGTGGCATAGTGGATAAGGTACTTGACTGCTAACTGGAAGATCAGCTGTTGAAATCCACCTGCTGCTCTTCAGAAGGAAGACTGGGCGATCTACTTCTGTAAAGATTTACAGCCTCAGAAACCCAATGGGGATCACTAGAGTCAGAAATGACTTGATGGCAGTGAGTTTGTTTATTTTTGGTATATGTGTGTGTGTGTGTGTGTGTGTGTTATGTGCTGTCCAATCATCTCTGATTCATAGTGACTCTCTGCAAAACAGAACAAAACACAACCTGGTCCTGTGCCAACTTCACGATCCATTCCTGCATACCTCTTCTAGCACAGATTTGTTCTTTTAGCAGTCCACGGTACTTTCAGCATTCTGTGCCAACACCACAACTCAAAAGCCTCAAATATTCTTCACTCTTCCTTATTCATTGTCTAGTTCTCACATGCATATGAGGTGATTGATAATACCATGGTTTGGGTTAGGCACATCTTAGTCTCCAAGGAGATATCTTTGCTCTTCAACACTTGAAAGAGGTCTTTTGCAACAGATTTGCCCAATGCAATACATTTTTTAATGTCTTGACTGTTGCATCTATTGGCGTTGATGATAGAACTAAGTAATATGAAGTCTTTGACAACTTCAATCTTTTCTCCATTCACCGTGATGCTGCTTATTGGCCCCGTTGTGAGGACTTTTGTTTTCTTTATATTAGGATGTAATCCATACTGCAGATACTGCAGACTGCAGTCCCTAATCTTCATCAGCAAATGCTCCAAATCATCCTCCCTTTCAGCAAGCAAAGTCATGTTGTTGCACATCACAGGTTGTTAATAAGCCTTCCTCTAATCCTGATGCCATGTTCTTCATATAATCCAGCTTCTCAGATTATTTGCTCATCATACAGGTTGAATAAGTATGGTGAAAGGATACAACCCTGACACACTTCCTTCCTGATTTGAAGCCATGCAATATTCCCTAGTGGTGTGCAAATGACAGCCTCCTGGTCTATGTATAGGTTCCTCATGAGTACAATTAAGTGTTCTGGAATTCCCATTCTTAATGTTATCCATAATTTGTCATGATCCACATAGTCAAATGCTTTTGCATAGTCAATAAAACAGAAGTAAACATCTTTCTGGTATTCTCTGCTTTGAGCCAAGATCCATCTAACATCAGCAATGATATCCCTTGCTCCACGTCCCCTTCTGAATCCAGTTTGCATTTTTGGAAGTTCTCTATCAATGTACTGCTGCAACAATTTTTGAATTATCTTCAGTAAGATTTTACTTGTGTGGATATTAATGATATTGTTTGATAATTTCCACATTCTGTGGGATCACCTTTCTTTGGAATGGGTACAAATATGTATTTCTTCCAGTCAGTTGGCCAGGTAGCTGTCTTCCAAATCTCTTGGCTTAGTCAAGTGAGTGACTCTATTTGTTGAAACATCTCAGTGGGTATTCCATCAATTCCTGGAGCCTTGTTTTTTGAAAATCCCTTCAGTGAAGCTTCAACTTCTTCTTTTAATACCATTGGTTCTTGATCACATACTATCTCCTGAAATGGATGATCATCTACCAATTATTTTTGGTATAGCGACTCTGTGTATTGCATCCATCTTCTTTTGATGTTTCCTGCATCATTCAAAATATTGCCCATGGAATCTTTCCATATTGCAACTCAAGGCTGAATTTTTTTCCTCAGTTCTTTCAGCTTGAGAAATGTTGAGTGTATTCTTTCTTTTTGGTTTTCTAACTCCATGTCTGCACATTTCATGAGAATAATTGACTTTGTCTTCTCAAGCTGTTCTTTGAAATCTTCTGTTCAGCTCTTTTATCCTTTCAATTCTTCCATTTGCTATAGCTACTCTCCATTCAAGGGCAAGTTTCAGAGTCTCATCTGACATCCATTTTGGTCTTTTCTTCCTTTCCTGTCTTTTGAATGACCTTTGTTTTCTTCATGGGTGATGCTCTTGATGTCATTCCCACAATTGCTCTGGTTTTCAGTCACTGGTGTTCAATGCATCAGATCTATTCTTTAGATGGTCTCTAAATTCAGGTGGGATATAATTAAGTTCATATTTTAACTATCATGGACTAGTTTTAATTGTCTTCAGCTTCAACTTGAATTTGTATATGAGCAGCTGATGGTCTGTTCCACAATCAACTCCTGGCCTTGTTTTGGCTGAAGATATTGAGCTTCTCCATTGCCTCTTGCTACAGATGTAGTCCATCTGATTCCTGTGTACTCCATCTGGTGCAGTCCACTTGTATAGCTGCTGTTTGTGTTGTTGAAAAAATGTATTTGCAATGAATAAGTTGTCAGTCTTGCAAAATTCTATCATGCAATCCCCAGTGTCATTTCTATCACTAAGACCATATTTTCCAACTACCAGTAATTCTTTGTTTCCATCATTTGCATTCCAATCACCAGTGATAATTAGCACATCTTAATCGCATGTTTGGTCAATTTCAGACAGCAGAAGTTGGTAAAAAATTTTCAATTTCCTCATCTTTGGCTTGGATGTTTGGTGTGTAAATTTGAATAATAATAGTATTGACTGGTCTTCCTTGTAGGTATGTGGGTATTATCCTATCACTGACAGCATTGTACTTCAGGATTCAGCTTGATACATTCTTTGTGATGATGAATGTCACATCATTCCTCTTCAATTTGTCACTCCCAGCATAGTAGATCATATGGTTGTCTGATTCAAAATGGTTGAAACCAGTCCATTTCAGCTCACTAATGCCTAGGATATCGATCTTTATGTGTTTCATTTCATTTTTTACAACTTCCTATTTTCCTAGATTCATACTTTGTACATTCCATCATCTGATGATTAATGGATGCTTGCAGCTGTTTCTGCTCATCTTGAGATGTCCCCCATCAGCAAATGGTGGTCCTGAAAGCTTTACTTTAGCCACATCATTAAGATTGGATCTACACTGAGGAGACAACTCCTCTCCAGTTGTATCTTAAGTGCCTTCCTACCTGAGGGCCTCATCTTCTGGCACTCTTTCACACGATGTTTCAGGGCTATTCATAAAGTATTCCAGTAATATATCAGACAGTGTTTCACTGCTATTCATAAGGTTTTCACTGGCCAATTCTTTGAGAAGTGGATGGTTTCTTCCTTTTTCTAAGTCTGTCTTACTCTGGAAGCTCTGCTGAAACCTGTCCACCATGGGAAACCCTGCTGCCATTTGAAACACCAGTGACACAGCCTCCAACCTCACAGCAACACTCAAGCAACCACAGTACGACAAAGTGACAGAAAACTTTGTCTCCCTTAGCTGTTCCAGACTGCATTTCCTGGTCTACCCCACCCTGCTCGCTTACCCAGCCGTCCCAGGGGTACTCCCTCCATGCACATAAACTCCTGCCTTTTGTTGGTTCTGGGGCTGGCTTACTGCATCCTGCCTCCAGGGCACTTGCTCCACTCACACAAACTCTCTCTCTCTCTCTCTCTCTCTCTCTCTCTCTCTCTATATATATATATATATATATATACATATTCAAAAGCCTTTTTCAGTGTTCCAGGTGATAGACTGGGGAGTCCAGTCTTCCATGGGGAATAAAATGTGCTGTTTCTAGAACACTCCCAATACTTACCCCTCCTCTCTTTCTGATGATGATTTGCCCCTAAAAGTGAATATATTAGCTTTATGGTTTGCCTTTCAAATAGTTTTGACTCCAGGGAAAAATAAAACTGGAGAGGAACACTCAAGCATTTCTTTGGTACCTATGATAGTTCTAGCTCTCATTGCAAAATGGATTTTGTATGGGGTTTAAGTGAGGAAATGCATCAAGTGCTGTATCAGGCCTGACACATGGTACATACTCTATAAATGATAGCACTCATTGTAATAATAATAGCACTGAGCATTTGGCCAGACACCTGGAGTAGACGAGTTGACCAGTCAGGTATCTGAGAGAACATGGCAGAAAGCTGGAATCTGAGTAAGAGGAAGACTTCAAGGTAAGGAATGTCTCTGTGAAGGTTGTAGGAGCAGTCTTCCAGCCCTCACCACACAGGCTTATCCTTCCACACCCACTATCTTCTGACCATATGGGCTTACTTTCCTTTCCTGAATTTCTACCAGAAGATAGAATCTTTTTCTTCTCTCAATTCCCAGAGTACATATTTCTTTATTTCATTCCTTCCTTCCTTCTTTCTTTCCTTCTTTTTCTTTTAAAGCATATTACCATATACTACATTGTATTATCTTTATGTAGGTGATTTTATCTATTGGACTGTAAGCTCTTGGAGGATGAGATCATGTCTTAATTGCTTTATCACTATGCCTGGGTAATGTGTAAAATGCCATAGAAATATGCAACTATGGCATTCTTCACTTTGCACAAACCCAGTGCCTAACAATTCAGAGTTTGGAGTTGATTAGTGAATTTAAAATGGTTTGTTACATTTATTTTATTTTATTTTTTTAGGAGCTCTGGTGGTATAGTGGTTAAAACATTTGGCTGCTAACCAAAGTGTGACAGTTCAAACCCACCAGCCACTCCACGGTAGAAAGATGAGGCAGTCTGCTTCTGTAAAAATTTACAGTGTTGGAAACCCTATGGGGCAATTCTACTGTGTTCTATGGGGTCGTTATGGGCGTAGGTTTTTAACCATAGCAATGAATATTAACAATAGCAATGGGTTTAAAACTGTAACAGTGGATTCTTAACCACAGGAATCCTTTAAATGTCATTTTCCAGACAATTTGATTCTCAAAATATGACAGTGTCTGGGTCATGTATTTTGTTTAAGATGGTGATACAGGGTTTTATAGTATGAGGTCCCCAGATCAACAGTTTTATTTCAGGTTCAAATAAAAATGCTCAATCTTCTGTAACCTACTGTTACTGTTCATAAGAAAGAGTAAGCAAAAGGGTGCTAATGAATTTCTTTGAGTATAAAGCCCAAGAGCGCTGGCCCCCAATAAAAAGAAAACAACTGAATGAAAAGAGATAATTGTGGGTTTACAGTTGTTTCTTAGTGAAAAATATACATAAAATGTTTTTTTCCAAATTTATGAGAAGAGTTTGTTTTAAAATAATGTAGCCTATATCATTATGCTTTTGACAATATTTAATTTTAAGCATGAACTTTTAAAAAAAAAATGTTTTTTTCCCAAATTGATCTTTTCATTCTCTATTGCAATATTACCCTAACAAGTCAATGCCTTTAAGAAGAAAGAAAAAAAAAATTTTACAAGAAATCACAATGGTGCTCTAAGTGGAGAAACACTAAGGCAATTACCAGCAAATTTTATCTGTATAATCTTTTAAGATATCAGTCCACTTTAAAATAAATCAATTAATACAAATATCTCATTTAAAAAATAGAACTGGATTAAGATATGGAAGACTAAAAGCTACACCGAGAGGTAGAGAATTTAAAGAAATAACATTCCAGACTGTAGTTCAATGCATAAAACACATAGAAGGGTAACATGCAGGCTGGTTTATTCTGCAGAAGGAGGGAAGGGCATAGCAGCCATGTTGCCTTCTCTCAAATGTAATCTTCTAATTGGTCTACGTATTTATTAGGACTGCCCCAAATACTAGCATTGGTGGTTCAGTGGTAGAATTCTTGTCTTCCATGTGGGAGTTCTGGATTGGAGTCCCAACCAATGTACCTCATGCACAGCCATCATCTGTGGGTCAGTGTAAGCTTGTATGCTGCTATGATGCTGAACAGGTTTCAACAGAGCTTCCAGACTAAGATGAACTGAGAAGAAAAGCTTGGTGGTCTACTTCCAAAAAATCAACAACTAAAATCAACCACTAAATCAACCAGTAAAACTCTATGGATTGCAATGGTCCAATCTACAATCATTCATGAGAATGGTGCAGGATTGGGCAGTGTTTTGCTGTTGTGCATAGCCATGAGTTTGGGGCTGACTTAACAACAGCTAACAACAGCCCCAAATACTGAAGAAGTTAGTAAAGCTCTGAATACCAGAGATTAAACATTTTCTTCACTACTCATGGACTGTAACACCCAGATTAAGCAAAGTATTATGGTCTTAAAATGCCTGGCAATAGCAAGGACTCTACAAATGTCATAAAATATTGTTATGTGCCATCGAGTCGGCTCCGATGCATAGTGACCCCTCCTTGGGTTTCCAAGGCAATATCACTAAGTAACATACTTCTTTCTATTTTCCATCTTCCTTAGTAGTGCCCCTTCCCCATAATGGGCACTCTAATATTTTTAAAGCTGCCTTATTGATTTTCGTTTTGTTTATTGAATTAATGTGATACAGTTTGGGTTGAAAGAGCCTTCTCATCATTCAGGTTCCATTTGCCACAAACAGGAAATGAATTTGCTTCTTCCCCCTGTCTAAGTCCACTTCCTGGTAAAATGTAGCAGCTCATTGTTAAATTATTATTATTATTATTATTTTGGTAGACATACTGAAGCTGAAAAGTTGGCAGCTTATTCTTTCAAAGTGACAGCTTTCAAAAAGTCTACCTGACACAATTTAGCCTAATTCCAAACACATCAAAAAATGAACTGTTAAGGAAAAAAAATCTCTCATGAACCAGCTGCCTTCTTTCTGTTCTTATCCTGTTCCTAATATAAAAAAAGTGAATTATTTTCTACCTAGGTTGTAAAAATATTCTTCAGAGAATGATTATACCTGTCACAGATGGAATCTTGAAATAAGTTAAATATTTAGGTTCATATTCTAGGAATTCCCTGGTGAACTAAATTCTCCATGCAATCTTTGGTAATATTATTACTAAACTATGGGCATAAATATTATCCATGAAAAAATAATTCTGTTTATTGTGAACAGAACAACAGGATAATGTGTTCTTTCTCACATTTCTTTTAGATGTCCAGAATATTAAAATGTCATTAATTAGAATGATATTTTTTTCTTTAAGCAGTATTTTTTAACTGTTGCTATTAAGATATCTTGTACCCTAAAGTATTTAGGAAATGCTCAACAGCTTGAAAGGAACCTAGAATAGAAAAACAAGATAACACCTGCTCCAGGGGCTTCCGATCATCTGGTCTATTTCTTTTCTTGTGTGGACTGTCTTGACAGCCTCCGAATGTAGCTCCCCCTCCCCATTTTCTCCTCTCCACCGGAATTGCTTTTATAAAACATAATTTTGCAACTTAAAGTCCTTCACACAAACCAAAAAACCAAACACACTGCCATCGAGTTGGACCTGACTCATAGGGACCCCTCCTTGGGTTTCCACGGTGGTATCAGTACAGAAGTAGATTGCCCAACCTTCCTTCTGAGGAGTGGCTGCTGGGTTTGAACTGCCAGTCTTCTTAAGTCTCCTGTTATATGCATAATGAAGGCTAAGGTCTTCAGGCCTGTGTCAGCATCATTCCTGTCTATTTTTCTAAGATTACCTCTTACTCTCACCTGCTAGCCACACCACTCCTATTGCTCTCCAGAAGGAAGATCTTTGCTTTTCTGTTCTTATGACTTGGCATTTACTGTCCTTTGTGTTAGAAGTGACATTTGTCTGCACTCTTGTTTGCCTGGAAAATTCCTATTCATTTTTTAAGACTCAACTCAGTTGTGCTTTTAAAAAATGCTTTTAAAAATAGTAATTTTGTGATGGTTAAGGTTGTGTGTCAACTTAGCTGGGCCATAATTCTTAGTGATTTAATAATTATGATGTAGTCATTACCCATGATGAGATCTGATATAATATAATCACCCCCATGATAAGATCTGCTATGAGCAGCCAATCAGCTGAAAGGGAGTTTCCTCAGAAGTGTGGCCTGATGCCAATACATATGAATGTCTTGGCAAAGATCTCTGGCTTTTTTTTTTTTTTTTTTTCCTCCAATCTGGATCTTGCATCTGGCTCATCATCACCTGACCTCTGGTTCTTGGACTTGGGCAAATTGACTGCTGTATTACCTGCCAGTCTTGGGATTGTTGCCTTCACAGCCTATGAGCCAATAGCCTGCCATCTTCCCTGCCAATCTTGGATTCATCAGCCTCCACAGCCTACTGTATTGCTTGGTCATCTTGGTTTCATCAGCCCCTGCAGCAACATGAGTCAGAAGAAGCCTGCAGCCTGATATCTGCCCCGTGGACTTGGGACTTGCCAGCTTCTACAACTAACTGAGCCATTTCCTTGAGATAAATCTCTCTCTCTTAAAGATTCACTGGTTTTTCCTTCTCTAGAGAACCCAGCCTAAGACATCTTTCATCATGAAACCTCCCTCTCGCCTTTTCCCCCTTCCACCCATACCATTACTCATTCTTTTCTGTGTTATGTCATGTTTTGCACAAATTTCTGTTATTATATTTATCACACCAAATTGCAGTTATTTTTCATTTGTCTGTTTCGTCTACTAGACTGAGAGTTGCTTGAGGCCAGGGACCAGCTTACTCATCTTTGTATCCTCAGTGAGAGCCTGGCACAGTTCCTGACACATACAGGACAACCAATAAATGTTTTTTCCATGAACTGAATGAAAGGAAAGACTGGAGGTGTACAACATTGTTTCTTAATCAGACATTGGATGCCTTTATTAGCCTTTCAAAGCCTGTGAATGCAGAGAAGTTTACTCTGCACAAAGGGGAGATTGATAATTAACTGGTTAATTAGTTTACTTAGTTCTGATGAAGAGTGGTGGAAAAAGGGAAAGATCAGAAAGGCACAAGACTCTAGTAGCCTGAAAACTACTAAATTCTACCTGAATTTGATATTTGATTTTTTTGTTTTAATAGAAGCTTATTTGCTTTCCAATTTGAATTCATGGCTTCAGATCTGCTGAATAAGTATTGCAGTTATTGCTGCAAATGATCACATATTGTTAATAACACAAAGTTAATCCAGCCTAAGAATATAAGGTTATCTCTTGGAACATTCAGTTTTCAGCTCAACATAACCTTTGAGACTAGGAAGGCTATAGAGAGATTTTTCAGAAACACAACGTGAGCATGCAGAAAAGTCCATTAGACATCAATGCAAATTCCAAAACCATCTGAGAGATTCTCTTCAGTATGTTTCTTGGCTGCAATTGAGTTCAAATGGAGGCATGAGGATCCCTAAAACCACACAGGATGTCAAACACTACTACTGATTTGACCAGTCGCAATTCTGGGGTTTCAGTGTCAACCTCGAAAACTCCAACTTTTCTTAAAGATTGTGGTGCTGTATGGGAGGAAACTTCCATGAGTTTACGCATTTTGAAATATAGATTTTACTAAAACGATTTTCAACAAATTCACCAAAGCCATGAATTAAAAGTGTTATGCACACTCAGTTTAAAACCACATACATGTACAGTAAAAAAAAAAAAAAAAAGAAAAAAAATAACCAAACTCACTGCTATCAAGTCAATCTCGACTTGGAGTGACCCTACCCGGAGGAAGCTGTTAACTAAAATGTTGGTAGTTTGAGTTTGCTCTGACCTAACACCTATAAGACAGAGTAGAATTGTCCCATAGGATTTCCAAGGCTGTAAATCTTTATGGAAGCACAGAGCAGCTGGTTGGTTCTACTGCCAAACTTTTGGTTAGCCACTTAGTGCTTTACTCACTGTGCCACATGGCTCTTATATATACAGTGGTGGAGATTACTGACAGAGACTGAAAAATCTGGACCTTTCCTCTTTTCCTGTTCTTGCCTCTCTGCTCTCAGTCAGTTTTACAAGGGGAAGAGCTTGTAAAGGGAAGAGCTGTCATTGGCAAAAATGAAGAAATGGAGTTTGGCTTAGGGCTCTGTTTTCTTCAGAAGCCAAATTATCCTCAAGTTGATGACCAGGAGAAGTGTTCTTTTGGAGGCCACTAGTGGCTGCTGAGTGAACTGCAAGAAGATATCTTTCAAAATGAGTGCTTATGCCTTCCTGTGGGCAGTGACAGATCTGTGGAAGAATTCCTGCCTTCCATTGTGAAGACTGGCGCTCAATTTTAGTAATGCACCTCAGACTTAGCCATGACTCATCTATCAGAGGAGGCGTGCATATTGTTATGATGTTGAACAGGTTTCAGTGGAGCTTCCAGATTAAGATGGACTAGGAAGAAAGGCCTAGGGATCTATTTCTGAAAAGTAGGAATCACAATGGTCTGACCCAAAACAGATCATGGGATGCCACAGGACCAAGTAATATGTTTTGTTCTATTGTGCATAGAGTTACCACAAGTCAGGGACAGCAGCAACAACAGCATGCTTTCCACTAGCCGAGGTGACTTGGGAAGAATTTGATCAATTTAATGCCAGAACACCTGCATATCCAAATGATTTTAGAATCACTAAGCATAAAGTGACCAGAAGAGGGACTTCCTTGTTGAGGCAGTTCATATGCTGTGTTTTATTTTTTCTATCATAGTCATCTGAGACTTAATGCTATACTTCCTGGGGATAGAGTCCCAATCCTCATAGAGTGTAGCACTTAGCTCATCTGTGTGAGAAATATTAAATGAATGAATGTTTACAAAATCTAGACTCTGTTATTAATAATAAACTTATAATGACTCCAGGGCTGATGAGTCATTCAGTTCTCCAGTGATTGATTGTTCATTCTTTCTACAAATAGCCATTGCATACTCACACTGCCTGTGCTAGGGCCTCTAATGAATATCTCAGAATGTCACCTATGACTGTCAAATGGATAATAACTTTTTTTTTTTTTTCAAAGTAATTCAGTTAAGCTACTCCCTGCCTCCAAAAATAAATAAACAAAAGCAACAATCCCACATATGTTTTTAAATTGACCCCCCTACTCAAGTTCTCTGGCAGCTATGAGGTCTTACTGGTAATGTTTTGTTCAGATTTCTGATTTACAAGGCTACAGATTGTACATATTCATCTTAGAAACAAGTCTTCACTTGAGTAGTTTCCTGATCTTGTTAGATTATGATAATTGGACATTCTGAATCAATGAACAATTTATTGGTCATGTCCTTTATATCAGATACAGGCACTATTCATGTGTCATCATGACAAGCTGTGAATTAGGTGTTGCATCTATTTTTCTGATGGAGAAATTGAGGGTTAGGGCCCTCACATGACTTGTTCTGGGTCCCTGGGTGAGCAAGTGGCAAATGTGAGATAGACACCTGGACTTTAGGACCAGAGGGTTCCTCTGCTACACTGCATGCCCTTTTGTGGAGATTCACATCTGTCCTCACTCACCCTGGCTAGGATGGCTGTGTCCCCTACCCTTATCTCTTTTTCCTTCCCGATTCTTCCAGCACTTTGGCCCCCCATTGCTGGGCCCAGGGTCTTCTCTGCCAGAAGGGATTTTGTAAGTAAACTGAATACACCAAGGTGACCTGCTTGGTAATTTGATGTCTTCGTGCTTCCCAACTATATTTTCATTCTTTATAAAACAACTATTCCCAGAACAGGCAATGAAGAAATGAATATCAACTGCTTGCTTTGTTTAGGCCTTAGCTTCAAGTCACTTTTAACTCAGTTTTAGAGAACATGGTACTTAGCTGGGAGAAAGTGTTCAAAGCTACAGGTTCCTCTTGGTCCTTCAAACGGTACTGTTCAACTAAGAACGCCCTTCTGATCTGTGACAACCTCCCCTTTCACCACATACACGCAATTGGGATGGCACCTGAAGCAGTGGACTGAGTATCTCTCTATTTTCACAATTTGATATCAAATCATCTAGATGTGATAGTATTATAGTGAAACTTCTTGCAATGTGTGGGCAGGTCTTTGGCTTGCTAGATGTGTTAGCAATCTAGAGTGTCCTTTCTTTTTGCTCCTGATTTGACCCTTGCTGCCAAGAAGGCTATTTCAACCTAGAGTTGTTCACTATGAGCTCTTTCTGGTGAGGGGAATTTCCCACAGAGCCACAGGGTGATCAGAACCATGCTGACTAACCCCAGCAATTGGATGTTTTCCTCCTGCTAGACTCAGCAGAGCACGCATAGGATCAAAACTGGGTCCTACACAGGTACATGCATGCTAGTGACAAAATGCACTACCTTCTAGATGACACTCAGGGAAGCTAGTCTGAATTTCCCTGCCAGGGCCCAAGGGACCAGCATCTATGTCACCAAACCACTGCTGGCACTTGTGCCCTGTCACAGCTGACAGGCTGCATGGAGGTCAGGCTGTGCAGGATCAGGCAGAAGCCAGGGCAGGGGAATCATCTTGTCTTACCTGCTTACCAGGCAGCTCGAAGAGAAACAGAGAAATGAAGGCTTCCATCTCTATTACTGTCAAGAATCTTTCACCTCTCACCAGCTCAGAAATTCACAGCAATGGATGGAGGAGGGAGAGGAAAGGAGGTGCAAGCCAGACAACTCAAACAGCTACAATATTTTGGAAGTGGAGTATTCTAGCTAGAGAAAAATCTTCAAAGCATAGAATAGTATGACTGGAAGAGGCCTCAATTCATGCAACACATTTGTTTTGTAGAGGAAATAATGGAGAGGGAATAAGACAAAGCAATTTGCCTTAGGCAACAAGGCTACCAAATGGCAGAACTGGAATAAGAATCCAGGTCTCAGGTGCTTTCGTTATTTGAAAGAGGTTTCTGGAGTCCCCCTTTTTTAAATAAATAAATAAATAAATACGTGTCCCTGAGTGGTACAAATGATTAACATGCTCAGCTGCTAACCAAAATGTTGGAAGTTCTTGTCCTCCCGGAGGCACATTAGAAGAAAAGCCTGGTGATCTACCTCCAAAAAATCAGCCTTTGAAAACCTAAAGAGTACAATTCTTCTCTGACTCACATGAGGTCTCCATGATTCAGGGTCATCTCAGTGGCAAATGGTTTGGTCTTCCTTAAAAGCAGAGATGGAAGGAGCAACCTTTTGCAGGCACTCAATGGAGGTAAAGGATGCCCACCCCACTGTCCGTGACCAACAGGTATTTGTTGACCAATACTAAGGAGTGCTATTTACCTTGCAGGCTGACACCTCGGGGCACCAGACCCTGCAGCTCCATAGTAGGGAGGTCATCTTCCAAAGCATTGGAGTTGTTGGGTGGGACTGATCTCCTGCCTCCAAAGGTGATGGTGGATGTTTCGGACATTTTCAGCTTCACAAACAGCTTGTCAGGAGAAAAAAGGAAACATGGTAAAGGACTCTGAAATGAGTTACATCTGAGGTAAGTATTCAAAAATAGAGAAACTGACATATCTGTTTGTGATAGAAGTTAAGCAACACATTTTGAATTTCGCATAAGTAAAAACTGAGACGTGGTGGCCAGGATTAGTTTAATGGTGGATAGAGTTCCCCTAGGATCTGAGAGAGATTTTGTATTTTCCCAAACGTATGTAAAACAGAAGAAAGAGTGTGTATTTGAAGAAATTAAAAATATAAACAATTTTGGAGGACAGTTTTTTTGTTGTTGTTCTCAATTCCACTAAAGGCAACATCTTTTAAGAAACTTTTACTGCTGTATGTATGTATGTATGTATGTTCACGTGCCCATGTATAGATTATGAGACCTACATGACTTTTTTTTTTTTTTTTTGAGTTGTGATGTGGAGGAAAGTTTACAGAGCAAATTCATTTTCCATATAGCAGTTCATACACATTCTGTTTCATGATATTGATTGCAGTCCCCATAAAGTAACTCTCCTCTCCCTTCATCCCTGGGGTTACCTTTTCCCTGTGTCCTTTCCTATGCATTCCTGCACTCTGAGCTATCTCCCTGTGCAAATACTGCCCTTCTGATCTCCTATGGTTGATTATTCTAAGGAGTGTACCTCCCTGCAATAAATGTTCACCTTATACGCTTGTCCATTATTTAGCTAGAAGCTGAAGGAGTGAGTTCCAGTCCAGGTCTGAGGATGACTAGGGGCCATAGTCTCAGGGATTTTACTACCCTATATCAGACCAGTAAGCCTGGAGACCTAAGTTATTTTTAAAGATAAATGCCTACAATCATGTGCAAATATGAGCTGTCCTCCAAAGCATTAACTTTTGCAATTTGATTCAACCAATGTTATTGAGAGTCCTTAGTGGTACAAATGTTTAACACACACTGACAGCTAACCAAAAAGTTGGAAGTTTGAGTTCACCTAGAAGCTCCTCAAAGAAAGGTCTAGTGATTTACTTCTGAAAAATCAACCATTGAAAACCCTGTGGAACACAGTTCTACTCTGACATACATGAGGCTGTGACCCAGGCACTCAGGCTACATCAGAGAACAAAGTACCAAAGATCCCTGTCCTTATGGGGCTTACAGACTAGTGGGAATTAAGGGGAATCCTAGCAACAATTCATAAGTAAGTAAGAGTGTTAGACAGTGATAACTGCTGGAGAAGAAGAATGAAGTGGAGCAGGACAAGGGAAAGGCAGAGTTAGGAGGTGAGAGGCATGCAGATTGCAATGTTAAATGAGTTGGACAGGGCAGGGCTGTGCATAGACTGTTCTTTAGACTGACTTAGTCAGTGGTGCTAACGTTGCTATTGCTCAGGGCATGCTCCCCCTTCCTTTTGGATTTGTGCAGGCACAGGGCCAGTTTAAACACTACACACCTCACTGTCCAGGCCCAACAAGTATTTGTTGACCACCTGACCCAAT
This sequence comes from Orycteropus afer afer, assembly GCF_000298275.1. Classification (NCBI taxonomy): domain Eukaryota; kingdom Metazoa; phylum Chordata; class Mammalia; order Tubulidentata; family Orycteropodidae; genus Orycteropus; species Orycteropus afer. Next base: position 5,991,823 of record NW_006921614.1, on the reverse strand, counting down.
GAATGGAGACCTTGTTTCTGGACCCAGCTGAAGTTTCTCCCCTTGGTCACCTTGACTCCAGCAATGTGGCTATTTTAAAAAACCAGGCACACCCTCAACAAATGAAGAGTTGCCATTGTAAAGGCAGCTAAAGTAGACTGTTCCAGAAACAGGTTAAGTGATGGCAGCCTGGCTGGATAAGAGAAACACTTCCTAAGGTATTTGGTCTTGGAAGGAGATTGGAGCCTTTTGAGAATGTAAGGTCTGAATAAGCCAAAAAAAAAAAAAAAAAAGCTGAACCCACCTCCCTGATGTTGATTCCAACTTAGGGACCCTATAGGACAAAGTAGAACTTCCCCATAGGGTTTCCAAAGCTATAATCTTTAAGGGAGCAGACTGCCACATCTTCCTTCCGCAAAATAGCTGGTGGGTCCAAACCACTGACCATTTAGTTATCTTTTGGTTAGCTGAGTGCTGTAACCACAGCACTACCAGGGATCCTTAAGTTTTGAATGAAAAAAAAAACATACTGCCATTGAGTTGAGTTGAGTTGATTTTTAACTCACAGCAAACCTTTAAGTCAGAGTAGAACTGCCCCATAGGGTTTCTAAGGCTGTAAGTCTTTATGGAAGCAAACTGCCTCTTCTTTCTCCTGCTGAGCAGCTGGTGGGTTTGAACTAACAACCTTTTGGTTAGCAGTCAAATGCTTTAACTACTAAGCCACCAGAGCACCTTAAGGTCTGAGTAGATATTCCTAGTATCTATGTACACATTTATAAAAAATTTTCCATGCAAAGCAGAAGGAAAGAGAGAAGGAGTTCATAATGGAGAGAACAGGAAAAAGCAGTCTTCTGGTGGGAAATAGCAAGAGTAGGGCAGGATTCAAAGGGGTGGATAGGGTTGGGGGAGGACAGTGCATAATAGTGCAGTAGACTGTTGGGGAGAGTGAACTTGTGAGACAATTAGGGAACCCCAAGAGCTACCAGGTCAAGAGAAGGCAACGCAGTCCTGGCTGGTGAGTGCAGGTGGGCAGGGCAAACCCTCTCAGTGGGGTGAGGAGAAGAGAAGGACTGGGATAGTGAAAGAGAAGGGCACTAGGGTGGGAAGCCAACCTGAGTGAACTCCTAGCTAAGCTGGCAACCCTACCAGGTTTTGCCCTGCAACTAGGCACTCCCTGCTTAAGAGTCCTCTCTCTGAGGAAAGGCAACTGTCCCTTGGGGGAGCACTTTTAATTCAACCAATTCTCTTTTTCTTCTTAGCAAGTAGCACCTATAGGAAAGCTTCATGGAGTACCTGAGAAGTCCCCACTGGGAAATGGGACTGAAGAGATACAGAGTTGAGGGTGAAGGGCTGAGGGGTGACAGTGGGGCTGCCTCTCTACCCCACCCTTGCCACCTGAGGGATGACCAGGGATCTGGAGGTACAGGGGACACAGGACACTGGCTGCAGGGGATAGTCAGGGTAGGGGCTTACCTGTGATATCCTCCAGAGGAGCCCTGGGGCAGACTCTGCTGGTGTGTCTCTAGGCAGTTCCTCAAAAGGATACAGGAAAAAAAATGACAAGAAAGTTGGCTCTTAAATAACTTCCTAACAGCTCTCTCCCTCCTCCTCTGTCCTACAGGGTTTTCTCCTCCCCCTTCTCGACAGCTGGAGCTATCTAGGAGCTTCAGAGACTTTCCACTTACTTCTGCCTTCCAGCTTTGTTATTCTGGTGTGCTCCACCTCCCTCTCTCCCCAACACCCAGCAGGCAGCCTCCTCCAAAGCCCTACTCCTAGTTTCCTAGCCCAGCTTGGTGCTCACCATCCCCTCCCCAATCCTTCCTCTTCACTTGGTTCTGGGAGTGCCAGTCACTACCTAGGTCCCTGTACCTTCCTTCTGACCAGAAGGTCAAGAAAGAGTCTCCCATTACAAAGAAACTTCTTTGCCAAGCAGAGTTGAGAGGCTGGCTGGGTGGCTTGGCAGAAAGAATGTCTTTCCCACTGTGGACAGGTCACACAGACAGTTATGACCATGCATAAAATAAATGTATCTCTCTTGTGAAAACAAGGATGTGGTCATGGTCTGTATTCTTGAATCACACAGGGAGCCATAGCCACCAACAATGAACCACAAGATTTCCTGCAGGAGGTGATGCTTGTTCAGAAGAGAAGATGAAGACTTGTCTAGAAGAATACCATATAAACTAGAAAATAATACTTTTTTCTTTTGGAATACTATGTTGGTTAATCCCAAAATAGGTGAAGAAAAATAAGAGAATTTTCCTCCTGGAAATTTCCATATTTTTTGAGTCTTTCTATCTCTAAATAAACTTATTTTCCAAATGACTCTTCTTAACCTTGTTTACTATCTTCAAATGTGTGACCTTGCAACTTGATCTAATTTCATAGAGAAAAAAGGATGCCATTGGTTAGAATTTCCCTCAGTTTTCTGCTACTTAATCTATTAACTTGCCTGTATCTTCAACCATTTTTTCCCTCTTTCCTCCTGTAACTAAAGCAGGAAAGGTGTCCCTCTTCTAGAGCCCAGGGGGCAGTGGTGGTTCAGTAGTAGAATTCTTACCTTCCCTTGTGGAGACCCCGGTTCATTTCTTGGCTAATGCACCTCACACACAGCTACCACCTGTCTGTCAGTGGAAGCATGTGTGTTGTTATGATACTGATCAGATTTCAGTGGATTTTATATACTCAGACTAGGAAGAAAGACCTGGACATCTACTTTCTAAAATCAGCCAATGGAAACCTATTGGATCAAAATGATTATGACTGAGCAGCATGGTACATGAGGTTGTCATGTGTCAGGAACTGACTGAATGACAGCTAACAACAACTCTGCCCAAGACAAAGGGCTCTGGGTTCCCTACTACCTGTGTGTCATGTCACCTTATCAAGGACTTTATTGGACCACTTACCCACTCTTCCTCCTGTACTTTCAAGCTCTCTCTCTCTCTGGTAGCTGCTTCTAATCAATATCAAGTCAAGTCTCCTTAATATTTCTTCAACCCATGCACCACAGCTATAGTTTCTTCTCTCTCTTCTACCCTCATCTTTCTACTGAAACTGTAAATCAAGAACACTAATAGATTGTACTAAATCCAAAGGCAGGATGCAGGTCTCATTTACAGAACATTTTAGAAGCATTTAACTTTGCTGCCTACTCTCTAGGAGCTCTGGTAGCATAGTGCCTAAGGTACTTGACTGCTAACCAGAAAGCTGGCTGTTCAAACCCACCAGCCACTCCTCAGAAGGAAGGTTGGAAGGTTAAAGGAAGGTTGGGCAATCTACTTCCACAGAGATACTGCCTCGGAAACCCAAGGAGGGGTCACTATGAGTTGGATCTGACTCAATGGCAGTGATTTTTTTTTTTTTTTTTTGGCCTAAACAATAATTTCAATAGCATTCATTCACTAAAGGAAAGCTATTAGTATACAGACTTTAAAGGCATAGAAGACAAAAGCAGAGGAGCTCTGGTGGTACTGTGATTAAAATATTGGGCTCCTAACCAAAAGATCTGCAGTTCAAACCCACCAGCTGCTCCATGGGAAAAAGATGAGACAATCTGCTTCTTTAAAGATTTACTGCCTTGGAAACCCTATGGGGCAGTTCTGCTCTGTCCTATAAGGTTGCTATGAGTGAGTATCAAATCGATGGCAGGGGGTTTGGTTTTTTTGGTTTAAGACAAAAGCAATTAACACAGGAACAAATAGCAAATATATCAATAGTCTGTATGGAAAATTCTTATGACTCAATAAACTCAGGTTGCCAACATAAAACAACCTCAAAAGCAATAAAGATTTAAACAAAGTCCAATGACCTCAGGGGCTAGCATTCAACAGAATCTGTGAGAGGTCTTGTACCATGACCTTGGGAAACTATTGTCTGCTTCTGCCCATTAGGACATTTCAGCTTCAGGTTTATGTTTCCAAATGATTGGGAAGTCCAGATGAGTGCTTTAGTTCCTTTAAGCTGTGACCTAAGGTTTAATATCTTTAAGTTCAGCTGCATACAGATTGGTAAATAGGGCAAGGGTCGGTCAATTCCAGCAGTGTTCCAATGTGTTCTTTAACTGAAGTCTCCTCCAATATATGTAATACTTTGGGGGAAAATCAGGGAAGCCTGGAAAGTCTAGTTTATCAAGGCCTCTCTTATCTGTGAAAAATATTACTAACGATCGACAGTTCTTACTGGTTGATATTTTCACAAGACGATCTAAAGTCTGGGAATCCTAAGGCATGAGGTCTCCTGAATAACCAAAAGCAGAAGAAAAACATTCAGTTAAGTGTTGTAAAGATACACGATTAGCAAGATAACACAGGATGGACTCTTTCTGCTGGAGGTTTTCAGTTAACCCATTTAAAACATGTGTTCTTTCTGATAGTAAGATGTCCCTCTCTTGTTAAGCCATCAAAGATCATGGGCTACTTTTTCAGAAACAAAAGTAAAGCCTAAAGTAAGACAGAATCCGAGCCAAATGTTTTGTCGGCCATTTTAACACTAATTGTCTCAGTTTCAGGATGTCCTCACACATTTTCCTCTCTACTGATCATGAATTTCTGTAGAAGTTCTTTGATCACCATTATAAGAGTGTCTTCTCCCACTTGGACACTCTGCTTCCGCGATTTTGAATTAGGATAAGTACAGGGCAATGTCACATTGGAAGAATCTTTTGTTTTCTAGAAATGCTGACTCAAGGTGTGAGGTCGATCTCTGAGGATATAGTTCCTTTAAGATACATAATTTTCTGTATAGGAAGGGGGTGATAGTTTGATTACAAGCATTAGAGAGGCATTTCATACAGCACAGCTTTGAAGACCAATTAAAATAATTACTGATTTACCCTAAACATAGCTCTCAATCTGATTTTTGGAGTCTTCAAAAGTGCACAATGTGAGGAAAAAAATGGACTTAATAGTTTATCTGAACCATTGTTTGACTCAAAACTAGCTTTTAAACACCAGTTGTTTTAAAGTTCAAAATTCAAAGGGTCATCTAAGAGCAATGGTCTGTGTGGGTTACCCCAAATTTCATGAAAGCCAGAAATATAGGCAATGAACTAAGTGGCAGCACAGAAACATTAACAATATTAGGCCAACTGTCTGAAATAACCCATGAAACCATGACTTTAAGGTCTTTGCATCAAGGAAACAAGACCTGTGAGGCGTTTGTTTCTGTGTAAGCTGTATCCGTAACTGCTTTGTATGTGCCTTAGCAGCAACTACATTCTGTAAAACATCAGATTGCATATTAATTAACACAGCAACATTATTCTGTTAAGGCACAAAACTGTTCCTTCGGAGATTTAGCAGGATATAATAGTGCCATTCTGTTTTTTAAAATCATAGCTTGAACTTCAGACACTTCTTTAGTTATGGTATTTATAATTTTGCTAAGCTTATCAACAAAAACTTATAGTTCAAATGTTATAATATATAAACCCATTGGAAGTCCAAAAATTTCCTTTAATGTAAGAAACAGCTATTTCAGTAACTAATAGCACTATGCTAACTTACAACCCACCAGCCACTCCTCAGAAGGAAAATTGGGCAATCTACTTCCATAGAGACACTACCTCGGAAACCCAAGGGGGAATTGACTTGATGGCAGTGAGTTTTTTTTTTTTTTTTGTTTAACTACAAAATAGTCTATGGGAAGAATTTCTGTATCTCTTAATTTTTCTTTCTAATGATTTTTAAGATATTTTTAATGATATAATTTTACATTACTCTCATATTTAATAACATAACAATAATCAGCCCAAATCTGCAGGTAAAAACAACAAACCTGTAAGTTAGATAGTTCAGGAGAAAGAGGAATAATGGTTTCTTCTATCCATAAATAGAACATTAAAACACCAGCAATATGGTCAATACTGCAAAAAAGGTCACAGTAATCTTTTAGTCTATTCAATCTTATATAGTTAATTTCTATTCCTTGTAATTTTGGATGAGCCAAAATCTGATAACACATCACTACCTACACCAAAGTTCTGGAAATCTTGATTCAGTGTAATAGGATCCACATTCAAAGTATCATAGTCTTTTCATAAATCCGGTATAGTCCATCTTCCTATTGGGATAATTTGGTCAACCTTTTCAGCAAGTCTGAAAAACAAAAACTTATCTACAGATCACAAAACTTCATATGGCCATTACTGACTTATAAAAATAATACTTTTAAAAATGAAAGACCTGATAAAGATTAATTACAAATGTAATGTAAAGCCAAATAAAATCAGTTCAAATATTTTAGATAGAAATATCTCTAAATACAATGATTAATCTTATTTTCAAAGAGTTTCAGATATAACACATGATAATCTTGAGGCATAATACTGTATAGTTAGTATATACCAAGAATATACTAAGAATATCAAGTCTCCAAACATCTGTATTAAGGTCTATATGTAAGCAGAGTAATTCTCTCAATTAAACTCATTGCCTTTTATGCTGATGGATTAAAAATAAACAAAACTGTGACCAAATCAGCCATTAAAATAACTATATTCATAACATAATATTATGTATTTATTGTCTAATACTAGGCAAAAAACATAAAAAGAAACACTAACATTTAAATTTTTGACCCAAAAGTGAATCTGTCACTTGATTTGATGACACATTTCATGAAATCTATAACCTACTAAATAAAACTTTTTAGCACTTTTTTCTTCATAAAACAGAAACAAATCCTTTGTGGTTTCCCATGAAGTTTAAGAGCTTATCATAGGTTACCAAGAAACAATACTTAAGTTATTTAATCAAAGATCATAAAAGTAAAATCTTATTTATTTATTTATTTTTTCCAAAACCACGCAGCTTCATTTGACTCAGGTATCTTATTCTAAAGAAAGACCAAATTCTAGCCTTTCAGGCAGATCATACAAAGTATAAATGAATTTGTAATCTAGTAATCAAAGAAAGCTTTATTATTTTAACAGCAAGAAACTCAATTCTTTGATTTATATGCTATTTACTATTAACTAAAACCAAACTCACTACCATAGAGTCAATTCTGACTTACAGCAATCTTCATTGGGTTTTTAATGTTGTAAATCTTTTTTTTTCTTAATTTTTATTTTAGAGGTTGTTTTACATTCAATGTAATGTGTACATTTGGTTTCATTCCCCATTCGCCATGTGCAACCCTTACCTAGACTCTTCCCCTCTCTACACTATTACTTCCGTTTGTGTCCTTCACATTCATGCACTCCTGTTTGTCCTGCCTTTCCTTAGTTTGAATGTTGGTCCTCTGGTGTCCCATGGTCTATTGCTCTAAGGGATGTATTTGTTACCATTGACTGTGTGGGTGTGTCATCCTGGATTGAGTGGTCTGTGTGTACATCTTGTTAGCTATTGGGCTGAGGGCCCACCCCTGGGGTGAGTTTTATTCCAGGTGCAGAATGTATTCCAGGGCCATAGTATTGGTAACTCACCAGATTTCATCTGACCAGTAATTCTGGTCATTATTGAGTTTTTGGGTTTTGTTCCATGTTTTCCCTCCCACTCTATCCAGGATCACCAGATTTGATCCTTTAGTGAGTGGTTGGCATTTGTAGCCAGGCATCATCTAGTTCTTCTGGTCTCAAAGGCCATCATGTCCTAAGGCTGATTGCTTCTAAATGCCCTTGTTTTTTCTTTGTGTGTGTGTGTGTGTGCATTCTTCTTCACTTCTGATGCTAGGAGACTGTAAGCTGTATCTTAGATGGCCGCTTGAAAGCTTTTAAGATCTGAGACACTACTCACCATTGTAGGATGTGGAGCAACACTCTTATATATTTTGTTGTGCCAATTGAGTCTGGTGTCCCCCAGTACTATGGTCCTGACATAGAAGATCTATTAGATCTCTCTCCCACAGTGTCTGGCTGTCTGTGAGGGATTATTCCACATCTGTCTTCTATTGTTTCTGTAAGGACTGCAGGTATTTTGTATCACTGGTGCCTGTGCAAGATTAGCCTCAGCTGAATCTATCCTTGGTCTAGTGTATACTCCTGTTCACTGACCCTGTCTGATCATCTCGGGTGTTTATGTGTTTATCTGTATAGCCTAGTGTTTGGTGTTAATGGCAATACAGTATTAATGGAAGCAGACTGCTTTGTCTTTTTTCTGAAAAGTGACTGGTGAGTTTGAATCATTGACATCTTGGTAAGCAGCCAAGTACCTTAACCAGTGCACTATCAGAGCTCCTTGTTTAGTATTAAAGCTCCAAAAAATCTTACAGATTAAACCATTAAACTTTAGCAGGACATATCAAATAAGTTCCTTTTAATAATCCTTTTAAACATTGCCCTTGTTGCATATCTCTTCTAGTACAGCTCTTCAAAGTGGCAAAATAATACATACATTAAAAAAACCAACTCACTGCCATTAAGTTGATTCTGATTTATAGCAGCCCCCATTAGGTTTCTGAGGCTGTAAATCCTTATGGAAGTAGATTTCCCCATCTTCTTTCCTCAGAGTGACTGGTGGGTTTGAGCCAGTGACCTTCTGTTAGCAGCCAAAGGCCTTAACCACTACACCACACATTCATTGCTGTTGTTGTTATGTGCCGTCGAGTGGGACCCGACTCATAGCGAACCTTCCTTGGGTTTCTGAGGCAGTCTCACTATGGAAGTAGATTGCCCCATCTTCTTTCCAAGGAGTAGCTGGTGGGTTTGAACCACCAGCCTTCTGGTTAGCAGTCAAGTGCCTTAGGCACTATGCTACCAGAACTCCTACACATTCATTAGCAGACCTAAACTTATATATACGTTCTCTAAAATGCAAACACATGTGGACTTTAAAGTATAACAAGTATTTCAATAAAAAATAAATAATAATTTAACATCAGAAAATTACCTAAAGATCTTGAAATTGTCTATATACCACAAAACATAATTACTGTTGAAATAAAATTTATTTGAATATTCTAAGCTTTCATTTCAATTATTACCATTTCCCTTATTTTCCCAAATCTAAATTTAGCCCTTTAAGATTTTACCAACTAGAAATCACAAGCGCTCTGCTCATCTGACCAATTCATTGATATAGATATAACTTAAGTCTCTGGCAAGGGGTAGAAACCACAGAAGAATTGATGCATTTGAATTGTGATGTTGGTGAACAATACTGAAAATACCATGCACTGCCAGAAGAATGAGCAAATCTGTCTTGGAAAAAGTAGCTGGGACATTCCTTAGAAGCAAGAATGGCCAGACTTGTCTCACATACTTTGGTCATGTTGTCAGAAGGGATGAGTCCCAGGAGAAGAATATGATGTTTGATTAAGTAGAAGGTCAGTGAAAAAGGGGAAGACCCTCATGGAGATGTATTGGCATAGTGAAAACCATGATGGGCTCAAGTATAGCAAAGATTGTGAATATAGTGCAGGACTGGACAGTGTTTCATTCTGATGTGCATGGGTTCGCTATGAGTTGGAGTTGACTCCATGGCACCTAACAACAACAATAGTAAGATAGCATTTTTTTAATCTTTTCTTTTGTCTCAAAAGGTCTCCACCTAGTTGAGAAGGGTTCTTTAAAAATTTCCCTGGAGGTATATGGCCTCTGAGACTAGGGACCAAAGATTAGGGATTTTTTCAAGGTTGTCATAACACAAAAACTTTTCTCAAAATGCTCATTTAATTAATTATTTGTAATATTGTTGTTATTTGCCATCGAGTTGGACCCAACTCATAGCAGCCCCTCCTTGGGTTTCCGAGGCAGTATCACTACGGAAGTAGATTGCCCAATCTTCCTTCCGAGGAGTGGCTGGTGGGTTTGAACCACCAGCCTTCTGGTTAGCAGTCAAGTACATTAGGCACGATGCTACCAGACAATATTAAAACTATCTAATCCATATAAGCACTTATTTATCATTAAACTGAATCAGAATGAGTTCCTTGAAGAAATATTATACTCTAATTTAACAATACCATCTAGAAGTAAAAGTTACCACAGCAAGTGAAATTTTGCTGAAAATAATTAAAAAATGGTTACAACAGTTCATTGACAGGGAATTGTCAGAAATTAAAGCTGGATTCATAAAAGCACAAGGAATTTCATTGCTGATGTCAGATGGGTCTTGGCTGAGAATGAAGAATATCAGAAAGATGTTTGCCTGTGTTTTATTGACTAAGCAAAGGCATTCAATTATATGCATCATAACAAATTATGGATAAGATTGAGAGGAATGAGAATTCCAAAACACTTAATTGTGCTCATGAGGAACCTGTACACAGACCAAAAGGCAGTCATTCAAACAGAACAAGGGGGTATTTCATGGTTTAAAATCAGGAAAGGTGTGTGTCAGGATTGTATCCTTTCACCATATTTATTCAATCTGTATGCAAAACAAATAATCCAAGAAGATGGACTATATATATGAAGAAGAACACGACATCAGGATTGGAGGAAGACTCATTAACAACCTGTGATATGCAAATGACATTGTTTGCTGAAAGACTTGAAGCACTTCTCGATGAAGATAAAAGACAATAGCCTTCAGTATGGATTGCATCTTAACCTAAAGAAAACAAAAGTTCTCACAACTGAACCAACAAAAAGCAACGTGATGAATGGAGAAAAGATCAAAATTGTCAAGGATTTCATTTTACTTTTCACAATCAATGCCATAGAAGCAGCAGTCAAGAAATCAAACAAAGAATTGCACTAGGCAAATCTGCTGTAACAGAGCTCTTTGAAGTGTTGAAGTGCAAAGATGTCACTTTGAAGCTACCCTTGACACAAGCCATTGTCTTTTCAATAGCCTCATGCAATGTGAAGGCTGGACAATGACTGAAGAACTGATGCATTTGAATTGTGGTGTTGGCAAAGAATACTGAAAAGGGAGGC